>NC_061117.1:30810299-30885383 GCF_002878395.1 Capsicum annuum | reverse complement strand
CCCGACTCTATCTCTTAAAACTGACACGTGCGAGAAATTCTACTACCTTGGAATTCACATCCGTTATTTGATTGAAATGGTCTAAAAACTCCTCTCTACTATATGCTTTAGCTGCTCTATAAAAAAAGGTGACGACCCTTTTGTTGTGATAGTTGTTTCGAATGTTCTCTCTAAGATTCCTGATGCAATAACCAAAGTAAGCTGAAGTAAACAAAAGTGAACCCATCTTTGAAATACTTAGATGCCTATCCGATACAAAATACAACTCTTCGATATCTTCGACGCAACTTCACAGTTGTTCAAAAAAATCCATAAGAGGGATCACGTTCCTTGTCCGCTATATAAAAAGTGACAGGAAAGATGTGATTCTCCGTACCCTACGCCACCGCCGCTAGCAGAACTCCATTATACCTGCTCCTCAAGAAGGTACCATCGACGGCTATTCCTTTTCTCAAATATCGAAAACCTTGAATCCAAGCTCCATAGGATACAAAAAAAGTACTTGAACCTTCCGTTTTCATCCAGATGCAATGTCGTCTTACTTTCAGAATTTGTGGACTCAATCATGTAACAGTAGGCATCCAGGAATGCATACCTATGCTCGAGTGTCCCCCTAACCAGGTCCTTGGCAATCCCCATGGCCATATATATCTTTCAATAACTGACCAGGACACCTAAATTTGTAAGGATTTTATTGGCCATAACCCTTGTTGAAGGGCCTTTGCCATTAGAGAAACTACTCCTGAAATATTTATCGAGGACCTTCGCCATGGCATGAAGATTTTGGCCCGAGATATGCCCCGAACCACATGTGTGATGCTTTTCATGTTTATAAATGATGAATCTGTCAGAACTTGCATACATCACCGCTCTTAACCACTACTTGCAGTTCGAATTAGCACATTTGAAGTAAAAGACACTGCTCGGATTAATCACCTTCTTTATTCTGAAATCTCTTTTCAAGCAAGAAATAAAAAAAGTGTTAGATAGTTCATTCTTGTCCTTAAATGACATTCCAATAAAAAAGTCGGTCCCGTCGTCTTGAAGATTTTCAGACTGTGTCGATTGAGAAGAACTGCGCATCGTATTGGTCGCATCAATGGGCGTAGGTGTTTGATCATCATCTGGAATATTCATGTCTAGATCATCCAACCTATCATCAAAGAAGTCTTCTTGTTGTTCTTCTTCTACGTTCTGGTTCTCATTCTCTCTAGTTTTTTCAACCATATACACCCTTAACATCGACCTTGTTGAATCGCTTAAATAAGCACGCAACTAAACCTGATCAGTTATCTTGAAAGGCAGTACACTCTGATTTTCAAAGGAGCTGTGCATGTAGCTGATGACGAGTTTTTTCGGCTGATAATTCAGTCCACAAAAGCTGATGATTAAGTTCACAAAATCATAATATGAAACAACACTTTGGACTGTCATAGCTATCATCTCTATCATTTTACCTTTCTTCCAATGCCATACATACCGATTGCTCTTTTCAATCCATTGATCATGACAATCCACCCCGATTATTATTAATCCCTCCATTAGTGGTACCTAAATAAAGTCATTTGTTAAAAAAATTGATAGTGATTTCATAGTGCCATGAATGAATCCCAACAGATGTGTAATCTGTTGCAACAGGTAAGTGATCAGTCGCAACAGATTATTTACCTGTTGGGATTCATCTTACGCTCCTGAATATCTGTTACAACAGATGAAACGCTTGTTGGGATTGATGTTACAGTACTAAATTACCTTTGAAGTTGATTCCAACAGATGAGTGACATGTTGCAATAGATAATTAACCAGTTGCGATAGATGACTTACCTGTTGCAACTGGTTAGTAATCTGTTGTAACAAATTTTACCCTGTTGTAATAGGCAATACTTTTGTTGGAATCGTGTTCAGGTTCTGTTGCAACAGGTTACTAATTTGTTGAAATAGATATTTATCATGTCGCACTAGATAACTAATCTGTTGCAACAGATGTGTCAAATATTGCAAAAGATGACCCATCTGTTTAAACATGAATCCAATATATTAGTCTTCCATTGAAACAGATGTCTCATCTGTCGCAACAGATGATTTATCTATTTAAATAGATGGAACTTATATTGGATTCATGATCGAGTTCTCTCTATTGTTGGAAGAACAACAACACAGTAGCAGTTACCCAGATGACAAATTCAACTAAAAATCATAATTTGACTTACCAAGGTCTCCTATGAAGTAATGCCAAAGTGAAAAGTGATGTTCGAAACAAAATTTGACCTAAGAAATTGGTCAAATAGCAACAGTAGCGATAACAACAACAACAACAACAAATGGTGAACAAGAAGAAGATGAAGATGATAATAAAGTAGAAGATGATGATAATAAAGCAGAAGATGATGAATAAAGCAGCAACAACAATGAACAATAAAAATCTCTAAGAGAGAGAAAATAACAATGGGTAAGAAGAGAGAGAAAGATGTCTTTTTTCCTCCATTTTCTGTTATATAGGTAAACATTTGGATCAAAGTATAAATTTAAAAACTTGTGAGCTATTTTCACATTTTTTCAACTTTCTTAATCCATAATAAAGTAATTGTCACCTCCACTCAATAATTAAGACTTGTGTCACATACACCTTATTTTAAAACTCTTTTGTCACCTACAACCCAAAAGTCCAAGAGAGTCACACATTGATGTTGTAGTTTTGCATCACTATGTCACGCCGATTTGATAACTTAGGAACCATTATTTATATTTTAATTAATATATAATTAAGGAACTATATTAATTTTTATGTTTATATAAATTTAAACTACATATTTGAATAGTTTTTTTTTGAAATATTATTTAAAAATATTTCAGTAGTGATAGTCAAGGCTCAAATTACTTTAGACATGATAGATATCGGCACAAAATAAAAACCTTATAGTTCAAAAAAAGTCAATATTGGTTAAACATCAATTCAAAAAAGTCACACATTAATGTTATAGTCTTAAGATCCTATGTACTTTAATTATTGTATTTGTTAACTGGTGACTTAAAAATATAATTATTAACTGATGGATCATTAATTATATTTGATATTAATATGACCTTTAACTAAGTAATTTTATTTTTATGTTTTAAAAAATCGAACAACATATTTAAATAGTTTAAAAATATAATTAAAAAATATTTCTATAACGATTGTCTAAATTAAAAATTCTTTAGACATGATAGATATTAACACATTTAAAAATCATATAGTTCATAATTGTTGACTCTAGTAAACATCAACCCAAAATAATCACTCATTATAGCTGTTAAGCTAACCATTGTCATAATTTTTTAGTACTCTAAATAAAAATTAACTATGTCCACATTTAATTGTTTTCACATTTCTTAGTAACCTGAAGTAGAAATATTGATTAATTATAATATTTTATTTGAGATAATTTCTTACTGCTACACGCCGAGGTTACCATTGCTAAATTAAATTTTATCACGTGAAAAATAATTTTTTCACTTACACTAGGCATGTTGTAGGTGAAAGTTAAAAAGAATTAAAAAAATTGAATAATTGAAATCAAAGATAGGTAAACTTTATTTGCTATCACCTAACATTGATTCTATCACATAAAAAAATTCAAACATAAACGTTATTTAACTTTAAAAATTAATATATTTGTGACATAAAAATATCATATCTTTAAAATTGAGAACACAAAAATTATTTGACCACAATTTTGTGTACTATTTAGAAAATAACAAATTAAAGGACACATAAATAACAAATGTCAATTAAATTTTTAATTAAAGGACATATTAAAAAAAAATTAATAAATAGAACTCAGGTTTATTAATTTTTATATTTGTTATTAATTAATTAAGAAATTTTATTAATTATTACATTTTAAATAAATTTAAGTTTTATTTAAATATAATTTGAAAATATTTCAATGTCGATAGTCAAAATTCAAAATAATTTAAATATGGTAGACATCGACATATTATAAAAGCTATATTTTAATAGAAGAAAAAGTATAAAAAATTACAATAATTAAAAATTTAAAATATTTTAATGATTATATCTAAATTATATCTATGTCACATAAATTGAGACAAAAAAATTAGCACGGACCTATTGATGTCTAGTATTTATATAAATGTAAAATGTTACTAATAAATTAAGTCAAATTTCTATATTATATATGGAGTGGTTTCGACATGCTTGTCAATTGCTTCAATAATGATTTTACTATATCACCCCTAATTAATTATTATAAATATTTATGTATTGAAAAATTAATAATATCTAATTTAAAAAATAAATATTTATGATATGTCTGTTTCAACCATCATTTTACTAAGTATCACCCTTAATTAATTATTATACGTCATCTAAATATTAAAAAGTTAATAATATTTAATAAAAAAGATAAAATAGACATAAAATTATAAATTAACATTTGATGTTTTAAGTTAACTTGACGTCTTATATTATACCCAATTAATTTTTTTGCAATTTCGACATGCTTGTCAGCTGCTTCAACCATGATTTTACTATATCACCCTTAATTAATTGTTATAAGTTATTTATGTATTAAAAAATTAATAATATTTAATTAAAAAACAGACATTTATGATATGTCTGCTTTAGCAGCTTCAACCTTAATTTTACTAAATATCACTCCTAATTAATTATTATAAGTCATCTAAGTATGAAAAAGTTAAAAATATTTAACATAAAAGGTAAAATAGACATTAAATGATAAATTAACTATTAATGTTTTAAATTAACTCGACGTCTTATATACCTACTTAAATATTTTTCACAAATATTTTTTATAGTAATTTTATTATATCACTTTTAATTAGTTGTTGTAAGTCATTTAAGACATGTCTGCTTCGTTGCTTCAATCATAATTTTACTATATTACTCCTAATAAATTATTATGGTCATCTAAGCATTGTGCCACTTAAATGGGCATTTGTGATTTATTTATCTCACTTATAAAGGATGATAAATAGAGAACAGATAGACATGTTTACTTGTGTTGCCTGCTTAGATATTTTCTTTTATATTTGTTTATTTTACTTTTCTTTTTAATCTATTATATATTTGAGAATTATGGAAAAGTATTATAAATCATAATAATTAACAACTTAAAATAATTAAAAAGATGAAAAAAATTTAATTGACTCTCTAAATTTTATTACTGCCACATAAATTGAGACAAAAGAACAAGTACTATAAATCACAATAATTAATAAATTAAAATATTTAAAAAATATATAAAAAATTTAGTTCACTCACAAAATTGTATCAATACCACATAAATTGAGACAAACGGTATAACGTATATTATTTAAAAATTATGTGGAAAATTATTATGTTTTAAAAAAAATTAAACTACATTATTTAAATAATTTTTTAAATGTAATTTTAAAATATTTTAATAGCGAAAGTTAAAACTCTAACACTTTAAACATGGTAGACATTAATGTATCATAAAAATTGTAAAAATTATATAGTTCATAAGTATCAATCCTAATTAATATCAATCTAAGAAAGTCGTGTATTAATATTGTAGTCTTGCACCATTATGTTATACTGGTTTGATAATTTGTGAATCGTTACTTATATTTGAGCATATTTTTTTTGTTAACTTTTAAATCTAAAATTTTTCATATTTGAAGGATATTTTAAATATAATTTTAAAATATTATAATAACGGCAATCAAGACTTAAACACTTTAGATGTGATGGACATTGACAAGTTATAAAAATCAAAGTATTCATTATCATCGACTCTAGTTAACAACAACCCAAGAGAGTCACACATTAATATTGTAGTCTTGCGCCCATATGTTACATTGATTTGATAATTTGAGAATCATTACTTATATTTTTTATTATTATGACTTCTAATTAAATAATTTTATAAATTATTATGTTTAAATAAATTTAAAAAATATATTTAATTAGATATTTAAACATAATTTGAAAATAATCCAATAATGACAGTAGAAATTAAACTAAAAACATTTTAGACATGGTAGAAATCTTCACTCTATATAAATCATAAAAATCATTGATCCGTAAGTGTCAATCCTATTTTATAACAACTCAAGAGAGTCACGTATTAATGTTGAAGTTTTATAACTTCATGGTGTTGTAAACGTTCGCTTGGTTAAATAAAATCGTTTATTTACCAAAAAAAATGTTGAAGCTTTACATATTTATTAGTTATCATATTTTAAAAAGTACAATAAAAATTTAAATAATTAATGATGACCCTAGTTAACATCGACCTAAGAGAATACTCACGCACTAATTTTGTAGTCTTGCTCCTCTATATTAAGCTGATTTGATAACTTGTGAATCATTATTAATTTTATAATTAATGAAACTTCTAATTAAGTAATTCTATTATTTATTATATTTAAATAAATTTAGAAACTACATATTTAAATATTTTAAAAATATATAATTTTAAAATATATCAATAAAGATAGTCAAAGCTCAAAACACTTTATAATTGTCGAAAATAATTAATTAAACTAAACAATTACATCTTATATGTTATGAAAATCTTACAGTTACATTCCCAAAAACGTTAATCCTACTTTTGCTAAAAACATTTAAACCTTCCACATAATGAAGATCCTACGTAATTGAAACTTTATTTAACTAGTTATATATAAATAATTTTCAAGGAAAAAATAAATAAAAACTACAGTCAAAAAGAGATTATATATAATAAAATATTATAGTTGAAAAAATTACAAAAATTTACTTACTTAAAGTCATAGAAAGTTATAATTTATAGTGGATATATCTTTTAAATAAGTTGTATCATATCTTATTTCTGAAATATTTATTTATTTTTTAATCAAATGTATGAATAATTTTTTATGCCCCTGTTTTAAATATTTGTTAGGATAACTTTGCAAAAATACTTTATTTATATTTATGGTTATAATTTATCGTTTAAAAATTATATTATATATTTAATTATAGAGACACTTCATAGGAGGTGTAAGTGTAAAATTATCAAAGTACATGTGTAATCATTTCATTTTAAAATTTAGAAAGTATATTCATATTATAAAGTGTTCAATACTAATGATTTATATATTGAGAATTTGAAATTAAATATCATGAATACCAATGAAAAATTTTATGTTCTAAAATAGTGTAAATTTTTTGAAGTTTAATTACACACCCCTTTTCAAGAAATTATAGACGACTTATTGCTAAGCACTTCGAAATAAATTGAGATTTGCTATTTTAACTTTTAAGTTTCTATTCAATATTTAGGTCCAAATATAAAAACTAATATTAACATTAAAATACCATTTAAAATTCAAATTTCTAGGTTTTAATATCTCACCTAAATCACTTAAGAAAAATATTATAACTTTTTTTTGGCAGTAAAATTGTAAGCTAAAAAGTTGCTAATAACAATTAAGTTCATGAATCATTTTGAAGTTATGGTGGTGTATAAGATATAAAGGCAGTGTACAAAAAAAAACTCCCTCAATTGAAACTTAATAGAAAAAAAACTAAAAAAAAGAGGAGAAGGTGCATTCCGAAAGTACCACTTAAGCAGCAACACCAGAGCCTTGCCTTTCTTTTTTTGAAGTTTCTTCACATAGAATTTCAGTACTTTCCCTTCCAAAATATACCCATCAAAACAAAATCACTTTAACAAAATAAATAGAGAAAAATAACAAATGAGACAATCAAAATCTTGTATTTTAACTAAGAACACAATATAGTATAATATATGACAACCACTCAAATAGAGCCAATCACTTTTCATTATTAAATAATTTAAGTTATTCACCAATTTAGAGTCGAATTTGTGAGAAATTATAATGATTTATAATCAATCCAAATACACAATTGACAACATTAAGAGGAAAAAATAAATATTCCTACGTACCTTTTATTCATGTAATTTAATCACCACAGAAAGCAACTCCATTTATAGGAGTATTCATAAACCTAAAAAGAATTTGATTTTTGACTCCTATATAATTTATATTAGGATACTATCTGTTAGCCCATATGTTATTGGGCCTTTAGTTTATGGACCTTTAGGTTATTGGCTATGTATATATATAGCCTACTTTTGTTTTAGTTAGTTTTTATGCTTTTCAGATTATATTGTAAACCTTAGCCTTTCTTTCTTTCAATAAAGTTCTATTAACATGGTATCAAAGCTAGTTTGATCCATGTCCTTTGATTTGTTGGTTGAAGATTTTGTAGCAGGCACCTACTGCGCGGATCGAACTCCGCGGTGAGTTCGCTGGGGGGTACGGGGGGCAGCGCGCCCCCGTCCGGGGTTCGGGGCGGAGCCCCGAATTTTGAGGTGCTGCTGTATTCGTTTGCTGTCTGGTATTGTTCGTCTTTCGTTCTTTTGCTTGCTGCCATTGTTGTTCGTTCGGAATTGTTCAACCTAGGGTTTTGCATCTTTTTGTTTTTTGAATTGTTTGTGTGTTGCTGTGTTTACAATGACTGGAAAGGATGATTCTCTCCAGTCCATTAGTACTCAATTAGATGGTAAGAACTATGCCTATTGGAGTTATGTCATGAAGAATTTTCTTCGTAGGAAGAATATGTGGGGTTATATCACTGGAGTAAAACTAAGACCTATCGATGATAAAACTGAAAATTTTGATTTGTTGGTGGACTTATGGGAAACTAATAACTCCAAGATTATCACTTGGATCAACAATTCTGTAACTCAGTCAATTGGTATGCAATTGGCTAAGTATGACACAGCAAAGGAGGTCTGGGATCATTTGGAAAGACTGTACACTCAGTCTAATTTTGCTAAGCAGTACCAGTTGGAGTATGATATCCATGCTCTTCAACAGCATGATCTCAGTATTCAAGATTTTTATGCTGCCATGTCGGATTTGTGGGATCAATTGGCACTTACTGAATCTGCAGAGTTAAAAGGTTTTGGGCCGTACATTGCTAGACGGGAAGAGCAACGCTTGGTTCAGTTTTTGATGGCACTACGTTCTGACTTTGAGGGCCTACGTGGAACAATCCTTCATCGATCTCCCCTCCCTACTGTTGATTCTGTGGTTCATGAACTGATTGCAGAGGAGACTCGTATCAAGTCTTAAGTGGATAAAGGGTCTAAAGTAACTACTACTCCTGTTGTGTTTGCTGCTTCAACTGATCAGTCTAGGCCACCACGTACTCAGACTCGACAATCTCCTAACGTTGCATTTGATGAGTGTGCATTCTGCAAACAGAAAAATCATTGGAAGGCTCAGTGTCCGTTGTTACTTAACAAGGTCAAATAGCCTCAATCTGGGCAGGAACAGAAATATGGGCAGCAAAAGTCTCCGTCACGCTCCTCTGGTGCTCCTCCATGGTCATCTCGTCCTCCACAGTTCGCTGCTGCTGCACCATCTGTAGATGTTGAGTCTGTTAGCACTATGCCACCTTCTGCGTTGGATCCCCAGGTTTTCGAACAGTTCAGACAGTTCTTCGTTTCTAATCCTACGGCCATGTCAGCATCTATGTCTCATTCGGGTTCAGTTTCTTCTAGTACCTCAGGTATTCCTTCCTCCTTGTGGATATTGGATTCTGGTGCGTCTCATCACATGTCCCCTCATTTGTCATCGTTTGGTTCTTTGTCACCCATTTCACCAATCTCTGTTATGTCCGCGAGTGCTGTACCTATGTCAGTCGAGGGTGTTGGTTCTGTTACTACCCCTCACATTGTCCTCTCTGATGTTTATTACATTCCCAAACTTGCTTTAAATCTTGTTTCGGTCAGTCAGTTGTGTAAGGCTGGTAATTGGGTGTTTTTTTCTGATTCTGTTTGTGTTATACAGGACCAACACACTCAGAGGGTGATTGGGACCGGCCATAGGTTGGGGGAACTCTATGTCTTGGAGAATCTCAAAGTGTCTGCAGTTGCTGCCTCTAGCATAGATTTATCTTCTTTTCGTTTGAGTCCTTTGTCTTCTCAGTTTTATCTTTGGCATTCCAGATTAGGACATGTGTCAGTTTCACGTTTACGTTTTTTGGTCTCTAGTGGTGCTTTGGGTCATGTGAACACTAGTGATATTTCAGATTGTAGTGGTTGTAAACTGGCAAAATTTTCTGCCTTACCGTTTAATAAAAGTGTGTCTTATTCTGTTGCTCCTTTTGATATTATTCATTCTGATGTATGGGGACCAGCGCCAGTATCCACTAAGGGTGGATCGACCTATTATGTTTCGTTTATAGATGACTATACTCGTTATACCTGGGTGTATCTTATGAAACGCAGATCTGATTTCTTTGGCATTTACAACAACTTTAGAGCCCTTGTTAAAACACAACATTCGGCTGTGATAAAGTGTTTCAGGTGTGACTTAGGGGGTGAATATACCTCTAATGACTTCACTCAGTTATTTGCCTCTGATGGTACCATACACCAGTCATCGTGTACCGACACTCCTGAGCAGAACGGTCTGGCAGAAAGAAAACATCGTCATATTGTTGAGACAGCACGCTCTTTACTTTTGTCTGCAGAGGTTCCTAGTATTTTTTGGGGAGAAGCAGTCCTAACTGCTGTATATGTGATTAATCGTATTCCTACTGCATTGACTTCAGGGATGTCTCCGTTTGAGAAACTATATGGTCACCCGCCGAATTATTCTGCATTACGAGTTTTTGGATGTACTTGCTTTGTTCTTCGTCCTCATGTTGAACGAAATAAGTTAGGGTCAAAATCAGCTATATGTGTGTTTTTGGGGTATGGTATTGGACAAAAAGGATATCGTTGCTATGATTCTGTAAGTCAGAAATTATATGTTTCACGACATGTCACTTTTTTGGAACATATTCCTTTTTATTCCATTCCAGCTAAAACCCATGATGTGACAAAGTCAGATATTCGGCTTATTGATCCCTTTGGGATTGACATAGAGGTTCCAGTTCCGGATCCATCCATGCCTTCTGGTGTGCCACCTGATAGTGCTTTAGCCTCGCCTGTGCCTGAGTCTGCTCCTTCGACTGTTGAGACTGGAGACCCACCACCTCTGAGGAGGTCTACTCGACCTTGTAAGTCCACCAAACTGCCAGATTTTTCCTATTCTACATATTCAGCCTCATTTGCTTCCTTTATTGCAAACATACATCATTTGTCTGAACCTGAGTCGTATAGAGAGGCTGTGTCTGATCCTCTTTGGCAGAATGCTATGGCTGAGGAACTTGCTGCTCTTCATCATACACATACATGGGATTTGGTTACTCTCCCACCTGGTAAGCATGCGATTGGTTGTCGATGGGTGTATAAGATAAAAACAAAATCTGATGGGTCTGTTGAGCGATACAAGGCAAGACTTGTGGCAAAAGGGTACTCACAACAATATGGTATGGATTATGAGGAGACTTTTTCCCCCGTAGCAAAGATGACGACTGTTCGCACTATGATTGCTGTTGCATCCGTTCGACAGTGGAAGATATTTCAGATGGATGTCAAGAATGCTTTTCTGAATGGTGATCTCCACGAGGAAGTTTATATGACTCCTCCCCCAGGTATTGACCACCAGCCAGGTGAAGTTTGTCGGCTTCGAAAAGCTTTATATGGTCTCAAACAAGCCCCTCGTGCTTGGTTTGAGAAATTCTCCACTGTTATTACTTCCCTTGGATTTGTCCCGAGTAACCATGATTCAGCATTGTTTGTTAGATCTACAAGTGCAGGGCGAATTCTATTGTCCTTATATGTAGATGATATGATTATTACTGGTGATGATCATAGTGGTATTGAGTTATTGAAGCATGATTTGGCTCATCGATTTGCAATGAAGGACTTGGGCTTGCTGCGTTATTTTCTGGGTATTGAGGTGGCTCAGTCTAAGAAAGGGTATCTTCTTTCTCAGACTAAGTATATATCTGACTTGTTTACACGGGCGCGTCTTTCTGACAACAGGACTGTAGATACTCCCCTTGAAACCAATGCACGTTACTCTCCTAGTGATGGTGTTCCATTATCAGATCCGAGTCTTTATCGGACTATTGTGGGTAGTTTGGTTTATCTTACGGTTACTCGTCCAGATATAGCACATGCAGTTCATGTTGTTAGCCAGTTTGTTACTGCTCCTACTTCTGTTCACTGGGGAGCTGTACTTCGTATTCTAAGGTATCTTCGTGGCACTCAGTTTCAGAATCTCTTGTTTCCCTCGACGTCATCTCTCGAGTTGCGAGCCTATAGTGATGCTGATTGGGATGGAGATCGCAATGATCGTAAATCCACCACTGGTTTTTGTGTGTTTCTTGGAGACTCTTTAATCTCGTGGAAGAGCAAGAAACAAGATGTTGTCTCTAGATCTTCCACGGAGGCTGAGTATCGTGCTATGGCTGTGACTACATGTGAGATTATTTGGTTACGTTGGCTTCTTGCAGATATGGGGGTTCACATTTCTATGCCTACTCCCCTGCATTGTGATAACAAAAGTGCGGTACAAATTGCAAAGAATTCTGTCTTCCATGAGCGTACGAAGCACATTGAGATTGATTGTCACTTCACCCGTCATCATTTACAGCTCGGGACCATATCGCTTCCTTTTGTTCCATCGTCTTTGCAGATTGCTGACCTTTTTACGAAGGCTCAGTCGGCGTCTCGATTTCGTTTTTTGTGTGACAAACTCTCAATGCTTATTGCTGTTGCATTGTGAGTTTGAGGGGGGATGTTAGCCCATATGTTATTAGGCCTTTAGTTTATGGACCTTTAGGTTATTGGCTATGTATATATATAGCCTACTTTTGTTTTAGTTAGTTTTTATGCTTTTCAGATTATATTGTAAACCTTAGCCTTTCTTTCTTTCAATAAAGTTCTATTAACACTATCGATTTTGAAAGAGAAAAAAAGGAATCCTATAATATAATAAAAAAGACTCTCACCTCAATTTTTACCCTGCAAATTAAAAATATTTTACCAAAAATATAAATGAGATTTTTTATTTTTCACAAAAAGGAATTTTCTAATTTTTCCAAAACTACGTATTTATTTTTGCCAAAAAAGGCAATACCTTTGGATTCCTACTATATGTATAATTCTTACATTGTCCAAAATATGGAAATTTATACTTGTACGTTTTTATTTTTCCAAAAATAAGATAATGTTTGTTAGGACTCCCATTATATGTCTAGTTTACAAAAAATAATGATTTTTGTCATTTTTTAAATATAATTAAAAAATAATAAATAACAATTTTGTCTAAAGAAGTGTCTTTTAATGAATGGAAAAAAGTTCAAATCACTTTTCTAAGGCTCTTCATACTTTTAATATTATATATATATATAATCATATTTTATTAAAAATCACATTTTAATGAATGATCATTTATTTATTATCATTTTTCAATGTGGGAGTTGACTTTTAAGTTTAGGGAATAACAAAGACTCTAATTTTCTTTGATTAAAAAAAATTACTAGTTTTTTTTAAAGAGAAAGGTCATTGCAGTCTTTTTACAATTATTATCAAATTTGGGCCAAATTTGTATGTAGGGGTGTGCATCGGTCGGTTCGGTTCGATTTTACGTGTTATTGGTTTGATTTTTGGTTTTTAAATATGTAAAACCAATAAACAACCAATAAGATATTTTCTTATCGGTTTCGATTTATCGGCTTTTGGTCCTTAACGGTTCGATTTTCGGTTTAACCAATAACAAAATACTTATAAAATAGAAATAGTAACAACTAACATAAAAAAATAAAATTACCGCCAAAATCTACGCAATGCGTTTTAGTTTACAGGAATCTTCAAACTTGAACTGAATGTTAGTTACGAAAAAAATTGAATCCTAATTGTTGGAAGCTATAAATGCTTCAAGCTTTTTATTGCGATAATAGCCGAACTTTATATTGTACCTTTGTTGTCCTGAATAGGTTAATACTTTGTGAATCTCTGAATTATGAATTAGTAGTGCATATAATCTATATACATATCTATATCTATATCTATATATCTATCTCTATCTCTCTCTCTCTCTCTCTCCCTCTCTCTCTCTCTCTCTATATATATATAGATAGATAGATAGATAGATAGATAGATAGATAGATAGATAGATAAAGAGAGAGATTTAAATATATAACATAAATAGGGATAAAACAATAACTTAGTGTATGCTTATATGGTTATCGGTTTAACCGATAACCCAATAAGTTAAAATCAATATCGAATCGTTTACCCAATAATTTTTTTTATAAAATCAATAAAAATCGTTAACTCGATAACCCAATACCAATAACCCAATAACATTTTTATCGGTTCGATTTATCGGTCGGTTCAATTTTTGCACAACCTTATTTGTATGGCCATTTAGCACTATCCTAAGTAAAAATATGTGTATCTTACTTGACATGTAGTTATATGTCTACTTATTTAATTTTAGGCAAAAATTCACATATAGTCTCATTAGAGTATCTATAATTAACTTCCTGGCCTAAATTTCATATTTACAATTCATACACAAAATAAATGATAGTTTTATGTATATATATACAAAAAGGAAGGAAAAGTCCATAACAACAAAAAGAGATAAAAAAGGAAATTTTAATGTAATAAATGTCCTTAACCTTCTAAAATTTTTCATTTATTTCTCTGATATAACAAATCAATAAATATGAATTTATGCGTTAATTACTCCCTCAAAAGTTGATAATTTTTTTTTTAAAAAAAAATTGTGATCAAATGAGAAAGTTGGTAATTCATGCCTACAAAATTCTGGTATATACGGTTTACGAAAATTATTTTTTTACTTGAATTTATTTACTGAAATCCTTTTTTGAATCTAATAAGCAATAAAAAATTGATTCAGTTTCAACATAATGAAAATTGATTTTATTATTGGTTTAAATTAGATTTTCGAATTGAATGCACAATATAAACTTCAAACACTTTCAAATTGTCAATTTTATAAATATTATTATTTTTGTATACAATAACTTCAATTGTAATTTTGTGTTTCAATTTTCGTATTCAATTTTTATTTTCATAATTTTGAAAAAAAATTCACAGAAGTTGTTAAAAGGTTATAATTCTTGTTTGTGTTGGTTTTTTTTTTTCCTTTTCTAAATCCCATTTGTAATTGCATTTTGTGTGATATATTCATTCATTACTCTAATGCATATTTCATAATATATATATTGACAATCTTTTAATATTTTTTTATGTATATCTATTAATAGTATATTTGAATTTCTATATATCTGTTAACATAAGTGTATAATTATATTTGTATGTCTGTTTTAAAGGTTACATAGGTTATTTTTATTATTTGTATATCTATTGTTTGTATATCTTTATATTAGTTTACATAAATTTGATATTTGTATATCTGTTGTTTGTGTATGTGTGTGTGTGTGTATATATATATATATTCAAATGACGTATACATATATTCAAATCAAAACTGTTGTTTATTATTTGTATATCTGTATATACAAATTTGAATGTTGTTTGTAAACGATAGTGCAAACGAAATATACATATATTCAAATCAAAATTGTTGTTTATTATTTATATATCTGTTGTTTGTATATCTGTATATACAAATTTGAATGTTGTTTGTAAACGAAATATACATATTTGTATATCTGTATATACGTATATGCAAACGAAAAACACACACACACACACACACACACATATATATATATATGTTTATTATTGTATATATATTATTTGTATATCTGTATATACAAATTTGAATGTTTTACATAATAACAAATTTGAATGTATATACATATATGCACTTTAAAACTGTATATATCTGCATATGCATTATTCTTCAAAATGTATATGTGAAAGTTAACTGTATATACATATATGTAAATTGTATATACATATATCAAAAATACAAACTGTATATACGTACATACACTCTAACTCTGTATATATATGCATGTATTATTCTACAAAAGAAAAGATATACGTATCTACATATATTGAAACAAAAATATATATTGACCAACAATTCTGTTTCATAAGAATATATACAAAAAAACCTCGTAATCATTGTCAACTTCATTGCTCCCCCTTTTAGATTTAGATACCTTACAATATTTTTTTCTTTCCGTCTTGCTAGAAGATGCAAAATTCTTTCCTTTTTTTTTTTTTGGATAAATCATCCATAAAAAAAATGTATAATATATAAAAATTCATATTATAAAATAAAAATCCGCAAAAATGAAAAAATTATAAAAATGGGGAAGTGCTCCCCCTTTTTTTTTTTTTTGTAAAATATATGAACAACGAAGAAATTTAACGACTAACTGACATAATATATAAAAATTTTAAAAAAAATTAAATCTAATGTCAACAAATATCCTAAACTGATTTTCTGTGGTGAAAAATCTGCAAAAATGATTTATCACAGAAAAATCAAGGAATATATTTTGTGATATTAAGGTGACTTTGAGAGAAAAATAAGGAGAAAAGGGTTGAAGAAGATCTCTTGAATATTCATGTATTATGATGTTGTTAATGTTGTCGTTTCTTTAATTCAATATCAAGGATATTAGAGTGATTTTGAGAGAAAATTAAGGAAAAAATAGTTGAAGAAGATTTCATAAAAAATCTTATGTTTTGATATTCCATTGTTGCCTTTTTTTTTGAGTCAATAGCACAGAGAGAGAGAATAGAAAGAAAATACCAAAATAAATATACGAGAGAAAAAATTGATATATACAAATTTTAATATATTTGTATATAGGGCCCATAAAAAAATTGACTTTTAACTACCAAATGACTATGAATTGTAATTTTTTAAAACATTAATCATATCATGTAATTAATATAGTATTTTATCTATAATATGTTATTTTTTCTTAATTTTATAATCATTTTAAATGTCTATTTATGCTTATTCAAAGTGGGAGAACATAAAATGCCAGCTAAGATCAAATTAAAAGACATTTATATTTTATGTCAATAAGTAATACGCATAGACTAATCTGGGCAGTAGGATTAATTGTTTTGGTTTATCTCACCTGATCCATTCAACTCTAACTTTGTAATCTGAAGTGGTAACCATGCGGGGTGATTACATTCTAAGTTGCTTGAACACTTTAAAAATGTTAATGTATTCATATTGATTTTTTCAAAAGCATATTATTTTTGAAAATTTCAACATGCACCTCCTGATATTTTTGAAGAATTCAAGCAACATAGATTATATTGTTTATGAAATTCCAAACATGTTTGTATATTTTCCTCATCTATTTTAGTTTTGGACGGATCATAAATTAAGCATAACAACATAACTACTCACACGGGTCATCTTAGTGTTGGGTTCGAAACCAAGAGGGCGTCATGCGGAAGCTTAAAGTTTGCAAACCAAGACGATGATAATTCAGATGACAAATAAAAATATACTAAAAACATATTATTGAAAATAGTTTGACCAATTGGCCTACATATTAAAAACTAATATTATTAAAAAACATGAAAACAATGGGGAAGTCTCCCTTAAACAAGACTCTTTTAAGGACTACATTGTGGATGCTATTGTGTTAGGGTATGAGAAGGGGGTCTTCTATTTATAGATGTCCAAAACCTTTCCTCCAAGATAGAGGTTAGCCAAATATGAAAAAAAATTATATTTTTTTTCTTTCAGAAAAAGTAAAAGTAATTATGGTAACTTTTATTTTTCTTCTAAGAAAAAGTAAAACTTAAATATAGTAAGAAAATCAACGCAAAAACCTTAACAAATCTCCCCTTTTTGGCTTGATTTTCTTCAAAATATTCTTGATCCTCTTTCTTCTTGTGCACGATCTTCATTCTTCATATATATTCTTCATATATCACTGTTGTTTGACATATTTAAAAATGGAGTTTTTGGGTTTAAAAAATATATTAGCCCTTTTCGGGTTGAAAATATTGGAGCCCTTTTACAGGATTAAAAGTGAACTTTATTTTCAAATATGTGACAACAAGATTGTTGAAAATATGATTGACAATTATCTCCACATGTAGCTTTTGAACATATATCTTCATTATCATCAAATTGGTTGCAGATTGATTTTGAAACCGCTTTAAACCTGTTTAATCTCGTCTCACCACACCATTGGACCATTGAACCGTAAGCTTTGATACCACTTGTTGGGTCCAAAATTGAGAGGGCGTTATGCGGAATCTTAAAGTTTGCAAACCAAGACGGTGATAATTCAGATGATAAATAAAAATATACTAAAAACATATTATTGAATATAGTTTGGCCAATTGGCCTTCATATTAAAAACTAATATTATTAAAAAATATGAAAACAATGGGGAAGTCTCCCCTAAACAAGACTCTTTTAAGGACTACATTGTGGATGCTATTGCGTTATGGTATGAGAAAGGTTCTTCTATTTATAGATGTCCAAAACCTTTCCTCCAAGAAAGAGGTTAGCCAAATATGGAAAAGAATTATATTTTTTTCTTTCAGAAAAAGTAAAAGTAATTATTGTAAACCCTAACACTTAGCTAGTAAATCACACAATGATAAATTTCGTAAAATTACTCACTAAATTTCTTACAATGATAAATTTTGTAAAATTACTCACTAACGATTGAAAATTCAATCTCACACCAAAATAAATAATTTACATTTGTCAAACATATGTTAAATGTATCAAAACATTTATAAATAAATTAAAAATATGAATCACCATCACAAAGTATATGTCACTATCACATTGTTCAATTTCTCCTCTCTTTCTTAATGGGTACTGACTTAAAAGTTGAACAAAAAATCAAAATTGATTAAAAAAAAAGTTGGTGAAAAGATTAAAAAAGACAATGAAATTGTTGAAGAAGTTACAGTAAAAGAGATGAAAATTGTATCAATTGATAATAACTTGAGAGAGATTTTAGGGGATGAAATATTTGGAATAAAAAAATTTTAAAAAAAAAATTGATTGCATGTATTAGTTATGGAGTAGGATGAGATTGTTATTCATATGTCGGTCTCTTAGATTTATGATTTTATGTAATTTATCCTAAAATTAAAAGATATATAAAAATATCAACTTAAAAGGACTATATTCGTATTAGGGACTTTGGATTAAAAAGGACAAATAAGTTGTTAATTAAGTGAGAGTCCTCCAAGTTTTAAAAATTAGGTGAGAAGGACAAATTTTTTTTGAGTTTTTTTTTTTTAAGTTTTTCCTTTTGAATAACTTGTCCCAACAACTAGGCGTAGTTGTTCGACAATTTTGTGAAGTTTTTCAACAACTATCAAAGTTGTTCAACAACTGCGCAAGTTGTTCAACAACTAGGCGCAGTTGTCGAACAACTGCGCGTAGTTGTTGAACAACTAGGCGTAATTGTTCGACAACTGAGGGAAGTTGTTCAACAACTACGCGAAGTTGTTCGGACAACTAATGTAGTTGTCGAACAACTATCCCAGTTGTTCAAGGAACTTAATTTTTTTAGGGGACAAGTTTGTGGGATCCACTTGTCCCCTTTTTTTTAATTGGAAACTTGGAAGGCCTTTGTGGCTTATTTTTCTCTTCGGTATTATGCCTTGGAGAAAGTTAGCAACATTAATATGCCTCTGACTATTTAATACCACTTCCATTCACCATTCAATGTCGATCACATGCATTCGATTTATTGTGGTAGAACATTCTCGAAGAACAATAATTAGAAAGAAAAATTTGGTGCGCTACAATTATATTTCATGCTCCCTCCATTTCAAAATAAATAAATTATTGAGCTATTTTTAATATTCAAAATAAATAAATTATTTATTTCTTAAGAGACATTTTGTCACGATCCAAAAATGAGGGTCATGATGATACTTGTCGCGGCATACCTTGACAAGTAAGCCTATCACCCAAACTGATACGAAAAGAGGAAAAGACAGAAATATCCCAAGGCAAGGCTTCCAAAAAGAAGCCGAACCATAAAAATAATCATAACAATGCGGAAAGAACTTATCCAAAATACCAATCATGCCCCAAACCAGGTGTCAATAGTGTAAGAACTACTAATACAATCCAAGAGTCAAGTACATCGAAAAAATATCCACAAAGAAATAATAACTATCTCCGAATACTAATAAAGACATAACTACAATAGAAAGATAGAGGTGAACTTCGGACGCATGAATGTCCAATTGCAACCTTAGAAGCTCCAACAATCACCCGAGTCAATCAAGCCGAGGCGCACTCGAGTTAAGACCTGCACCGAAAGGACGCAATAGACATGAGTACGGTCCACTTGTACTTAGTAGGTATCATAGGCCGACCAAACAAAGTAGTAAATAAAGCATATAAAATATACACTAAGGACACGTCACCTGCAATCAGAAAATATCCCACAACGGTAGCCCATACCACTTGCACTAACTGTTCTAATATGTCTTACATATATTGCAACATCACACCAAGATAGAACAAAAGTACGTATTATATCACATATAAAAGAACAAGGGGGAACATGCATATACAAGATCATCAAATACAAGTAAGAGAAGATACGAAAAATACATAGATGACAAGTCAATATGCCAATACAACACAACATAACTCAATAAAGTAAGTGCAATGTATATGATGATGATGATGATAATGATGATGATGCACGAGGTCGTCGTACAACCTCCGAGATCGTTGCATAATCCCCGTATATACCTACGGAGCTAAAGCTTTTCGACGTAGGACCCATGGGGGGTTCGTCAATCCGTATACAATCCACATATCTCATATCTCCTTTTTGGCACATCCCTCGAAAAGGGTTTTATAAGGTGTTACAATATTTTTTAAAAAGGTGTTGTCAGTGTTTCTCAGATGTTGCCACGGTGGTACCAATGTTTTATGAATATGTATGATATGAAGATGTAATGCTCACAACCAATCACAATGAGTATTTCCACAACCAACCACATGTATATTTCCACAACCAACGACAATGATACATTTCCACAACCACATGAGCCAATATCCACTTATTATTTTCGTTTTATCCATGAATTTTCACATGTCTCATATGCCAATAAGGTATGAATATAATCACAATACACCAATGGTATCAAATTAATTATTTTAACAACACAATACAATTATTCACATGTATTCAAGGCTATTAATATCACATAGGACTCCACACGGTCACACATATCACATAATAACTCAATTACGACAATTACATCACATATAGGCCCCCACATGGACACAACACATAAATAGCCATTTTTCATGATTAGTTTTCACCCTTAACATGTATTTTGTATCATCATTTACTACCCAACCCTGTCTGAAAAAGTTAAGTCATAACCTATCTCGAAAGCCGAAATCGACCCGCTACACTTGAACCTGCGACCTTACTTTTCACGAATAATCCCGAACTCCACTGAAAATATCAAATATAAAATCTACACATCAATAAAAAACCAACGACACCCATATTGACTACTTTTGGTTCGGGATCAAAACGGATTCCCAAAATAAATTTTCGAAAAAGAACGGTAAAATTGAAACTTTACTTCAAAAACATGTTTTCCATATTTTTAGGAACCTACAGCTGAAAACCCAAGTTAAATCGAGTAAAAAACGGGGTTCAAATCGAAGAAAAACTATTTTTGAGTTTTACTGGGTAAAATCTTTGAAATCCGGGTTAAAATCAAGAATCAAAGTTGTTTTGAAGGTTAAATTGATGAAAAACTAGTAATTATAAGATAAAAACATTATTCAAGTGAAAAAGAGTGAAATTTGGGTTTAAAATCATGCCCTAAGATTTTTGGGATTTTGAGAAGTTAATCAAGAAATTACTAACAAAGGGGTAAATTCTTATTTTTAATCCATAATAAAACTAAGAAACAGGTGTTAATCTAGCTTTTCAAGCTCTCACAAGCTTTACTTTTAAGCTCACACACTATTTTAGGGCCTAACTCCAAGAGGCAAGATGAAAATGAACAAAAAGGATCAAAAAGAGGTATTTATATGCAGAAAAATCTGGTATTGCACCAGATTTTTCACTTCAAATTCACCTCGGATTTCAACGAGGTGCCCGAGATTCGTTCGAAGTCTGATATACACAAACGAACTATGCAACCATACTAAATTTGATGTTTTAAATGCGATGGCAATATCATATTTTCAAAAAAAATATCATTTTCAAAAAGTTGACCCTCGAAACCTGAAATTATAATTTTCCAAACAGAAGGTCGAATGAGATTTAAAAGCCGTAAAATCATACCAAATATGCTAACACCCTAAAATTGATATTCTGGATCTGTTGGTGAAGTCGAATTTTCCATCCGAAATCGTTTCGATCAAATGTGGGTCCCACACCCATATTTTTTTATTTTTCAACTTTCCGATCAATAGGTCAAAATAATCTCGGGTGCACTGAGACCCGAACCAAAGGTCTACCTAGTCTGAAATCGCTATTCCAGAGCTGTTGGCGCAGTCCGTTCGGCCATCCGTTGCACGGATCAAAAAATATCTACATAAGTCCAAAATAAGGCTCTCGACGCCATAAAAAACAACAATATTGCATAAATGATACTAAAATACATCTAAAATCATGTCAATCACTCCCCCACCCAAAAATATCATAATGCAACGAGGGGGGGGGGGGGGGGAGGGGGTAAAACAGTCAAATCACATAAAATCACAAATTTCACATATTTCTTCAAATTTTTAGGTTGTTACACATGTTGAGAATTTCTTCTAATTTTATTTTTTTAATTTAATGAGGTTTTTAAATACTTCACATTTTCTGGGAGAGTAATTTAAGAAGAATTAAAAGGGTGAATAGTAACATACAATTTATATCTTAATTTTTTTTAAGGAATGTGTCATACCCCAATAATTTAATTATTTTGAAATGAAGTAATATTATAGTAATTTTAATTTTAAATTATATCTACACCTCCAATTATTTTGAATGCAACAACATGTTGCTTACACAACTTATTATTTCCGGCTACCATATTCCCCCCTAAATTTAAGTAGTTTTAGTAAGTTTATACTGCTATTACCAGCACAAATAATTCTCTCTAAAATTAAAAACTCTTAGGTGGTGTTTGGATTGACTTATGAGTCAAAAATCAAAAGTTATAAGTTAGTACTTTTTTACTTTTGTCTTTTGACTGATTTTGGCATTTTTTAACTTTTTCAAACATCATCAAAACTAAAATGAGTGCTTAAAAATAAGTCAATTCAAACACCCACTTACACAGCCAACAGTGCAAATAGACTTTGATGGGGAAATTCACGTATGAAAAATCGGGAATTAAAGTCATTCGACCCAAATTTCTTCTTATTTAATACTTTTGACGTTTTGTATTACTTGACTCCCTACGTAACTAAGCAAACTTAAAAAATTGCTTTGTGTCCAAGAATTGTGGGTTATAAATAGACATACATTTTTTGCTTTTTGTTATGAACTTTTATTTCCTTACTCAGCCACACATCAGTGGGGTTCTGTTGCTTCAAAGATTTCGACGGTATCTTTTAGGGTCCATTCATCATCCAACTGTACACTTTCGATATTTTTCGAACCTAATTAACCTAATTGTACAGTTTATGAATATTAACCTTTTTCTTCTTCCTTCTTCTTATTCTTCTTACTCTTCTCTTGTTTTCCCTCCTCAGTCACATAATCCACAACAACTGTCAATTTTTCTTTCATACTCAACACGCTTCTCAAAAGAGTTCAAACTTTCCTCAATTTTTCAACACACGATCAACCAGTTACACAGAAAATCTTGTACACACATCAAGATCCACATATTCATCATCAGCACCAGCAGGTGACTCAAAGACAGTGATATCACTCAAATTCAGCCTTTAATCCATCAATGAAGACATTTTTCATCTCATTCTTGTATGGGACTAGTGTATGGATGAGGTCCGGATGTACACTCTACCAAATAAAAAAAATCATTAACTACTATCTACTAATCATAAAAAAGAAATCAATTAATTAACTATGATTGTCAAACAAAATCTATAATAAAATAAATTGGATGATCGATAATATACCATATATGCCCTGAAAAATTCAAACAGAACATAAGATGTACCATTCTCCTTTTTAAGATACATTTTCTTCTGCTTTTTAATATCGGCCTTCTTCTTCTTCTTCAAGTAGTCCAATGTTAACACAAAGAACTCCTTTTTCCATGAATATTATCACACAAAGAAAGCTGCATAATATTTTTTTGAAAATAACTACAAATTAAGTAATATATATAAAAATAAATTTGTTATAATTAAGAGCTATCTTAAAATTACATAATCCTAATTAATATATAGGAGGTCAAATTATATAAAATTTTACCTTAAAAATATTTTTTTAATTGACCGATTATATAATCTTATATATGAAATATAAGAATACTTCTAAATTTAAAACAATAAAATTTGAAAAAGATTCTTTTTTTGATATATGAAAAAATAATTAAAATTATTAAATTATCTTATATAAAATTCTAGACGTTAAAATCTTACAATTTTTTGTACATTCTATATAATATATATAGAAATAAAATTTCAAATTAAACTAGCTTTTCATTACTCGATAAATATATTATAATAACTTCTTTGTTTTCAAAATGAAATTGGAATAAAATTTCTTAATAATTAAAAAATTCATCAATTTTTTAGAATAAGTTTTATATGATGAAATGTAGTTCTAAGTAACTAATAAATTAGATTATATGCAGTTAAAATATTACCATAAAAAGAATATTTATGATTCCATTCAATCGAAGTAAATTAAGAAAATATGAAAAGATTGACTGAGAAATGTAAATAAAAAATTAATAATTAATTAACAATCAAAATATAAATATAAAAAATAATATTCATATAATATTATTCTTAAACAATTAGAATTTCAAATTACAGTAGTCTAATACTAAAAAATAGACTTAAAGATTACCAAACAAGGAAAGTTGCAATTGTATGTTACTAAAAATTTTAATATTTATAGGTTAAGAGAGCATCAAGAACAATCAAATAAAAGAATTATTAATTAGCAATCAGGCAATATATATGGAAAGAATAATCAAGAGGCATGAATAATTACATGAAGAATAATATATAATTGGAATAAAAATCTTTAAAATTATTTTTTTTTTTTTCAATTATAACTAGGGGTGGGCATTCGATTTGTTCGATTTGATTGTTGAATATGAGTTTGATTTTTTGATTAATGAAAATGACAATCATAACCAAACCAAAATTATTTCGGTTTGGTTTGGTTTTTATAAATTTTGTTCGGTTATTTCGGATTTTTATTTAGATTTTAAAGATTAAAGTAGTGAGCATTTAAAATTGGTGATTTTTCTTGAAAAATATTTTTTTTTTTCAAACCTATTTTTCATTCCCTAATATAATCAATTCAACACACATGAAATATCCATAAATATCAACCTCATTGAGTCGCCGGCGTTGGCGTGACGGCAGTGATTGCACTCGACAGCGACTGCCGACGGCAGTGACTAACTAAGCAAACGATTGCCGACCGTTGTTGGCGATGTTGAAATTTCAAGCGAACTAACGAACTGAGGATGACTGAGCGCCGCTGCAGCCTTCACGTTAATGTTAATTAGGGCCTAAAGCAAAGTAGTATATTAAGATTTGAGGTTACTAAATGATTATAATTTATATATTTATATATTATATCAAATTATATTATATTTTTAGTATATTTTATCCAATTTTTTTTTTTTTGAAAAATCCGAAAAGCAAACCATTTAACCGAATTTCTAAAGTTTGAAACCGAAATCAATCCGAAAAACCAAAATTAAATTTTAATTCGATTTTTTGGTTTTCTCGGTTTAAACCAAAATATGCCCGGCCCTAATTATAACTGAGTTTGCATTAAAAAGAATACAGTATTATTATATTGGTCCCTCCACCTAAAGTTATGATTATATTTAGATAATATCAAAACTAAAAGAAAATACTGAATAATGTTACTTAATATAAGGAATTAAATTATATGACCAAATAAATCATGATTTATTTAAATAGAGGAAATCAAGGAAGCATGACAAAGGAGGATGAGGGGCTTGAATTTAGATTAAAAAATTGTGATTTCTAAACTATATAGTTTTCTTTTGAATTCCCTATCATCAACTTCATCAGTAAATTTATTTATATTAATTGTCTTCCTTCTTTGTTGTTTATCTCTGCAAATCGATTGACCATTAACATTTCTTCTTTAGGTATCAAGTAAGTGGACAGGAAATATTGAAGTGAATACAAGATTACAAGTAAAGTAAATACACTAAAAATAATCAGGTAAAAGTATTTGAAATAAAGTCTTTTTAGGAGCATACCTATTTGCTACATCATTTCATGTAAGATTAAATTCTTTTCTTAGGTTACTGTATCTTAGCTATTTCATTTATGTTTTTCTTCAATACAAATAATAGCAAACTGCTTAATGTCTTTTTAAAGTATGTATAAAAAGATTGATTGGATCATTTCATTTTAATTCCTTCAAGAAAATAAACAGTAGTTAATTTCATCATTTTTTAAAAGAATTAAACTCATATTTCTGCACTTAAAAAAATAATAAAGAAAGAGAAAAATAGGTTTTCAAGATTAAGGATTTACTTGTGCATGTTTGAGGGTCACAATATGTATACACAGAATATTCAGGTATAGTACATCTATGAAGCTTTATATTATAATGCTGAAAATTGTTGAAATTACATATATGAAGCTTTATATTAAACTTGTTGAAAATAATTCAATGTTTCTTCTTTTTCATTTCTTTTAGTTTTTTCACAACATAATTAATACGAATTTAAGAAAAAATCATGGCCTGCATTGTGAAAGTTTTTGAAATACAAACAATATCATTGTAATATTAGTAATAGATAGATAGACACTAATGTATTGTGAGTACTTTAAAAAATTAGTCAATAATACTTGTTTATTTTATTGATAAATAAGTTTTGCTACTGTAAAATATCTCAGTAATGAATTTGTAGTTGTATGTGTATTTTATTTTTTTCATTTTAAAAAATACTATATAGTGTCTTTTGTCGATAATAAAAATATGTTACAATTATATTGAGTTATACATGACAAAACATATGAAAGTTAAACATCAATAATTTTTTTTTAATATTGTCCGTGCATCGCGCGGGTATTAATACTAGTTAATTTTGAAAAGCAATTGAATAAAAATACAAGAATTGGCCCGGATGTCTAATGGATCTACTTCAATAAATATGACAATGTTTCTAGTGTTCCATCTGAAAAATCTGGATAAGGACAAAGAAATCTCTTTTAATTTTTCAGTATATCTCCAACACTGAAAAAGACTTCATAAATTCAAATCCATAATCACAAAAGAGAAAGCAATTAATCAACTATGATTCTCAAACAAAATCTACAATCAAATAGATTGGATGATCGACGATATATCATAAGTGTCCAGAAAAATTCAAACAAAGCATAAGATGCACCATTCTTCTTCTCAAGATGTGCTTTCTTCTGCTTCTTCATGTCTATCCTCTTCTTCAAGTAGTACAATGTTAATGCAAAGAACTCCTTTCCCCATGAGTATTTTTCAAAAAAATCAAGAGAATAGATTATTTTTATCAAGTTTGAATCAACGACCTTGAAAATATTTCTTACAAGCAAAATCACATGTTGGAACAAGACCAAACAATACTTCAACTTATCCTTCTGCTTCAACCTATTGCTTTTAATCAAATTTAAAAGGCTTGTTGCAATAACCTTTTTACTGCGGCTAATCCTATAGTAAAATCTCTCCCCAACCCTATACACACTTAATAATTTTGATTTACGAGGATATGCTGAACACTTTAATTTTGTGATCAAAGTAAACTCAATCAAGCCAAAACAATCGGGCTTATTATTAGCGCAAAAATCACATCTCACGACATTTTGAGTCAGATTTGAGACAACGAAGAAGTATGTGATGGACCAACTATCCATGAAATCTAAAATTGTCTGACATTTCTTTAAGTTGATCAAAACAAGACTTTTAAAATCTATGAATAAATTTTTGCTCAACTAAAACTCTCTTAAATTGATAAAAAAGCTGTACTCTAGACCTAACAAAAATTTTAGCTAATGATCCAAGATTATCTATTTAGGCAGCAAGAACATATTTTTCAGCATTAAGGACTAGTGAACATTTTGAAACACACAAAGGATCATCATTCTCATTTCCAGATTCAGAACTGTCGGGTACGCTATATACTTCTCCACTACTACTACTACTGTCCCCAGTACCTCCACTAACCCTATACCTCTATCTAATTCAGCTTCACTAAACTTACACTTGGTTCGTCGATATATTTTTCAATTTTTTTCATTATTTCTGAATTCAACTTATGTTTAGATGGTGAGGATTTTTTTTTTTTGACATTTTGTTTTAGTTCAATAGCACTTTTTTTACTAACTGAGTTAGAAGCATTCTTTGAACCCTTTGCTACTCTTCTATCCATTTTTATGAACTACAACAAATTGAATACCGTTAACATTAACAGTAATTGACATTAATTGACCACGACGTCAAGAACATAAATTAAAAAATTATACAATATTATACAAAAAAATTCATCATCCACATCAATCGACATTCAAATACGCTAAAGAACATAAATTTATTTTGAAAAAAATCCTAAATTTCCATAGTAGTTAAATTGATAACATTCAAAAAATCTCCATAATTACGATTTTTTCTATAATAACACAGTAACAACAAATTTCAGCGTCAAAAAACTCATTTTATTGAAAAATTTTAACAAAAAAACCTCATTACATTAAAAAAAAATTAAAAAAGAAAGAAATAAATCGCTGCAATACACACCTAAAACTGTTTGTAAGAAGAAAATATTTTTTTTATCAACGCATAAAGAAAATATTTTATTGTGACTTACCCCATGATAATTTTAAAGTTGCAACCTTGGAAGAGAAGAGAAGTAGAAAATGATAAAATAAGAGTTAGAGCAGTTGGGTGAGAGAGAGAAAATGGAGAAGCGGAAGTTGTGTAAAAGTAAAGGAGGGATAAATATTGAGGGTTGTGTAAATATTGAAAAAGAGTAAATGGATCAAGTTAAAATAAAAATAACTTTTGTTGGACCAAGATATCATTTATTAAACTTAATACCCCATCACTTTTTGACGTATTTTACCAATAACTTAATAATTAAATCAAATAGAAAATGAGTGTCTATTCTTCTAATTAAGTTTTGAGAGTGAGTGTTCTCTCAATTTCTCTCTGCTGAGTAGTTGCCTTGCATTACATTGACATCAACGGACACCCATTGCAATACCCTGAGTTTGAGCCTATGAATTGAGCTTAACAGTTGTATGATGTAGGTACGACTTAGGAGCCCAAGTCGTATGGTAAACAGTATGTCCTATGTCACTTACTGTCCAATGTACGACTAGACTCTATACGAGTCGTATGGAGATGGTACGAGATGAGTAGGACAATCTTATGATTAACAGTGTCAATCCTTTGTGGTACTATCTATGGTACGAGTTAGGGGTGCCACTCGTATGATTGAATACGAGTGAGGTGCCCAAACCGTACCCACCTCCGTTTATTTTTCAGCTTTTAAGCTGAGGGTATTCCAGACATTTTCCACCCCAAAACTCTTAAGACCCCACATCTTATAAAACTTTTTTGCCTCTCATAACTCACTTGGAAAGATAAAAAAACTCCTAAAACTCTCTCTAAATTCTCCCAAGAAGATCGGGCTAGGGTTTCTTCAAGGTAAACATCTAGAGGCTTAAGGATCAAGATCTCTCCGGGAATCTTCGTGAATAAGGCATGTTACTCTTTCCTCATTGTTATTTTCAACTAAAGGCATGTTTTAGGAATGATTTTCATGATTTAATTATCGGTGTTGTTTGGTTTTGAATTATATGTTGGAGTTTTTGGTTGTAAATGGTTAAATATTATTTTCCCATGTTTTTCTTATGGTTTTCATGTTAAAATTGTAGAATTGAACATGTGATTTCGTAGGAATGGTCAATTGGTACTTGGTTTTGGTTTTGAAAACTATTTGCCCTCAACATATTTGTTAAAATGCCTATGAGAATGCTTTTGTCACATAGTTTGACTTTCATTGAAAACTTTGCATAGCATAATATGATAATGGAACCCAAATTGGTTTGATTGGTTTTAAATGGTTGGAAAAGGACTTGGTGGACATAGAACCCAAATTGATTGTTTTGAAATGAAAATTGGTAATAAACTCAACCCACTTGCATAATTATTTTTAGTTTATGCGTTACTACTTGGTTTGGTTTGTTTCTTGAGACTAATGCATGGCACTAATGGTTAATTGGTTAAGGTTGATTTTGAAAACCTTGTTGGGTACACGGAAATTCCCCAAGTGAATGTCTAATGAAAACCTTATGGGGTACGCGGGAATTCCCCAAGTGATCTTTATAATAGAGTCCATAGGGTACATGGAAATCCCCTAAGTGTTGGCCAATGACATTGCTTGCAAGCTATAGTCGGTATGAATATACTACTAACTAATGCCTAAACAATTGACTTCTAAAATTGGTGGTTTGGTTATGTGTTAAATATTTTAATTGGGCAATAATGACGGGTTGTGGTAGCTAGCTGTGAAGATGTGAGTTCGAAAGGTTGATACTGAAAACTCATGTTTGCCGACATGAGAGTTGATTTTGATAACCACGTACTTGCGGGGTACAAGGGAATCCCCCAAGTACACACACATACATATGTATCATAGAGGGCGAAGGGTACAAGAAAATCCCCGGACACCTATGGTATCTCCAGTTCGTGCGGCTACACGCACTGGGACCGGTCCAGGGGGTAACAATGGACCCATATAGCCTATGGGTGGATAATGATGGTAAAGCTACGTAACCCAGGTTAAAGATTTTTAATGCATGCTAAACTCGGTTCCTTTTCCCAACATGGTATATATCTATACATGTATGTGATTGCATATGGTTATTTACTTTGGTTTTGAATAATGGCACTACTTTTGTCCTTATTCCTGAGTACATGCTAGCATTCACCCACTAACCCATCTTTGGATACAAGGAAATTGATCAACGCGTTTCAATATCAATGTCGTTTTCCTCCTCATCTTAATTTGTTTCTATTCACTGTCAATAGAAAATTTATATGAGAAAATCATGTGTATCCTAACACTTGGTGTAACAGAGAAGTATAAACTAGCAATCATCGGTTCTTTGATGCATTGAAGCATCGGAACCCTAAAACCAAGAACCAGATTGAAGAGAAAAAAAGGAATAATGGTGACATTAAGGAGCTCTAATATAAAATTATGCCAAGTATTCTTTTAATAAAATGAAAAAGGAAAGAGGATAATATTTATAAAAAATACGCATAATTTATACATAACAAATGTATATTTTTGATATTTTTATGAAATATAAAATAAGAATAAGAAGAATGACCGATAGTCCTAATTATTCAGGACCTTGCCTGGATGGCTCAAATTGTCAAAGAGGGAGTGGATCAGATAACATAAGGGCTGGGGTTCCAATATGGAGTTAGGCTGTGCTCCAGGCTCAAATTCTAGGAACCTTGAACATGATGAACTCAAGCGAACTCAACTCGCTCATTAGCCACATGTTCAAAAGCCTTCCCTTCTATCCCACTACCTCGTACCTATAGAAAATGAAAACCTTGAACATCATCACCTAGACTCCAATGGAGTAAGCCACCATAGTTTCTCCCAACTTGACAACTACAAGGGGAGAAGACCTAGGAAAAACAAAAAACACAGTGCTAGAGAAACTGCAAAAGAGCAACAAAGAGATGGAGCAATTTCTAGCGGAGCTTGGGGATCAAAATATAGAAACCTTTACCTCAAGAAAGCCCCTTAGGAAAGAATTTAGTGATCCTTTCAGGTCAACTATTATCGTGCTTTGTCTGATAGAGATGACAACCTTAGCTCAGACCCTGAGGAATACCATGGAGAAGACCACTACTGCAGTGGCACTGAGTCCATACCAAGACCCAAGGAAATCTTCCCAGATGGACAAAGGGAAGAAACCGATAATAGCCCCATCAACGCCTCACTGTGATCCAATGAAGTTCATTATTTAAAACACCAAAGGGGCCAATAGTGATAGCTTCAAATGAAAATGCGATGCCTTAGTCAAATACCACAACCCTGCCTTGGTTGTACTACTTGAGACTAAGATTGTAGATCACAAAAATCTTATCGAGGCTCTACATTTCGACACCCATATAGAGTTCAGTATTGTTGGGATAAATGGTGGCATAGTGATTATGTGGAAGAAAGATTTACTTAAGATTTAAAACTTCTCCATATCCCCTTATGGAATACACACTATCATCAAGGTAAGAAATGATTCTAAACCCTAGTTTTTTTCAGCTGTTTATCCCATCCCCGATTTTAATACCCGCATGTTACTCTGGGATGAATTGTGTTGTATTGCTAATTCTTATAATGGTGATTGTCTGATTGGGGGGATTTCAATAAGGTTTTAAGAGCCAACGAGAAATTAAGAGGGGCTCCCATCAACAATAATAGAGTCACCCACTTTTGGAAGTGCTTCAATTATTACAGCATGGTGGACCTAGGGTTTAATTGGTGTAAATACACCTGGACCAATAGGAGGCACCGTAATAGAAAATATCTTATCCAGGAAAGACTCGATAGATGTGTTGCTAATACTTTCTGAATAAACCCCTACCCTAAGTCCTTATCACCCACCTTCCCCAGACCATATCTGTCACGCCCTAAAATCCCATCGGGCCGGATAGGCACCCAAAGTCGAGAAGGCCCGGGAGAACCCGTTCAGATACCTGTACTTTCACTTACATGTCACCAAAAATTTGGACAGCACTTCGTTGCATATAGAAGGGTCTAATTACCTGTATCAGCACAACACGCACCAATATATATATATAATACTTGGCCGTCGGGGCCACCACATATACAAATATAACATCACTATATAAACTTCCATGACTTTACCCTTCCTTATGTCTATAAAGCCTCTAGGATATACATGACATAACTAGGGTCGGGACAAACCCCCGCCCACACATGACTCTTGTACAATAACAAAACATAAGGGACCGACTCGGAAAGCTCCGAAGCAAACTGGAGCTCACCAACAATAGCTGTATGACCTGGCTCCTATCTATGCTGTGAATGAGCTGAAGCACCTGTGCCTGCAGCATGAAATGCAGGTCCCCCGTGAGGGACGTGAGTACGAAATATGTACTGAGTATGTAAAGCTGTAAATAATCATATGTGATATGGGGGATCAAGAAAATCAGACGCAAGTGAATAAATCATAATAGAAGTGAACCACACTTCATAAACACTTTTAGGATCATGTACATTATCGTTAATCTGAATTGGGTTCTTGAATTCAAACACATTTGTGGAACGGTATACATTCGTTCATTTTATTCTTTAAAATTATCATTCGCCATTACCTCCTCCTCCCGAACCTCCAACCACCTAACAATAATCAATACTGTATCGTACTGTGACCATTAGGCTGCCCCCAGTACATATCAACTGTAATCATATCAAATATCGGGATCGACCCATGCTAGGCTTAAGCCCCTGAGTTACCACCCACACGTATATCAAGTAACACACATAAGAGATCTTTCCAATAACTTAGTTCAAAAGCTTTTGAGATTATTACATTAGTGTTTATGCAAATAAAGTACCGTTGGAATAATGATACATCAATAGGAACCAAGTAATAGACTTTCTATACAATAACGATGTAATAAAAACTCATTGGTACATCAACAATGTGTTTCGGAATCATCAATATCACAACAATGAAATAGGAGCCTTTTGGTATATCAATGAAACATTTTGACACTTTATAGAATGGAAACAACTTCGTTGGTAATGTAGAACAATACATGTTTTTGGACAACCTCGGAATCTTACTTGATGGAACATTGGTGTTTTCATGCCAAAGAACATCGTTAGAGTATGCTTTACATACCTCGTTGTAGATTCGGATACCAATTCAACACAACTTCCCGCCTTTACAAATCACTTATCTACAATGAAATGTTTGGCATCTAGTATTAGCAACCCAACACCACAATTCTCTTCCATAATTCCATACAACCAATATTTGCAAAGCATTCCAAAAACCAACTTGAACAATAGGTTTATATGTATATATATATATAATCATCATTTCAATACCACATCATCATACCAAATCCCTTCACAATTCAACCTAATCTAACCATGCACCAGAATAATTCAACATCATTTCCAATCATCTTTCAACAACAATCAAATAACATACTTCTTATGCTGACATGCATATATATATATACGTATCCATATAAATAACACCAACATAATTTACATCCTTACCATAAAATGGCCCTTTTGATTTCGAAGTCCTATTGGCACAAATAAGGGGTGCTTCTCGAAGCCCTCGAGACGGTGAACATAACTACGGAATCAATTTGGATTTTCTACGGTTGAATCACAAGATAATTGGAGTTGAACTTAGGCTAGGGTTTCTTATTCTTCAATAATTTGGATGATAAATGATGGATATGAGGCTAAGGACCAATTTTCGTCCATGAGGTGATGAAAAATGACCATATTGCCCTTAAAATTTAAGTAAATCCGAATCTGTCCATGGTGGACTGTTTTGATAGGCTAAAGTAAATCGACCATAACTCTTTGCTCCGATAATGGATTTGGGTGAAACCAATTGCATTAGAAAGAAGACTCACAGGGATTCTCATCGATATATAGAAGCTCATACAGTTCATTTTTTACAAGGAGTTATGATCGTTTAAAGTCGACCCAAAAATCTGTTTGGCTGCAGTACTTTTGTGTGCAGAAAATTTCTGCATATTTACTGTTCATTGCGTCCACCGTTTTCAAGTTTCGAACATGCTCGCTTATATCTGATACTCATCTGTTTTCAGAAATCTTTATATCGTTGGAAATCTAACTCGATAAACTTCGCATAGAAACTTCGACGAGCAAATTTCGGTATAAATAAAGTCGATTCCTATACACATATAATCAACCTATACACTTGAAACCATCTCAAAATAATCAATACTCATACTTAAACTCATATATACCTAACTTATGATCAATACATATACTCCAACACATATAACCATGGCTAATGCACGTAATTAAGTACGGGGTGTTACAATATCTGACCACTACCCTATGCTTATATCCCTTAACAAGAGACATCAGGGGCAACACACCAAACCCTTTAGATTTAAACCTATGTGGTGCAATTACCCCTCTTTCCAAGGGTTAGTTGAGAGTTGTTTTAATGACTCTGGGCCTCTGAACCAATATATTTATAAGTTCCACAAAAATGCCATCAGCTGGAACACCTCTGTCTATGTCAACATCTTCCATAAATTCAAAGTGATCATTGCAAGACTGGATGGAATCCAAAGATCCCTTAATTGCCATTCCAACTCTTACCTTCATGATTTTGAAAATGAACTCCTCTATGACTATAAAAGCCTCCTCAAATGTGAGGAGGACTTCTAGAAAGTTAAATCTAGAATATCATGGCTCACTGATAGAGATGCAAACACCTCCTTCTTCGATGCCTCAACTCTTAATAGAAAAAAGGAGAAACAAAATTATTGAGCTTAAGGATAAAGTCGGGAACCCTATTATTAGGGAAACCAACATCCAAACTCACATCCTTAACCATTTCAAAGATTTGTTTGTTACAAGCCACAGTTGTAGCCCCAACAGACACTTCATCCCAGTTAACAACTTCCAAACCCTCTCCCAAGACACGAGATCCCTCTCTGAATACCCCCAGAGACAATGAAATCTTGGTCGCTCTAAAATCTTTCAAACCTCTAAAGGCCCCTGGGCCTGATGGGCTCCACCCCCTCTTCTTCTAGAAGTTCTGGGGCACAGTTGGCACAAAACCACTGTCTTCTGCAAACAAGTCTTCAAAAGTAGCTCCATGCCCCCGAATGAAAATTCTACCTTGCTTTGCCTCATACCTAAATGCAGAAATGCATCCACCATAAAAAGTTACAGGCCTATTGGACTGTGCAATACCACCTACAAATTGGTTACCAAAATCATTGTCAACTGGATCAAGCCCTACCTCCATTCCATCATTGGGCCAAGTCAAATTAGTTTCTTAACTAATAGAAGAACCTCTGACCATGCCATCATAATCCAAGAGTATTTCTCCCATTTTAAAAAAATGGAACAAAAATCCATATCTAGAGGCATAAAACAAGTTGATCCCATATCTCCCTACCTCTTCATCCTTTGCGTGGAGAGGCTCTCCAGAGGCATTCAAGATGAGGTTCATGCTAAAAGATAGAACCCTATCAGCATCACCCCTAGGGGCCTCAAGATCTCACATATTTTCTCTCCAGAGGCATTTCACCCTATTTTGCCTGCAAACGCCCCCACCGACCTCAACAACCTAAACTTTCCTGCTCTCCAGCCTGTGTGGCATGCCCCAATCAATTTTTACCCTAAAATATTGATAAGTCATCAATTTGATGACTTACTAGCACTTTTTAGGCCTAAATAATCATGCTTTTCATTGATTTGATGGTAATCTCTTACTTAATGTTCATTTGTGTAGGTAAAAGTTAAAAGAGAAGATGAGCAAGTCATTCAAGTCAACAAGAGGCCAAATGTGAAGGAAAAGAGCCATCTACTTTGCATCCGTTTTGCATCTACTTTGGATCCGCTTTGCATCTGCTTAGGAAATGTTTTCCATCTGCTCTCTATATCTGCTCTTCATTCATTTTGGATCCGCTCAAGCAGATTAGAGCAAGGTGACAATTTTGTAATTTTGTCAAATGTGCAAATGGGGCTTATTTAAGGGGTCTGGTAACTTATTTTCATCCATCATGCTACAACTTTACCTTTCATATTTAGTCTAGGGTTTTTGTAACTTCTTGGAGCTTGGAGCAAGACTTGCACTAAATTTTGAGCTAAGAAGACATTAGAGTGATTTCTAAGTATAGATTTGGCTTCATCTATTGAAGATTCATTGGATTCTAAAGTATGGTTTGCACTCTCTTTATTTTCTTATGGATAACTTTGATGGAAATGTTGGTTTATTTGTGTTTATTATCATTATGAGTTGCTAAATCTACTCCTTTTGGTAACTCAACGATCGTCTAGACTTCAGCTTTGCCCAATGATTTCAACTCTTTTTTCATGACATTATATCTAAGTGTGGAGTTCTATCTACTTACAACTTGTGAAAAATAACATGGATCATCTTTCAGTTCGATATCATAATCGAATTCTTAGAGGTATATAACATAGTCACTAGAAATAGGTGGTTTATGAATTCTTAAGGAATTTTTTATTCCCACTTGTTTGGGGCTCCTCCAATAATATGTTTAGATAAAATGAATTTTTCTTTATGTGGCTTATCATGTGGTGATGGATCTTAAACTGGTTGCTCTTCAGATAATTTATGAGAATTTATCTGATTAGCATTTAAGTTTCCAATATATAAAGGTACCACAGATGCGGGGGTGCACTCGGGGCCTAGTCGTGATTTGGACAAAAAATTACTTGGGGCATGCCAGGCAAGCTGAGGAGCAGAGAAGTATAGGCCGTTGGAGTCAGTGGATCCGTTTGGGTAGTCAAACAGGCGAAACAATATGAACGGGTGTTTTTGAGCTAAATCAGTGTGTTATAGCCCACAGTTATGTAGGGGTGTGGGCTGTTAAAGTCGGTAGGACCATTTGAGTGGTTGAATGGGCATAACGACGCGAGCGGTCCATTTTCAGGCCAAATCATTATAGCCCACGGTTGCTGGCGTGCGCTTGGGGCCAGGCGTGTTTTGTGCCAAAAATCGCTTGTAGTGTGCCAGGCAGGCAAAGGAGTGGGAGAGTATGGGTCGTTAAGGTCGACGTGGCCATGTGGGTAGTCAAATAGTGAAACAGCATGAATGGGCCATTTTTTAGGCTAAATCGGTATATTATAGCCTACAGTAGCGGAGGTGCGCTCGAGGCCCATGCACTTTTGGGGACAAAAATTGCTCAGGGCGTGCCAGGTAGGCTAAGGAGTAGGGAGTATGGGCCGTTGGGGATGGAAGGGGTGTTTGGGTGGTCAAATGGGCAAAGCAGCGCGAACGGGCCATTTTTGGGGCAAAATCGATGTGCTAAGCCCACAATTGAGTATTTTGGGTCAAAAATAGCTCGAGGTATTCCAGTTAGGCTGAGAAATGGGAGAGTGTGGGCCGCTGGGTTCAAAGGAACTGTTTGGGTGGTACAAATATTGAAATGACGCGAACAGGCCATTTTCGGGCCAAATAGGTGTGCTATAGCCCACGGTTACGAGATTGCACCTGAGGCTCGGGCGTGTTTTGGGCTAAAAATCTCTTGGGGCATGCCAAGAAAGCTGAGGAGCAGGGGAGTTTGGGTCATTGAGGTCGTCGGGGCCGTTTGGGTCGTCAAACGAGCGAAACGACATGAATGGGTTATTTTTAGGCTAAATCAATGTGCGTTAGCCCCCAGTTGCGGGGGTGTGACCGGTGACCGATAGTGTTTTAGGTTAAAAATTGCTTGGGGCATGCCACATAGGCTGAGGAGTTGGAGAGTTTGGGCTGTTGAGGTCAGCGGGGCTGTTTGGGTGGTTAAACGGGCAAACCAGCGCGAACGAGCCATTTTCAGGCCAAATCATTATACTTCTGGGGGTGCGTCGGGGTCCTAGGCGTGTTTGGGGCCAAAAATCTCTTGGGGCATGCCAGGCAGGTTGAGGAGTGAGAGAGTGTGGGTCGTTGGAGTCAGTGGAGCCGTTTGGGCTGTCAAACAAGCAAAACAGCGCGAGCCAACCATATTCAATCCAAACCGGCGTGCTATAGCCCACAATTGCGAGTGTGCGCTCGGGGCTCGAGCGTGTTTTGGGGCTAAAATTGCTTAGGCCATGTTAGGCAAACTGAAGAGCGAGGTAGTATGGGCCGTTGAGGTGGGCAGGGCCATTTGGGTTGTCAAACAGGCGAAATAGCTTGAATGGGCCATTTCAGGGCAAATTGATGGGCTATAGCCCACGGTTAAGGGGTGCGCCCGAGGCCCAGATGAGTTTTGGGCTTAAAATTGCTCGAGGAATGCCAAGCAGGCTGAGGAGTGGAGGAGTGTGGGTTATTAGGTTGGCGGGTCTGTTTTGGTGGATAAACGAGCGAAACTACGCAAATGGCCCATTGTCGAGCCAAATCGATCTGCGTAGCCCATGAATACGGGGTGTGCCCGGGGACCGAGCATATTTTGGGATGAGAATCACTCAAGGAATGCCATGCATTTTAAGAAGCGGTGGAGTATGTGTCATCGGGGTCGACTGGGTCGTTTAGGTGGTCAAATGGGCGAAATAGCGCGAATCAGTTATTTTCGAGCCAAATCGATGTGTTATAGCCTATGTTTGCAGGTGTGCACTGGGGATCGGGTGTTTTGGTCCAAAAATTAATTGGGGCATACCGGGCAGGCTGAGGAGCAATGGAGTGTGGGCAGTTAGAGTCTGTGAGGTCGTTTGTGTGGTCAAACAGGCGAAACAGCGCGAACGGACCATTTTTGGGTCAAATCATCGCTGGGGTGTGCCTATGGCTAAAAATGTCTTGACATATGGTAGACAAGCTGAGGAGAGAGGGAGTGTGGGCCGACGGGGCCATTTGGGTGGTCAAACGGGCGAAACAGCGCAAATGAGCCATTTTCAAGCCAAATTGGTGTGCTATAGCCCATAGATGCGGGCTGCGCCCGGGAGCCAAGCGTGGTTTAGGCCAAAAGTCACTTGAGGCATGCCAGTCAGGCTGAGGAAAGATATAGTATGGGTCGTTGGCACATGCGGGGGCATTTGGGTAGTCAAACAGGCAAAACAGCACAAACGGGCTATTTTCGGGCCAAATTGGTGTGCTTTAACCTATGGTTGTGGTGGTGCACTCGAGGCCCAAGCATGTTTTTGGGTAAAAATTACTCAGGGCATGCCAGACAGGCTGAGCAGTGGGAGAGTGTGGGTCGTTGGGGTCATTTGGGTTGACAAATGGGCAAAACGATGTGAATGGGTCATTTTTAGGCCAAATTGGTGTACTATAGCCCACGGTTGTGGGGTTGCGCTCGAGGCCCAAGCGCGTTTTAGGCCAAAAATTGCTTAGGGCGTGCCAGGAAACTTGAGAAGCGAGAGAGTGTGAGCTGTTAGGTTCGGCAAAGCTATTTGGATGGTCAAATGGGCGAAATAACACGAATGACCCATTTTCAGCCTAAATTAATGTACTATAGCCTACGGTTATGGGGGCTCGCTTGGGGCTCGAGGGTGTTTTGGGTTAAAAATTGCTCAGGGCATGCTAGGCAATCTAAGAAGTAGGAGAGTGTGGGTTGTTGGGGTCGGCGGGGCCGTTTGGGTGGTCAAACGACCGAAACGGCATGAACGGGCCCTTTTCTAGCTAAAACGGTGTGCTATAGCCCACGGTTGTGGGGTTACACCCAGAACTCGGGTTTGTTTAGGCTGAAAATCACTTGGGGCTCACTAGGAAGGCTAAGGAGTGAGGTTATTTTCGAGCTAAATCGATGTGCCATAGCCCATGGTTGAGGGGGTGTACCCAGGGCTCGGACTTATTTTCGATCAAAAATTGCTCGGAGCATACAAGGCAGGCTAAGGAGCGGGAAAGTGAGGGTCGTTGGGGTCAATGAGGTTATTTTGGTGATCAAATAGGCGAATAGGCGCGAACTGGCCGTTTTCAAGCCAAATCATTGTGCTAGCCCATAATTGCGGAGGTGCGCCCGGGGCTAGGGTGTGTTTTTGGCCAAAAATTGCTCGAGGCATGCCAGGCAAGCTGAGGAGCAAGGAGGTGTGGGCCGTTGGGGTCAGCAGGTCTGTTTGGATGGTCAAACGGGCGAAACAGCATAAATAAGCCATTTTTTAGCCAAATCATTGTGGTGGTGCGCTCGGGCCTAAGCATTTTTAAGCCAAAAATCTCTCGTGGCATGCCCGATAGGCTGAGTAGTAGGGAAATATGGGTCGTTGGGGTCGACTGGGCCGTTTGGGTGGTCAAGCTTGCAAAACGACAGTAATGAGCCAATTTCGAGTAAAATCGATATGTTATAGCCTACGATTGCGGGGGTGCGCCTGGAGCTCGGGCAAATGTTTTGCCAAAAATCGCTCGTCGCATGCCAGACAGGCTGAGGAGTAAGGGAGAGTGGGGTGTTGGGGTCGGTGGGGCATTTGTATGATCAAATGAGTGAAACAACGCGAACGGGCTATTTTCGAGTAAAATCGATATTTTATAACCTACGATTGTAAGGATGCGCTCGGGGATCGGGCGTCTTTTGGGCAAACAATTGCTCCGGGCGTGCCAGGCAGGCAGAAGAGTAAGGAGTATAGGCCGTTGGGGTCGGTCAGGTCGTTTGGGTGGTCAAACGGTCGAAACGACGTGAATGAGCTATTTTGGAGCCAAATTAGTGTGCTATAGCCCACGATTGCGAGGGTGCGCTCAGGGCTCGGGTGTGTTTTGGCTCAAAAATCACTCAGGGTATGCCAAAAAATTAAGGAGCGGGATGAGTGTAGGCCATTGGGGTCGGTGAGGCAATTTGGGTGGTCAAACGGGCGAAACAGCGCGAAGGGGCCATTTTCAGGCCAAATCACAATGCTATAGCCCACAATTATGCGGGTACATCGGGGCCCGAGCATGTTTCTGGCCGTTAACAGCTTGGGGCATGCTAGGCAGGCTGAGGAATGGGGGATTATGGGTCGTTGGGGTCGTTTGGGTTGTCAAACGGGACAAACTGAGCGAACGAGCCATTTTTGGGCCAAATCAGGGTGCTACAACCCATGGTTGAGGGGGTGCGCCTGGGACCCGAGCGTATTTTGGGCTGAAATTCACTCGAGGGCATGTCAAGTAGGCTAAGGAGCGAGGAGGTATGGGCCGTTAGGGTTAGCGGTGCCGTTTGGGTGGTCAAACTGGCAAAACAGCGTGAACGAGCCATTTTTGGGCAAAATTAGTGTGCTATTACCCCCGATTACGAGGGTGAGCCCAAGGCTCGAGCGTGTTTTTGGTCAATAATTGCTGGGGCGTGCCAGGTAGGCTAATGAGTGTGGAAGTATGGGTCGTTGGGGTCGGCGAGGCTGTTTGGATGGTCAAACAGGCGAAACGGCGCGAACGGGCCATTTTCAAGCAAAATCGGGGTGTATAACCCAAGGTTGCGAGGGTGCACTCGGGGCCCGGGTATGTTTTTGGTCAAAAACTGCTCGAGGTGTGCCAGGTAGGCTAAAGAGTAGGGAAGTATGGGACGTTGGAGTCGGTGGGACCGTTTGGATGGTCAAACGGGCGAAACGACACGAACAGGCCATTTTCAAGCCAAATGGATGTGCTATATCCCATGGTTAAGGGGATGCGCCTTGGGCCCGAGTGTGTTTTGGGTTGAAAATCTCTCGGAGCATGCCAGGGAAGTCGAGAAGCAGGGTAGTGTGGGCCGTATGGGTCGGCGGGGTCGTTTGGGTGGTCAAACGAGCGAAACGGTGCAAACAGGCCATTTTTGGGCCTAATTATTGTGCTATAGCTCACGGTTGCGGGGGTGCGCGAGGGTCCCGGGCATATTTTGGGCCAAAAATTACTCTGGGCATGTCGGACAGGATGAGTAGCAGAGGAGTATGGGCCGTTCGGGTGGGCAGGGTTATTTGGGTGGTCAAACGGGCGAAACAATGCGAAGGGGCCATTCTCGAGACAAATCGATGTGCTATAGCCTATGGTTGTGCGAGTGGTGGGTTTTAGGCCGAAAATCGCTCAAAGCGTGTTAGAAAGGCTGAGGAGCGGGGGAGTATGGGTCGTTGGGGTAGGAGGGGTCGTTTGAGCAGTCAAACGGGCGAAACGGCGCGAACGGGCCATTTTCGAGCCAAATCGGTGTGCTATAGCCCCCAATTTCGGGGGTGCACCCGGGTCCCGAGCGTGTTTCAAGCCAAAAATGACTCGGGGCGTGCCAGGCAGGCTGAGGAGCAGGGGAGTGTGGGCCGTTGGATTCAGTGGGGCCGTTTGGGTGGTCAAACGGGCTAAAGTCTACAAGGACAATTTGAAGGTCTACAAGGCTTTTGTTTGTGCTGATTATTTGAAGTTTAGAGAAAGCAATGAGAAAGGCAAGTTTGAGAAAGATGGTTTCACTGTCAAACATTTTGCAGGGTAGATAATCATCTTTGTTATAGCCATTTCTTCTTCCCGTTAGGTGTTTTAACTGGTGATAAAACTTCTCTTTTTGTTCAAAGTGAGCTGAAAAACGATTACACTCTTAAGGCAGTGTTTTAAAACCTTATATTTTGGATCCCTTGATGCAGACACTACTCGACATCTCCTGTGTTAATGTCATGTACTGATTCTGTAGGATAAAACTCCAAATTCCAGATAATGTGGTTAGGTCCCACTACAAGTCTTATTATATGTAACGAGTTATACATTCAATCTATTTCAGCAAATCTCTTGGACTGCTAGTGTAACGACTGGTCTGCATTCTATACGCGAAGTATCCTGACATAATATTAGTAGCGTAACAAGATTGTTAATCCCAACAAAATGTGTCAACGAATTAAAACCATCAATTTATTGCTTTTATATACTCGCTGCCAAGTTTTGGGATCACAGTAATTGCAACATTTTCTGGAAACAGAAAAGTGCTGGAGCAGAGAAATTAATCAACTTCCAAATAGTACTCACATCAACAAAGATGCTAATATAAAAGGAATGTGAGTAGACATTTAACTGTTGATTCTCTTTTCATTCTAAATAAACAAAGATCTAAACCAGATACATTTGTAAACTTTTCTCCAGCAGTGCCACGAACTTAAAATGGAAATGTCAAAACACACCTAGTTTAAATATAATCAGTTAGTAAATGTACCCATAAGAACAACTGACACAGGCAATTTGTTGTTCCTCCAAGGCATATCCCGGAAAGAACACGCTCCTTAGATCTGTGAACCGACATAGCTACAACCTTATTTACTCTGGCTTCTTTAAGTTCAGGTAGTTATCTGTCGCCTGGTTGAACAACTCCTGGACTCCTTCTCAACATCACCAAACTGTCTTAGAATAAGCCAAAAAATTGATAATATAAAAAGGTATATGCAAATTTGGACCTTAGCCTGATTACAACTACTTTCACTAAATCTCTCAGAAAGAAAACAAAGGGAAAAAAAAAATACGTGAATGTAACTTTCCTCCACCACAAACTGTGCGCTCAAGTAAAGGATAAATACATGAATGTCACTTTCCTCCACCACAAACTGTGCACTCAAGTAAAGGATATAAGTTGTGTGGAAGGCTGATGAGCTGGAAGTAGTTGCTCAATCAGTTCGTAAGCATCTGAGACTATCTGTGTGTGTATGTGTAGAGGGTATTGCGACATAAAAGTCTATTCCAAAGTCAAATCTATGTTAGATACACTAAGAACAAATTCTTACCTGCAGCTTCCAGTTGTTTTTGAAGTTCTTGGCCAACTGCATCATTCTCATCCTACATTATAGAGTAAGAATTTGGCTTTAATGCAAGACAAAACACTAAGCCCATAAACATTGCAACAAATTAATCTTTTTTATCCTTTTTATTTTTTAATGTAGCTAATGTAGAGTTTTTGTTTCTTATAGCCTGTTTGGCCCAACTTCTAAAATCAATTTATTTTGAAAAGTTTTTTCAAAAAGTACCTTCGGTGAGAAGCAGTTTTTGTCCGGTTAATCATTTTTAAAAACACTTTTAAACAGTAATATTACTGTTTGGCCAAAACATTTAAAAAGTGCTTCAAGTGTATTTTCGAAAAACTAGTTTTTATAGCTTCTGAAAAACAGTTCTTGCTACTTCCTAAAAGCACTTAATTTTTTGGCCAAACACATCGCCAGACACCTAAATTTGGCACGAATTTTCACTTTGGCTCCTAAAGTCAACGTTGTTCATTTTAGGCATATCAACTAGTATTTAGTGTGTTATTTTGACAATTTTTACACAATCAGCAAAATATACAATGTGGGTGTATTACACACGTCGATAACGTGTAAAGTGATGAATTATATGATGACATGTATCATTTTTCTCAAAATAAAAATAAATAAATAATTAATTTAATTTTTTAAAAAAAATTTAATTAGTAAATGACCCCCTGCCCCATGGTCATCTTCTCAATACCCTACCCCTCAAATTAGTCGTTGTTATGCCCCCACAGATCATCTTCACCACCCACCCTCTCCCCCAAATGGTCTTCTCTAACCCCCACCCCCCCCCCCCCCCCCCCCCCGAAAACCCAAATCTTCTCTAAAATTATTGTGCTGCCATGCCGACCCCCACCCCCAAGATCATCTTCTACAATACTCCACCCCCAAAATTGTCTCTCTAACCCCCTCCCCCTAAAACCTCAAATAAGGACGACATCATATCGGGGCAAAATTCAATTAAAAAAATAAAATTCTTAATTAAATGGAGAGACGCAGTTGAATTGTGCAAAACCCAATTAGAAAAGTGATATATTCAACTATTGCTTTGTCGATCTATTTGACTTTTTCTGATTTTTAGGTATTTTATGAAGAATTTTTCATGTTTCTGCAGTGGTACTCTAACCGAAGAAAAAAATAGTGCAAAATTATGGGTATTAAGAAGAGTATTTACTCTAACTTGAAGAAAAAAATGTTGGAAAGCCATAGGAGAAAGAGTGAGGAATGAAGAGAAAAAAAGATGAAAAAATTACGAAAATATCCCTCAAAATGCATGTAGCATACGTGCCATAATGACTCAAGCAAAAAGTGTCAAAATGACACACTTGGATACTAGTTGAGTTGTCAAAAATGAATAATGTCTAGTTTAGGTGCCAAAGTGAAAGGTTGTGCCAAATTTAGATATCTGTCGATGTGTTTGGCCTATTTTTTTCCCAAAAAGCTTGATCAACAACAACCTCACTTTCTTAAAAAAAAAAAGAAACACTTTTTGAGAAAAATAAAGCAAGCAGTTATGGCCTCCAAAAAAACTTGGTCAAACAGGCTATTAATAAGAATATGGCATTGGAATTAGAGGAAGACCGCATCACCTTGATCAGATATAATGTCAAAAAGTTATCTACACTGACTATACATAGAGAAGCCGATACCTGGAGTTCTTCAATTCTCTTAAGTTGGGCTTCTTCACCCGATCTGATAAAGGAAGAGCAGCAACCAACTGCCCAAAAAAGGAGAAAAAACATGTAGTTAACAATATAATGACATTGTAACAAAGCTACACTTTAGGAGCACATAGCAATTGGTCTAAATCAGAGCCAATCAATATTCAAGGCTACTCTCAAGTAACAGGCACCAGGCCGTGCAACTTAAGTTTGATAGGACGCCAAATTAGACTGCCTCTGATTTTGAGGCCAAGAAGAAAACAAGGGAAATATAACTGTCAACAGGGTAGTCCAAATACAATCTGTAGAAAACAGCTAGGGCGATAAACTAGAATTCTGTTTTCAATTTTCATGAGCGAGGTTTAGCCGGTGAGACTTAGCCTAGATGTCAAAGTCTCCAAACTGAGGAGCTCAAATCAAGTTCTAAAATTAAAGTCCCTAGAGGTGTTCGATTCTGTCCAACTAGTAATTGGGATTTTCCCACCATTATGCAATTCAGTCAGGTTTTAATTGAGTAGTTAGCGGTGCTAGTAGAATTATTGTATTTGTTGTTAAAATAAAAGACAAAAGACTAAGGACGTTAAACCCAACCACATTGGTCTCAGGTCTCATTGAACAAGGACTTAATGTTACCTAGTACAGAACTGGATGCACACAATAGATATGATAAAAGGGCAGCCCGGTGCACTAAGCTCCCGCTATGTACATGGTCCGAGAAAGGGTTCGACCACAAGTATCTACTGCACGCAGCCTCACCTTACATTTCTGCAAGGGTTGTTTCCAAGGCTAGTCAAAGAAAGACAAAAAGACATTATTTTGCCCCCAAAAAATTGAATTCTTTTAGAAATGGAGAGTGTGTTATAAATATAGCACCAAAAAGGTGCTATCAGAAGTATTTGCAAGGAACAAAAGGATAAACCATCCTATTCTTAAAGGGATTCTATGAGTTATGTCAGTATTCAACATCATTTAAACAAAAAATGACAACAACAAGAACATACCTAGTGTATTCCCATAAAGTGGGGTCTGGGAGGGTAAAGTGTACACAGTCTATACCACCACCTCAGATGAAGTAAAGAGGTTGTTTTCGATAGACCCTTGGCTGAGGATACACAAAAAATGAAACAAAAGTAAATATTTCATCTTAATCTTCGAAAAAAGGTAAAATTCCCTGTTCTTGGGATCACTGATATTCTCAAAGTACATGCATGTTATCCATATATACTGGTCGGGGGATAGCTTATCAATTGATCAATAAGCAAACAAGGATGTAATAGAAAAAAAATGTGAAGGTAGGGAGATTTACCTGCTTGGCAGCCTTAATAAAAGTAATGCTCATCTGCTTTGGTTGCTCTGCAACATTGGTTGAGTCTTTTGTTGGATTAACAAGTGGAGGTTCCGGATAATTAGGTGACAGACGAGCAGGAGGGGCGTCCCTCTGAAGTGTACCAAAGGTGTGGAAAATAAGAGTTGCAATTGCAGATCCGTCCCTAAATTGAAAAAAAAAAAAAAAGAAACATTGTGAATTGAGATTTCATCCGAGTGCAAATATAATATAATGAGAGTGATAAGCATTCAGGGTACTGTTATTTTCATTGTTAGCGGGCTCCATGAGACGCACATAATTAATCCCAAATATGATCAGTTTTTTGCGCTTTCCCCCACCCGATCGCTCTCCCTTCTCTGTTTTTTACAAAAGCATTTACTATTCTTCGGCCATTTTGTCAAATTACGGCAGACAGGTATTCTCCATTTCCATACATGTTCTTGTTTTTCTTACACTAGACAATGCTCACCATTCACTAACCACCTAAATTTACACTAAGGCTTAACGATACTGATAGAATAACTGTTGGATTCCACAAGTAAACTATCAAATTTTCAAGTTATGTTTTCCTTTGCTATTAATACTTTCAATAATTTCTTTTTTTGCTTGGATAGATTGTAACAACAATTAAATAAGTGGCGGATTTCAACCGTTGCTAGCTATGTTAGACACAAAAAACCACCAGGTGATTTCTTCTTATTTGTATCGGTCTTAGTGGACTAGTTACCTGGTACCTATTGTGTTACTAGTCAGAGGTCTCAGATATCCCGTGGAATTAGTTGAGGTGTGGGAATGGTCCAGACACCACGGTCATCCAAAAATTGAAAAATCTGTGATTTCTTTTAGCTATCTACCGTCATAGATTAGGAAGTGTCCTATTTATTTGCAATCATATGGTAGAACAACTAGCAAATTGTCCAACAAATTGTTTCTTTAGAATGATCTTCATCAAGATAATGAAGAATACTTGCTAATTACAAGCTGGAAAATGCAATCCCTAGTTAGCTATATCAGGTTTGGGGTGAGGATTTGGGTAAAGAGCACCTGAAACTATTACAGTCTAGAAACTGTTTTCTCTTTGCAATCAAAGAGGGGAAGATTTTTTCTATTTATCATTCTATTTACCAACCAAACATTGGAAAATAAATAAGAAAAATACTTGTTTACGTTTAGAACCAAAACTTTAGTGACAAAGATGATCATCTTTTGCCAAGAACTATCATGTCAAATTATTGAGAATACAAAACTAGATGTGAATGTGTATCTAAATCCATGAAGATGGATCAAACTTATCATCTTGAAGTTAGGGGTATCCCAAATCAAGACATAGGCGACTCTCAACTTGTTATGAATTAGGGTTAGAATCCTACATTGCGTAGAAAAATTGATTGGGGAAAATGGGAGTTGTATTAGAGAAGTGTAGTACGCGTCACCAGAGATATGAGTGGAAGTTGGTCGCAACCATGTAGCTTCTGTTTCATTAAATAAAAGGATGACCGAGAGTAGAGAATAACACAGTTACTTATCCAATGGTGAAGACCAAATCAATTAATTTCAGCTGGTTATATAACTAATTGGACTAGGCCGGTTGGGGAAAGTAATTACTGGTATTTCTCAGATTTGCTCTCAACTTGTTCTTCTTCCTCTCAACCCTTATTCTTCCATTATTGGATTTCCATGGTGATCGGAAGGCTCAGCTAAAATTGAATTCATTTGATTGTAACCTTTCCTTTTCTGAATTCTTAGTGAATGTAACAGTATATTGATCAAGAAAATGCCTTAAATAGTCTATTAAGAGTAGATCTAAAATAGTCTCTTAAATATATACTTATCAGTTTTAGTCCTTTAATTATTTAAAAACTTATCAAGTTTAGTCTTTGATTATTTTTTATAAAAACAACGTAGGATTTATATTAATGAAATTCCTGCTTTCGTAAAATTAAATCGTAACTCATTTTCTCAATTGTTTCTCTCTCCTTGCCACCTTTTTCTCAAATTTCTCTTGTGAAAATATCCCTAACCTCAACAATTCAAAAAAAAAAAATTCTCAAGGAAGAAGACACAAATTCTAATAAAAAAAGTATATCGTTATTGCTAATGACTTGAATATACCATGTTCCGGAGAAGATGACAATAACGACAAAGTTCAGAGCAAACTTTTATTACCATTGAAGAAAACTTGAACAAAGCAAAATTCAAGATGTAGATTTTGGCCATGGTCCGAGTAGTTTAAATAAAGTGGTCAGAGAAAATTAATAGCAAAAATGGCAAAATTGTGGAAAGTAGCAGAAAAAAGAGAATCTCCAGGAGTCAGGATTCCGTTATTATGATCCTACATTTTTTATATTAAAAAATAGACAAATTCAACGCATAGCAATTGGTCTGAATCAGAGCCACTCAATCTTCAAGGCTATTCTCAAGTGCCAGGCTGTGCAGCTTACGTTTGATAGGATGCCAAATTAGACTGCCTCTTATTGTGAGGCCAAGAAGAAAACAAGGGAAATGTAACTCTAAACAGGGTAGTCCATACACAATCCATAGAAGACAGCTAGGGTGATAAACTAGAATTCAATTCTCGGATTTGATGAGCAAGGTTTAGCCGGTGAGACTTAGCCTAGATGTCAAAGTCTCTGAACTAAGGAGCTCAAATCAACTTCTAAAATTAAAGTCCTTAGAGTATTCGATTCTGTCCAATGAGCAATTGGGATTTTCCTACCATTATACAATTCAGTCAGGTTTTAATTGAGTAGTTGGCAGTGCTACTAGCATTATTGTATTTGTCGTTAAAATAAAAGACAAAAGACCAAGGTCTTTGAACTCAACTGCATTGTTCTAAGGTCTCATCGAACAGGGACTTAATGTTACCTTGAATAAGGACGAACAAGGACTTAATGTTACCTTGAATAAGGACTTAATGTTACCTGGTACAAAACTGCATGAACAAAATAGATATGATAAAAAAGGCAGCTTGATGCACTAAGCTCCCGCTATGTACAGGGTCCGACCACAAGGATCTACTGTACGCAGCCTCACCTTACAATTCTGCAAGGGGCTATTTCCAAGACTTGAACTCATGACCTCTTGGTGATATGGAAGCAACTCTACCAATTACTCCAAAGCTCTCTTTCACACAACAGATATGACGAGACCAAGAAACATAAAGTATCCTCGTGATATAATCTAAAGATTTGATGTTTCAAAAAGTAAACAGACTAGTCAAAGGAAGACAAAAAGATATTATTTTGCAAAAAAAATGAACTCTTTTAGAAATGGCAAGTATGTTATAAATATATCATCAAGAAGGTGCTTGCTATCAGAAATATTTGCAAGGGAAAAAAGGATATACCATCCTATTTTTAAAGGGATTCTATGAGTTATGTCACTATTCAGCATCATTTTAAAAAAATGATTACAACAAGAAAATGTGAAGGTAGGGAGATTTACCTATTTGGCAGCTTTAATAAAAGCAACACTTATCTGCTTAGGTTGTTATTAATAGGAGGAGGTTCTGGATAATTAGGTGACAAACGCACAAGAGGGGCGTCCCTCTGAAGTGTACCAAAGGTGTTGAAAGTAAGAGCTACAATTGTATTTACTTGTTCCTGTAGTTATGATTTATGAGAAGAACTTAACAAATCACTAAAATGGACCATGTCCTCTAAAATCCTTTCAAATTGGCCTTGGATGTCAGTATAAACCATTTCTTCCTAGCTATAGTAGCAAGTATAGTTCTTACTATTTTCATTTTCACAACAGGTGAGAATGTTCCTGTAGTTGTGATATGATATCCACCTTACATATCCGTCCCTAAATTGAAAAAAAAAAAGAAAAATCATTTACTGAGATTTCATCCGATTGCAGATATAATATAATGAGAGTGACAGGGATTCAGGGTACTGTTATTTTCATAAACTAGCTATAACTTACACATCAGTCACAGAATTATCAAAGAACTTCCTCAAGAAAGATGTAATCATATAAGTCCATTCAAAATGATTTTGGTAGAACTAACCACAACAATAAAAAAAAAAGGGGTCATGTGTACCACAAAAATGCTGACTGTTTTGAAAACTATCAAATCTACCAGAATTAGACGTAAAATACAAAAGATTTGAAGCAGTTGAAGATTACTAAGTCACGTGTCCTAGACAAGAGTATCTTACTGTAGTAGTATAAGAGTGTACACAGTTTAACTTTGTTGTTGTTGTCATGCACAACATTCTAGTTGTTGTTCCTTTTGTGAAATGTTCTTAGTCACGACATCCCGTCTCAAAAAAAGGTTTGCTAGAAGTGCCAAAAAATGCAACAGAATTAAAAAAGCAACAAGATCTTGGGGTTATCAAGCTGACAATTTAAAAATATGCAAAATTTACTACAATAATTACTTAATCACGAGAACCCACACACACCATATAACTCAGGAAATCTTGTGGTTAGTCAGATAACTTTTAGAAAATATTGATCCTTACTTGTGATACAAGTCAAATGACTGCCTTAGCTTTCGCTGACATCCTTCAAAGTCACTACGTGAAGAATCAAGCTTTGATCGTACGGAGGGCACGGGATCATACTTGAAGGGGTCATTTTGAGCATGAGTGAAAGCAATCTCGTTTGTGGAAGGTTGCTTGGATGCTTACATCGATATTAACCCAAGAACCACAAGCCTTGAAGTATGAACCATACTCAGTTTTGAGAGTATTGAAGAGGCGCCATCCATTCAAGTTATAACACACCTTGGCCGCCCCTTTATTAAGGGTATTTTGGACATTGCACATGGTGTGTTTACACACCATGGCCGCCCCTCTCATTAAGGGCAATGAGATCTTTTTGTCTTCTTTTGTAATATGCTATAAGTAGGACATTTTAGGTCTTCTCTTTTTAGTTTATGAATGATGAAATATTGAAATATTGAAAGTCCTCTCTTTGAGAGTAGAACACCTTAGTTTAGTCTTAGTTAGGGCTTGGAATAGCCATTGTAGTTTAGGGCTTGAAAAAGCTAGTATTGACCTTTGCTTGGAAACGGTGGATCTTGATGTGCGTTGGTTTTCTTGGAGGTCACCGTAAGAGTGTGTTGTTGATTATTACATTCATTAGGGATTAGTGTTGAAATACACTTGGTTCTTAATCTTGTAACAATCTTTGTCTCACTATCTATCCTTTTTATTCTTGCAAACTTGTTGTGTTTTTCTTGTTCTCTACTCTCGATTTGTGTTTGTGTTTGTTCTTGTTGACGGAAATTGTTGCCTTCTTGTTCTTCATTTTATGTTTTGTTAAGCTAGTTTAGTTTGGCTGAAATAGGTGTCAAACTCCTTGTTATCTTCTCATTCTAGTGTTGTGTTGTGAATCCAAGAGAGTTCTCCAATCGGTCCAAGGATCTTAGTGATTTGTGGATTGTTTTGGAGTGTGTTTGTGGACCGTTTTGAGTCATTTCGTGAGTTTATTATTTTTCTTGTATCATTTGGTATCAAAGCATGTCTTGATCTTGTTCCTACAAGATCAATCTTGGGCTTTCTTGTTAGAATAAAAAAAATTATTGAAAAGTTGAAAATTTCAGAAAAATTGCAATCTATCTATGTTGTGTTCTTGACCGAAATTTGTGTTCTTGTTGTGTCTTGGACGATATTTTTAATTTTTTTTTTGTTGTCTCTAAATGTTTGTTTTGGTCCTCACTAACACATTGAGTCTATATCTTGATTTAAGCTTGAAATGTTGTTGTTGTTGTTGTGAACCAAATTGTGGCCGATTGTTGTTGGTATTGTTGTTACGGGTTTGAGACTTAAACGTGTGATGTGTTGTTGGTTCAAATTTTGAACGTTTATTGTGGGGATTGTGTTGTGGAATTTAAGCTTGAGAAGGTGTTGTCGTTGTTTGGGAGGTCCAACTTGAACCTTAGAACTTCAAGACTCAAAATTTGTGTTCTTGGAGTCTTCACCATCTCCATATACTATTGAAGAAAAAAAATGGTTGTTGATATTAGAAGTTGAAGAAAATAAGTGTGTATTGTGTTAGTCTTGCAATACATAAGTCCAAGATTTAAGGTGTAGTACTTGTGGCTCAAAGACTTTTCCTACATACTCAAGACTTTACAACCACTCCCTAACGACCTTCCATGTTTTAAGGGTACATGTTTTAAGGAGAAATACCAAGAAAGTCAAGTCTTCCTTTTTGAAAATTGAAAGAGGATTCCAAGACTTATTTTACCCTCCTTAACCAATTCCACCAATTCCCAAATTGAAAAATTGACCAAGACTTCCAACTTTAGAAAATAAAAATTGTTAAAGAACTACAACCAATACGTGGCTGCCACATCATCATTTTACTCTTCACATAACAATTTAAGATCAAATTTTAGATTCTTAGTTTCATTTTATTGTTTCATTAGTTTCATGTCTTGATTCTAGAATTAATCAACGACTAGTAATCACCTACTTAGTTGTAGATTAATTGTTGCATCCGTTTCTTTCGTGTCTTCGTTATTTGTATGCTTTTCTCATTTTAACTCGTAGTAACTTCTTTGTTTCAAGTTCGTAAGTAAATTTGGTTTTTGTGTCTTGAGTCGATCAAACAAGAATCCATTCTGGCCGCCAAGTAGAATTGACATCCTATTGACTGCTGGAGTATAAGAAACTTTCAATATTCGCCGGTCCAATTGTGAGAATCACAAAGGTGAGTGTATACGAGTGTTGATAAGGATCTTTTACTACTAATCTTGTTTATTCATTGTGTAGGTACAAAGGTGATATACGGGGAACATGTCTTCGATAGCCGGGAATTATTGTGACTACAACATGGGAGACTATGATTGTAGTGAGGAGTTTTGTGGCTACGAAGTTGAAGGAGATTGCAGAGGCTATGAAAATAGCCATGATCAAAACTTGGGCAGATTTGAGGAACACGATTTTAGGGGAGAAAATGAGGGGAATGAAGTACCTAGTGTATGTGGTGAATATGGAGATGATGTAGGACTTAGTGATGGTTTTTATAATGAAGTTGGGGCATGTGAGGAGTCTTACACTTCCCACTCTGAACCTAGAATTGTTGTTAGGTATAACCCTTTCATTCGCAAAGCTTATGAGGGCTATGATGAGAGTGTACGAGAAGAGTGTGAAATTTCATATTCTTCACCTTGTAGTACTTCTTATCAAGGTTTACATGGTGTGAATGGGTATACTAGCTATAGTAGAGGTTGTCCCATGAGAAGAAGAGGATATATATCTCCAAAACCGATGTGTACTTGTATGCCTTAGAATGTTGATCCAGGAAGGAGTATTCACTCTAGAAAGGTTACCATTAGTGGGATACCAGGCTGCCTCATTGTGATAAATGATAGGTGTTATAAAAAATACAGTATTCCATCCATGGTTGACTACTTGAGGTTGTTTTGAGAACTTTTACTTGTTCCATATCACTTGGACGGGTTTAAGGTTACCGAGGGGGTGAAGGTTATCTTCTCCTAATATGAATACCATGAGAAGGTGTGGTACGATGTTTTTCCCTTAACCTATGGTTATGTGAGCTTGGGTGCCGATTGGTTTGCACAATATAAAGATCCAAATATTTAAAATTGGACCAATGTTGTAAGAGACCGATGGGGAAATTGTCTCATGACGTATTGGTTGCCGGAGCCTCAAAGAGAAGTTACTGCCCAAGCTTGTGGAGGACCTTCACACCACGGCAAAGAATAATCCACTTAAAAAATTTAAGGTAAAATAGCTAACTCTTACACTTTAGTGCATACAAATGATAATTATATGGCTAGTAGCCCATTGAGTGTGAGTCGTAACTTACTTACTTATGAGTATGGTGATTCTTTCATTCTTGTTGATGATGTACATGTTGTGAGTGTGGATACTCTATTTGATCTTATTGAATACTAAATTGACTCTTCTTGTAAGATCAATTTATGTCCACTAGTATTGAAACCTATATATTAAACGAAAGTACACCATCTTGTGTAATTGGTGTTGATCAACTTATTTGTGAAAATTATCCACCACTTGAGTATGTGTGTGATGTGATTAATAGAGCTCAAGTGAGTGAAGTATTTGAAAATATTGGTCAATAAGAGGGGAGTGAACCCGGGAACTATCCTTGGGGCAATCTTGTGCTTGAAACCTCTTTGAAACTTGATATTGATCTTTTAAATAGTAAGGAACATGGTTGTTCCAAATCTGTCCGTGGGTTAGATCATACTCTCTTTAGGTACAATGTCTTGTTTGAAGATGATCTAAATACTCCTAATGAGCCTAGTGGTGAAAATGATGGTATAGCTTGCCTTGGAGGCTATAGCCTATATGCTAACCCACTATGGTGTGACAACATTCCTCCTAAATATGGAAATCTTTTCTTGGAAGATGAGAGTACTCTTAAGGGTAAGGAATGTGTAGTCTTGGAAGCTACTTCTTCTTCTACTTGGTGTGACTTTATTGTTGAGAGTACTCATGGTGTTGATTGGGAAACTAGTAGTGAGTACACACATGAGGGAACCTTAGTAGAAGTTGACTTGAGTGATACATTTCTTTACACTGTATTTGCTTTGGATGATATGTATGCTATTGTAGAAAATATGTTATTTAGTTTGGGTGGAGACCACGGGAAAGGGGAGTGTTGTCTAGACCCGTGTCTATGGACACTCTTCCCATTTGACCCCGGTGCCAAATATAGAAATGGTGATGTTGGTGCACCCAATGTGTTGCTTGGTCTACATGACAAGCAAAGTGTCACTCTTGGTAAATCCCTTAACCAAATTATTTGTACATCTTTATTTGAGTTTTTAATATTGCCTTCAAAGGATCCTTGGTTATACTTCAAGTATGTGCCTCCTTGGCATGATGATATTTATTATTGTGCTATCCCTAACCCTCATTCCATGAGGATGTTGTGTTTGTTTTTCCTTTCTCTACTTTTGTAAGGTACGGATTCGAGGTCGAATCCTTTTCAAGAAGGGGAGAATAGTACAATTCAAACGGCCGCCTAAGCTTTCGATGACATCCTTCAAAGTCACTACGTGAAGAATCAGGCTTTGGTCATATGGAGGGCACGGGATCATACTTAGAGAGGTCATTTTGAGTATGACTTAAAGCAATCCCGTGTGTAGAAGGTTGCTTGGATGCTTACATCGATGTTAACTCGAGAACCACAATCCTTGAAGTATGAACCATACTCGGTTTTGAGAGCATTAAAAAGGCGCCATTCATTCAATTTATAACACACCTTGCCACCCCTTCATTAAGGGTATTTTGTACACTGCACATAGTGTATTTACACACCATGGCCACCCTCTCATTAAGGGCAAAGTGGTCTTTTTATCTTCTTTTGTAATATTCTATAAATAGGACATTTTAGGCCTCTCTTTTTATTTTATGAATAATGAAATATTGAAACATTTAAATTCCTCTCTTTTAGAGTAGAACACCTTAGTTTAGTCTTAGTTAGGGCTTGGAATACCCATTGTAGTTTAGGGATTGGAAAAGCTAGTATTGACCTTTGCTTGGAAACGGTGGATCTTGAGGTACCTTGGTTTTCTTGGCAGTCGCTGTAAGAGTGTGGTGTTGATTATTACATTAATTAGGGGTTAGTGTTGAAATACACTTGGTTCTTAATCTTGTAATAATCTTTGTCTCACTATTTATCCTTTTCATTCTTGCAAACTTGTTGTGTTGTTCTTGTTCTCTACTCTCGGTTTGTGTTTGTTCTTGTTGGCCAAAATTGTTGCCTTCTTGTTCTACAATTTATGTGTTGTCAAGCTAGTTTGGGTTGGCTGAAATAGGTGTTAAACACCTTGTTATCTTCTCATTCTAGTGTTGTGTTGTGAATCCAAGAGAGGTCTCTAATCAGTCCACTTAGTGATTTGTGGACTGTTTTGGAGTATGTTTGTGGACTGTTTTGAGTCATTTCATGAGTTTATTGTTTTACTTGTATCAACTTCGAAGGCAGAATTTTATACCTATCAACAATTTAAGCTATATGGGAACAAAATAAGAACACATAAGTAATGATACCAAACTTGAGGTTTCATTTGAGAAAACATAAGCAAATATAGTGGGTGTTGTTTGGTTTGAATAAATTGTGACAAATATTGAATGTTGGTTGCTATCATTATATTGTCAACCCAAATTAATAGTGATCTACTAAGGTTTAAAAGTTAAATGGATCTAACAACACCTCATAAAATATGGAGTCTTATGCGTAGATACCCGAATGCAATTTCTAGTTTAATGATGTGCTAAATTAGATTCATTTTACATAAACTTGTGCCTTTAAAAATTAGGTCATGGTCCTAAAATCATACATAAGGTTTCTTTTCTGATATCCCATCGTTGGATGTACTTGGAATTTTCATAAAAAAAGAAAATGGAATTGGGAAATTTTATTGATCAATGTACTAACATTCACTAAGAATTTAGAAAAGGAAAGGTTACAATCAAATGAACTCAATTTTAGCTCAGCCTTTTGATCATCATGAAAATCCAGTAATGGAAGAATAGAGAAAAGAATTAGGGTTAGAGGAAGAAGAAGTTGAGAGAGAATCTAAGAAATACCAGTAATTACTTTTCCCAACTGGCCCAGTCCAATTAGATACATAACCAGCTGAAATTAGTTGATTTGATCTCCACCATTGGATGAGTAACTGTTTTATTCTCTAATCTTGGCCACCCTTTTATTTAATGATACAAGTCACGTGGTTGCGACTGACTTCCACTTATATCTCTGGTGACACGTACTCTACTTCCCTAATACAACTCTGTAAGACCCCACAAAATTCTAAGCTTAACTCAGTTTGTTAAGGCTTGAAAAGAGGTCCCAGACTTAGAAATTTCAGCTAAGTTTTTATACTTAGAATTATTTTAGCCTTCGTAAGTTGGAGATCCTATTTCACAACCCTTATGATCATAAAGTATCAATTTTTAGGCTTATTCATGATCAGGAATGTCAGTAGATCACTTCGGGTGAGTTTCAAATTTTTTGGACCTTGTTTGAACCATGTTCAGGTGAGCAAAACAGTGGGTCAACGTGTCACGCCGCCCATCACGTCGACAAATAATTTCCCCCAGCTTTCAACGCAATTCCAGTGAACCAATGCAAACTCAACGCGGCGTGTTGGTCATCACGTTGATGCCATTGACGTGGCACGTCGATCTGTGCGTCACTAGGCATGCTTTCATTCATTAAAATTCAATGTCCAAAGGGGTATTTGGGTCATTATCCCACCCATTTTCAGCCCCAAAACATGAAATCAAATGACCCTAGAGGCTAAATTGCTCACTTTCTTTCAAATTCTCTCAAATTTACTCAAGAACAAACCCTACGGCTTTTAATTTCAAGAGAAAATCTTTAAGAACAAACCATCAGTCTTCATGAATTCAAGCATCATGGTATGTGAAGTATTTATCCAAGGGTTTCCTTCCACCCTTGGAGTTCAAGAAACTCTTTTAAACTACAAGTTAATTGAATTCATGAATTCCATGTGGGATTTGAGTGTACTCTTGATTATGATGTTAATTTTGTTCTAATCTATGGTTTATTTCAAGTTTCTTGTGAAATTATTTATCATATGTGTAGTACCATGTGAATTCATGTTAAAAGTCCTTGATTTTCGAATTGGGACTTGAAATTATGATGCCTATATGTTGTTTAGTATCATATGCATAGATTATGTTCCCCAAGTGCTTTATAAATTGCTCATGTGAATTAAATGTGAAAATCATGACAGCTAGCATATATGCAAGCTTATATCTTACAAGTGTTTGATAAAACGCCTCTATGAACGAGTTGTGAGCAAGTGAACATTGTTATGCTTTTCAAGTTTATGCTATGCTTTACTTTTCATGATATTGAGTCCTGGGGGTATTCAATACCTGAAAATCTAGATGCTTACCTAGAGTTACAGTAGTTACAGAACAGTCTCAGTAGCATCATGAACAGTAGTACTCAGAATAAGTCTCAGTTCAGTATTCAGTTCAGAACTCAGTAGTACTCTATCAATTAGTGGGACCCAGTAAACTTAGCTCAGTTTAGTTAAACAACATGATCAGTAACATTTCAGTCCAGCCTAGTACAGTTTAGAAATCAGTTCAGTGTCTATTAAGTTGAGAGTAGAATTCAACACCGAGTGAACCCAAAGATAGAGACTTACCTGCCAGTAGAGGGTGTGATCCTTAGAAGTAGTACTTGCATTCCAGAACTACGTATCCAGCATAGGTTCAAGCATTAACCTACTAGTTAAGGGTTGATGAGGTGTTCTACCTGCCAGTTGAGGGTACCACCATTCTCGTTCAGAGCATCTGTCAGATGAGGGTGACTCAGAACTTGACTTTACCCGTGGAACGGTACTGACACCCTTCCAACTTGGGTTATAGGTTGGACCCCAAATCAGTTTAGAGAAAGGGCATGTCGGTTAGATAATTATCTCCCACAACTTTAGTTTAAATCTCAGTATAGAACTCAGTTTAGCTCTACAGAATCAGGACTGTCAGACATAGTCACCCTGCTCAGTATAAAACTCAGTTCAGTTCTAAAAAATCAGGACTGTCAAAAATAGTCACCCAGTTTCAGTAATACAGTTATCAGTAAACTCAGATATTAGTCATTCAGTTATCAGAAATCAGTATTCAGTGTTACTATGATCTCAGACACAGTATATGTAGATATGTTCACAGTATTGTATAAGTAGTGTTTAATCAGTTTCAGTTATACATGTACTCTCATTCAGTTGTATTCATGCTAGTCAGTTAGTTCTTGTTCATGCTCATAAACCCTTGCATATCAGCCTACCTCACTTGCATACTGGTACATTCAAAGTACTGACACATACCTCTTATTTTATGCTATGATGTTTTATATCATAGGTTCAGACGCACGGGCTCCTGACCATACTTAGCAGCCCAGATTATCAGTAGCAGACCAAGTGGTGAGTCCTTATAGTTCGAGGACAAAGTTATCATATTATTTCATTATTTCAGTATTCAATTTATTTTAGTAGTCGGGTTTGTTGGGGACTTATCTCATTAGCTCTATTTTCAGATAGTTCAGTTAGAGGCTTATCAGACTAGATTAGTCGGGTTTGTTGGGGACTTATCTCATCAACTCTATTTTCAGATAGTTAAGTTAGAGGCTTATCAGACTAGATTATTTTAGACAGACGTTCAGATTTTAATTTTTCCATTATCTGTATTTAATGTTCAGATGTGAACCTTATGGCAATATCAGCCCATTTTCTATATTTTATTATTACTATTATTCAGATATTACTGTAGGTACCAGTAATGGGTTTAGCTTGTGGTCCTTCGAGATTATGAGCACCGTGTGTATTCAAGGTGCAGACTCGGGGTGTTACAAACTTGGTATCAGAGCCTAAGTTTTAATAGAGTCCTAGGAAGTCTAAAATCTGTGTCTAGAAGAGTCTTGTGCATGGGTATATACCGTGCTACACTTATGGACAAGAGGCTACAAGGCATTTTTAGGAAAAGTTTCCTTTCTTTCAGTAATCATTTTATGTGAGTGAGCATGAGCTCAAGTTACAGTCTCAGTATAATCCTTTTCTTACTTCCATTTACAGAATATGCCTCCCAAAAAGAACAACGAAAGAAGAATAGAAAATCATCCAGCACCTCAGCCCATTCAGGTAGATCCCCTAGATGATCATGTCTCTCAGGCTGAATTAGAGCTGCTTTCACTACCCTAGCCAATTTCTTTACAGCTCAGAATTAACGGCCAACTGCTGTTCAGGCTAACCCAGTGACTAATACTACTACAGCTAGAATTCGGGACTTCACCTGAATAAACCCTCCATCTTTTATCGGGTCTAAATCAGATAAGGACCCACAAGAATTTATTGATCAGGTGCAGAAAGTCATAGTATTATAGGGGTGACAGCTAGTGAGAGTGCTAAGTTAGCCACATATCAGTTACTAGATGTGGCTCACTCATTCTTCAAGCAGTGGAAGGCAGAGAGGGCCGATGATGCAGGGCTCATAGAATGGGAGAAATTTTACCACTACTTTTTTATAAGTTCTTCCCACTGGATTTAAGGGAAAAAAGGTGTTGGAGTTTATTAATCTAAAGCAAGGCAACATGACAGTGAAAGATTATTCTCTCAAGTTTACTCAATTAGCCAAATATGCTCTTCATGTGGTAGCCGATAGCAGATCCAAGATGAGTAAGTTTGTATCGGGTGTGTCTAACAGTATGGTCACAGAGTGTAGGACCGCAATGCTGATTAAGAAGATAGACATATCTAGGCTCATAGTCCATGCTCAGTAAATAGGGAAGGATAAGAGTAGGGAAAAGGAGATGGAGAACAAGAGAGCTAGAACTGGTAGCTTCAAATTCGCTCAACATAAGTTATAAGGTGGAAATCATTCTCAGTTTTGCCCAAAATCCTCAGTTCCAGCTCCGTCCTCAGCCAATGCTCCAGTTTTAAAATTCAGAAATGATAATAAAGATGGGTACCAGGCCCTAAACCTTAGGGTAGTGTTAGCAGTGCCCGAACAAACCTTCTTTGCCAGAAATATGGTAGAAACCACCAGGGTACCTGTAGGGCTAGTAGTGATGTATGTTTCTGATATGGCAAGCCAGGCCATAGGGTCAGAGATTATCCTCAGTCAGGTTCTCAGGGTCAGTATAATCGTCCTTCAGCTCAGTCCGATCATTTGAATTAGCAAGGTGTCACTTCCAATGCCACCAGTGGGCAACGCCCAAATAGTATTTATGTACTTCAGTCCTAACAGGATTAGAAAAATTGTCCTGATGTGGTCATTGGTACATTACAAGTTTATCATTTGCACATTTATGCTTCACTAGATCCAGAAGCTTATTTCTCTTTTGTAACTCCTTATATAGCTGTTATCTTTGGAGTCAGTCCCAAAATCCTAGTAGAGCCCTTCTCAGTCTCTACCCCAGTGAGTAAATCTATTATAGCCCGATGGGTATACTGGAACTGTCCGATTATGGTATCCTAGAAAGCCACTTTAGTAGACTTAGTAGAATTAGAGATGACAGATTTTGATGTTATTCTCGGAATGGATTGGCTTCATTCATGCTATGCTTCAGTTGACTGCAAAAACAAAGTCGTCCATTTTTAGTTTCTGAATGAACCTATCCTTGAGTAGAGAGGTAGTACTTTAGCACTTAGGGTCAACTTCTGTCTTACCTTAGGGCGAGAAAAATGATATCTAAGAGATGTGTCTATCATCTTATTCGAGTTCAAGACTCTATTTTAGAAACCCCTAATCTTGAGTCCATATGAGTAGTATGTGAATTTCATGATGTGTTTCCCAAAGATCTTCCCAAGTTTCCTCCTGAAAGGGAAATTAACTTCAGAATCGACCTTCTTCTAAATACCCAGCCTATCTCTATTTTACCATATAGAATTGCTCCAGCAGAACTCAAAGAGTTAAAAGAATAGTTAAATGATCTCCTAGATAAGGGATTCATCAGACCCAGTATTTCCCTATGGGGTGCACCAGTTCTATTCGTGCATAAGAAAGATGGTTCTCTCAGGATATATATAGACTAATGTCAGCTAAATAAAGTCATGGTCAATAACAAGTATCCACTTCCCAGAATCAGTGACTTATTTGACCAACTTCAGGGTGGCAGTTACTTCTCTAAGATAGAACTTAGATTAGGCTATCATCAGCTCAGAGTCACGGAATGTGACATTCCAAAAACAACTTTCAAAACTCGATATGACCTCTTCGAATTCTTAGTCATATTATTTGGTTTTACCAATGCTTCGGCAGCCTTCATGAGCTTTATGAACAACGGGTTCATATAGTACTTGGACATATTCGTCATAATCTTTATTGATGACATTCTTGTCTACTCCCACAGTGAACATAAACATACAGACCATCTTAGAATAATGTTACAGACCCTCAGAGCCCATCAATTATTTGCCAAATTTAGTAATATGAATTTTGGCTAAGGTTAATAGCTTTCCTTGGCCATATAGTTTTCGGTGATGGCATTAGAGTTGATCTTTAAAATACCAAAATGGTGAGAAACTGGCCTAGACTCATCTCTCCGTTAGATATCAGGAATTCTTGGGTTTGGCTAGCTTTTACCAATGGTTTGTTGAGGGATTCTCATCTATTACATTCCCCATGTCCAGATTGACTCAGAAGAAAGTCAAAATCCAGTGGTTAGATTCATGTGAGAAAAGTTTTCAGGAGTTAAAGACTCGACTCACTGTAACCCCAGTTTTGACTCTACCAGATAGTTTAGTTGGTTTTTTGGTATATTGCAATGCTTCTAGAGTTGGTTTGGGGTGTGTTTTGATGCAGAGAGGCAAGGTCATAGCCTATGCCTCTAGTCAGCTTAAGCTCCATGAAAATAATTACCCCACTCTTGATCTTGAGTTAGCAGCTGCTGTATTTGCCTTAAAGATTTGGAGACATTATTTGTATGTGGTACATATGGATATGTTAATAGACCACAAGAGCCTGTAGTATGTGTTTTCTCAGAAAAATTTGAACCTACGTCAAAAGAGGTTGTTAGAGTTGTTGAAAGACTACGACATAAGCATCCTATATCACCCGAGCAAGGCTAATATAATGGTTGATGCTCTCAGTAGGATGTCTATGGGCAGTGTTGCTCATGTAGAGGATAATAAGAAAAAGTTAGTTCAGGAAGTTCATCAGCTTGCCTGAATAGGTGTCCACTTAATCGATTCAGTAGAGGAAAGTGTATGGGTGCAGAATAGTTCAAAATCATTTTTGGTTTTCAAAGTGAAGGAAAAGCGGGACAAAGATACCAGTTTAGTCAAGTTGAAAGAGTCAGTCAGAGATCAGAAGGTAGAGGTTTTCTCCCAATAGGGAGATGGTGTGTTACATTGCCAGGGTCAGTTACGTATGCCAGGTGTAGATGACTTGAGGCAATGAATTCTTGTAGAAGTGCATGGTGCGTATTACTTTATTCATCCAAGGGCCACTAAGATGTACCACGATTTATGGAAAATCTATTGGTGGAGTGGGATGAATAGAGACATTGTAGAGTTTGTAGCTAAGTACTCAACCTGTCAGTAGGTTAAGGTCGAGCATCAGAAGCTTAGTAGTTCCATGCAAGAGTTCAGTATTCCCATGTGGAAGTGGGAAGAATTGAACATAGACTTTGTGATGGGTTTGCCCCGTACTCGTCATTAGCACGATTCTATTTTGGTCATTGTAGACAAGATGACTAAATCAACTCACTTCTTACCAATTCATAACTCTTATTCAGCTGAAGATTACACCAAGCTCTATGTTAGAGAGTTGGTCAGATTGCATGGATTTTTATTGTCCATTATCTCAAATAGAGGTACCCAGTTCACCTCTCACTTTTGGAAAGCCTTCTAAAAAGGTCCTGGTACCCAAGTTCACCTCAGTACAACCTTCCACCCTCAGATAGATAGTCAAGTAGAGAGGATCATTCATACTTTGGAAGATATGTTAAGAGGGTGTACTATTGACTTTAAGGGTAGTTGGGATGACCACTTGACTTTGATTGAGTTTGCATATAACAACAGTTATCATTCCAGCATTCAGATGGCTCCGTTTGAGGTACTTTATGGGAGGAGATGTAGATCTCTCATTGGTTGGTTTGAAATGGGCGAGGCCGTAGTGGTAGGGCCTAACTTGGTATTTGATACCTTAAAAAAGGTTCAGTTGATCAGGGAAAGGCTTAAGACAGCTAAGAGCTGACAGAAATCATATGCAGATATGCGAATAAAGGATATCGAGTTTGAGATTAGTAATTATGTGTATTTGAAAATCTCTTCTATGAATGGAGTAAAGAGGTTTGGTAATAAGGGAAATATCAGTCCCCGATATGTCGGTCCTTACCGAATTCTCAGTCATTTCAAAAAGGTATCTTACAAGCTTGAGTTGCCTTCAAACTTAGCTTCAGTACATCCAGTGTTTCATGTCTCCTGCATAGGATACCCAGTGGTTACAGTCCCTATAGAAGGTATAGATATTCAGAACAACCTCTCTTATAAGGAAATCCCAGCCGAAATTCTCAACTTTCAGGTTTGCAGATTGAGGAACAAAGAAGTTCCATCAGTGAAGTTCTGTGGCAAAATCAGTCCATTGAGAGAGCTACTTAGGAAGCAGAAACAGATATACGGACCAAGTATTCTCACCTCTTCTCTGCAAACTCAGACTCAGCTCAAGGTAACAATCTTTCTTAGATTTTCTCAGTTCCATATTCAGTGACAGTTACCAATTTGGTATTCATTACCATTACATATCATCTTCATGATAGTAATGCATTTATAATTCAGTTCAACCATGTATTCATGAATCAGATATGCATGTTCAGTTTAAAAAACTCAGCTTACCAATAGTTTCAGTCAGGTATTCCATGCATCAGATATTTATGTTCTGTATCTAAGCTCAGTCTATCAGTATTCTCAGCTTAGTTAGTCTCATTCAAAGATGAATATTCTCAAGGGAGAGATATTCTAAGATCCCACAAAATTCTAAGCTTAACTCAGTCTGTTAAAGCTTGAAAAGAGTTCCAGACTTAGAAATTTCAGGTAAGTGTTTATACTTAGAAGTACTTTAGCCTTCATAAGTTGGCGATCATATTTCATGACCCTTATAACCTTAAAGTATCAATTTTTAGGTTTATTTATGATCAGGAATGTCAGTAGGTCACTTTGGGTAAGTTTTAGATTTTTTGGACCTCGTTTGAACTATGTTCAGGTGACCAAAATAGTGGGTTGACGCGATCTTAATGTGTCGCGTCGCCCATCGCATCGACTGATAATTTCCCCGAGCTTTCAGTGCAATTCCAGTGAACCAATGTTAACTCAATACGGTGTGTTGGTCATCGCATTTATGCCATCAATGTGGCACGTCAGTCTATGCATCACTGGGCATGCTTTCATTCATTAAAAGCCCGCATCTAGAGGGGTATTTGGGTCACTATCCCACCTGTTTTCATCCCTAAAATATGGAATCAAATGACTCTAGAGGTTAAATTTCTCACTTTCTTTCAAATTCTCTCAAATTTACTCAAGAACAAACCCTACGGCTTTTAATTTCAAGAGCAACTCTTCAAGAACAAACCACTTTTCCAATTTGAGTCTTCGTCGATTCCACATGGTCGTCGAGCGAAAAATTCTATAAAATGACTTCGGATGCAAATTTTAACTGCACCAGCAGCTATATAATATTAATTTTAGGATTGATATACCCTTGGTTCAGTCCCATAACATCCGAGCTCATTTCGACCCATAAGTCGAAAAAGGTCAAAAATTAAAATATATGGACATGGGACCCACAAGTTGTCTAAATGACCTTGTATGGAAGATTCGACTTTACCAATACCTCCATAATGCCGAATTTAGTGGGTTTACATAATTTGTTTGCAAAAAATGGAGTCTGAATGAGTTCGAAAGGTCAAAAACAAATTTTGACCCTGCGGGCACTTTTAAACACATACAAAAGGGTTTTTTTTGACATAATTTGAGAATTCTTCACTCCTATTAGAACCTAGCAGCCTTAAGGAGATTGGTAACAAAAACTGAGTCTCGTGGGTTGATTGGAAGATTAACAACTTGTGTAATTCACCCTTTTTACTACAAATCCTAGGTAAGAATTCTTCCAATTTGATATTAATTTCATGGTTTCTTGACTCAAAACCCTAAATCATTTTGGGTCAATTGTAGCCCCAAAATTGAGTTATTGACTCAAATTACTTGAGGGTTTTAACTCCCTAAACATAATTAGGCTATGAATTGGTCTTTGATTCATGAATTGCTTGGATTCAAGGTAGGTTAGGCTTACCCGTTGTATAGATTGAGCTTGTTTGTAATGTAATCATTGATATCTTGCGAGATTGGGAGGGTAATTTAGATGATAGTCAATTAAATTATTACATTTGAGCTTCAAGGTTCCTGCTCCTTCCACTAGTTTTTTTTCCAGTAACAATGATTCAGATAAGCTGATGCATTTTACAATTAATTAGCACAAAGTAATTATTAAAAACTTAGCTATCTCCTTGATGAAGAACCATACATAAAAGCCGCATGCATAAATCAACTGTAAGGCTTCATATATAGATTTGCTAATAAACAACCAGTAGGAGACCAGAAATTTCTCCTTAATGAAAACCAATAAATTCAATGATAGTATTATGACTTTGTTTGAGTTTTTCCACGGGTTGCGGTGTTGAAATGCCAATGCTCTTAGTGCTTGATAGCACAAACCTGTAGTTGTAACGTGAGTGCTTGTAATCTGTGTGGTAATGTTTGTAAAAACAAAAAAGGGCATAATTTATGTGTTTCCTATTATAAACATCTTGTTTCTCAGTTGCCTACTTCTTGGGTTATAAAATGTCTTAACTCATTTATGCTATATAAAAAAAAAATATAAATACTTTCATCTGTGATAAATTAGATGTTACTAATTGGTGTACACGTAATTTAGATGTCACTAGTTGTTTTGTCAACCCCTCAAAGATTAATATTCATTGCACATCAGTGAACATTGAAGCTGACCTGCAGTGGTAGTTTGTCAGATTTGATTCTCTTTTCTTGAGTGCCGAACTTGAATGTCCTAGCCTAAATAAGACTGTTCCTCAGTTTGTTGTATAAGAACTGTTAGCATACCTATTGCGATGTCAGCTATATCAATTGGTTCATAGTTTAAGACTCCTCAAAAGTAGGCCGCCTCAGCTAGTGGTTGCTGTAGATTACTATGCACATATTTAGTAGATAATATATTGCAAAGAACAAAGTCATTCAAATGATGTTGGACTATTAAATATATATATGTATGTGAAATTTGAATTATGCTTGAAGATGCATATACAAGAACTCGTGAATGAAAGTATTGTGGTAGATATATAATACAATTCAATTCATATAGGGAAAAGCTTAGATGGACCATATTATTTATATAGAAGAGGGGAATATTTTAGTGAAAATGGCATTTGATTCATATGAACAACTTTATGTAGACGCAATTGACACTCAACATAAATTGTTGGCATACAGTATTGATGAGATACACAGACTATGTACTATGTACTTGATCTTACTGTTTAAAGTGTTGGAACTTCATCCTAGCTGTACTGTTGCATGCAAATGTTTACTATGACATCTTCTTTGAAATTCCACTAAACTTTGTCGGCTGCTCTTCCAATAGCGAACTAATGTACAGTAATGTAATACCTTGACAAGAGTGAAGTAGTTTGGTTAATATCTTCTTACTGGTTTAGTGATCATGACTCGAACACCCTTGTTAAGCTATTATTGTGCATGTTTGGTAAATGCTCATGCTCTTATTGATGCTTATTTTATGTGTAAAGCTTATTAGTAAGGTAAAATGGCAAGTGTTATTCCCACATCCCTATTTCTCTATATATTGTGAGCTCTTGTGCATGCTTATTGGTTAGGCTATGCATGTGGATTTATGTTGTTGTATCTGGAGGAATATATGATATTATAATAATGCCTGGTTCGAGTTCGGAGGAATATGTGATATTATGATGATGCCCGATTTGAGTCCGGAGAAACATATGATATTATAATAATTTTTGATTTGAGTCCAGAGGAATATATGATATTATGATAATGTCCGATTCAAGTCCGAAGGAATATGTGATATTATGATGATGCCGGTTCGAGTCTGGAGGAATATATGATATTATGATGATATCGGTTCGAGTACAGAGGAATATGTGGTATTATGATGATGCCTAATTTGAGTCCGGAGGAAAATGTGATATTATGATGATGCCCAGTTCGAGTCCAGAGAAATAGGTGATTTATAATGATTCCCATTTCCAGTCCAGAGGAATATGTGATATTATGCTGATGCCCAATGAATCTGGAGGAATATGTTGATATTGTTATGATGCTCGGTGAATCTGGAAGAGGTAAGGACATTATGATGCTGTGTAGGAAAAATTTACTTATATGCATTGATATTTGTAAGGTTAAGCCGTGTGGGACCAACCGCCTATGTGATTGACTTATGAGGTCTCTTTTTGGTAAATTGATGAAGAGTTGTGCTTTATTTATTATTAGTTGTGTTCTTTGGTGTACTCTCCGGTGGTATGGGATGCCATGATAAGTTCTTTGTTGTGCTCTCTTTCTTGCTCTTCCCTGCAGTATGGGACGTCGTGGTAAGTTCTTGTGTTTGTGTTCTAAAGGAGTTGATGACTACTATGGCAAGTATATTCCTTGCAATTATGTATATGGCTTTACGTTTTCTAAATGATACTCAGCTGTTATGGAGATTATGAAGTATATAGAGATAGTATGTCATGTTATTGTTTTAGTAGTAGAGATGTTGTTATAGTGGTATCAAAGCAGATTCAGGGTTAATCCTATCCCTTGAATTTAAGATCATTGTCTTACTTTATAGCGTATTTACATTATATTTGAGCTCAGTTGGCCGATGATGCCTACTGAGTACCCCATGTTTTAGTACTCATACTATACTTCTGTACCTTTTTGGTGCAGACCTAGGTCCTAGTTGCCGCAGTTGAGCTAGTTTGTCCGAGTTAACTATTCGAAGACAGGGTGAGCTCTTGGAGATCAAGTTTCCCTCTTTCCCTTATATCCTTATTTGTCTTTTTCTTTCGAGACAAATGTATGAGACTATTTAAGACATTTTAGGTTCTGAGATTGTAAATTCCTCTTGTCAAATTTAGAAGCTCTTGTATTAGTACTATCATGTCGTGGGATTTATGTTTGAATATCGGTTGTCCTTAGTTGTATAAATATTGTTATATATTGTATTTATACATAGATTCCATATTGGATGTTCTTACCGAGGTAACCCATTGTCATAGCTCCAGGTTACGGTATCGGCTTACCTACCGAAGGAATGTGGTAGGTGCCATGATGACTCCAAATGGGGTCATGACAAATTGGTATCAGAGCCTAGGTTTCACCGATATTATTGATACAAGAGCAAGTGTTTAATAGAGACTTGTGGATCGGAATGTTGACATCCGTTTCCTATCTTGGGGAGGCTAGATGACATTCTTAAGATTCTTTCATTTTTTTTATTCATATCGTGCTAAGAGTCTGAGTTCATTTTCAGTATATTTTCTTCACTTTACTCTTTCGCAGATGTCAAAGAGACATGGTTCCCCTACGTGAGGTTGTAATACCCCAGGAAATTATTCGTTGAAATTTTGTGCGTAAACGTGTTGGGTTCTATCTTCTAGAATGAATTATAAATTTTTCGTGCAGAATGTCTTAGATTATGACCCACCTTTGCATAGAGTATCAAATAAGATTTCCAACGATATGTGTATCATCCAAAACGGACACCCGAGCGACGAGTTATGAACATTCCGATCGAACCGTGAATAGTAGTGAACTGTAAAACGTGCAGGAAAAAGTATTGAGGCTTGGCGTATTTTTAAATGATCATAACTCCTTGTACATAATAATCCGGGTGATCTACTATATATCAACAGAAAGCTCTGCGAGTCCTCATTCCAATGAAATTGGTTTCATCCAATTTGTCTATCGAAGCAAAAAGTTATGGTCGATCTACTTTAGCCTATCAAAAGCAAATTTTTGGGTCAATTTCAAATGATCATAACTCCTCGTACATAATGATCTGGGTGAGATACTATATATCAACGGAAATATATGAGAGTCCTCTATCTAATGAAATTGGTTTCATCCAATTTGGAAATCAGAGTAAAACAATATGGTTAATCTACTTCAGACTATCAAAACAGTCCACCAAAGGATAGATTCGAGAATTTTTTTATTTTTAGGGGCGTTTTGGTCATTCCCCCTCACCTAAAATCCGTCCAAACCCTATATTAAAGCCTATTGGAAGCATTATATATTATTGTGTTTTTTTTGTGAAAGTGTGTATTATAAGCACATTGATGTTGAATATTTGAGATATTTTGAATAATTTTACCTTTTGGTCTTAATGGAGTTGTTTTGAACTCGAGTGTGAAAGAAATCCACAACGTGGTTGATTTTGATAGATGGGAAGCATGATGGCTCCCGATGTATATTTATATATTACTGAAATTGTTTTGTTGTGGATTGTCTTTGAAATGATCTGAGCTAAGTTCGGGAGAAATCTTTAGCACCGAGTGGGAGGTATAAAGCGACCTTACTTTCCTAGAACTACGTGCCTTCGTAGGAGTTAACCTGAGGCTGATTTATATAGTGATCACTAGTTTATATGGATTTGATATCGATAGTCCTACTCCGATGGCAAGGATAGGACGACTTTCCCCAATGTGGGTTGTACATTGGACTCCATGTAGCTCATATGGTTTATGTCGGTTATAGGATCTCCCAGTATGTGTGTGTTTCCTTGTGTCTATGGTGAATGGTGAAGTGATTTGAAAGTGGAATTGTGAAAGTTATTCTTTCGAAAGATTTAAATAATATCGATAGTCCTACTCAGATGGCAAGGATAGGACGGCTCTCCCCAACGAGGGTTGTACATTGGACTCCATGTAGCTCACATGGTTTATGTCGGTTATAGGATCTCCCAGTGTGTGTGTGTTTCCTTGTGTCTATGGTGAATGGTGAAGTGATTTGAAAGTGGAATTCTGAAAGTTATTCTTTCAAAAGATTTAAATGATATTTACATTACGAGAATTGTTATTCTTGATGAACTGAAAGTGATTGACAAATTATATGACGACCCACATGTGTTATTGTACTTATTTCATCCTCTCATGATTATGATGATTTTCTTCAGGTTATTTGAGTCTTTCGTATATCCTGCATATTTCTTATAAATATTTATGATGATAATGTTTATACAACTGCATACACCCCCATATACTCAGTTCTTTTCCATGGTACTGACCCACATCTTCGGATGTGGGATGCATTTTCTCAGAATGTAGGTTCAGGTGCTCAGTTCCAGGTTCGATAGTGATTCTTCGGGCACGCTATTCTACATCCTCTATTGTGGTGAGTCCTTATGTTTTGAGGATGTGATATCTGATGTTGGTTTTACGGAATTGTCTATATTTGATAATTGAGTATGAGTCAATTGAGGCATGTCTCAATGGCTCGCTGGTTTTATTGATTTTCATAGAGGCTTATCAGACAAGTATAGATGTTCGGAGTTGACTAATAAGTCGTATTTTGTTATCTTTCTGAAATTCTTTTATTCTTGGATGATGATTACTCTATTGATATTTGAGGGTTATTTATGGAAACCCCGTTGATTTGTGTTAAACTGAATGAAAATGGCACAAAGAGTTAGCTTGGGGCTACTCGTAGCCTCAAGCACCGTGTGACGCTCCGGGACCCATTTTTTGGGGTGTTACAGACTTGGTATCAGAGCCTAAGGTTTTAAGGTATCCTAGGAAGTCTGACAATCCGTGTTAAGTAGAGTCTTGATCATTGGTGTGTAGCGCGCCACATCTATGAGCAAGAGGCTACAAGACATTTTAGGAAAAAGTGTGATTCTTTCTTTCAGAAGTCTATCGTGCTTAAAGTGTCTCTCTCTACTATTTATTCGTGCTATCCTCTTTCATAAATATACCTCCACGTTGAGCGAGAAGAAATAATGATGGTCGGCAACCTCAACCTGCTGATCCATTGAATGAAAACGTGTCTCATGCTGAATTTCATGTCAGGCGCTGGCCCAAGCTGTTACTGCAAATATTCCAGCCAACCCGGCCCCGGCTCCACAGCAGTAGGGAGGTGATTCAGCTGCTGCCAGGATTCATGACTTCATGCGGATGAATCTGCTGGAATTCTATGGGTCCAAGTCTGATGAGGATCCACGGTTATTTTTAGAGAAGGTGCGGAAGATCACTCGGGTGATGCATGTATCTGAGAAATATAGTGTGGAGTTGACTGCGTATAGGTTGATAAACCTTGCTTATGACTGGGTTGTTGCTTGGAGAAAAGGTAGAGGTGAGGGAGCTGTCCCTATAACTTGGCAAGAGTTCCAGGATGCATTCCTGGATAAGTTTTTCCCTTCGGAGATAAGGGAGGCGAAGGTGGAAGAGTTTATGAACCTGCGACAGGGCTCTATGACTGTTAGGGGGGAATGTCTAAAGTTCAATCAGTTGGCCAAGTATGCTTTTGTACCACCCCGATTTTCTGAACCGAAATGCTACACGATGTTCATGACCCCGAAGGACCACAAGCTAACCCATGATTGATATCTGTACCTGTAAACTGCATAATATCTCATAAAATATGAAAAAACATAAACTGTAAGGCCTTAAGGTTCAATACTAATACATATTTGAAAATATGGTATAACAATACCAAAAAGCAACATAAATACTGAAGTCTGAACATCTAATCTGACATCTAGTTCTAAAGTCTCTAACTGAACTGAATAAGGAGTTAATGGGACATGTCCCCAACTAACTCCAACTATTGAAATAAAGTGAAAATTGAAATAGAAATGAAATCATCGTGTCCTCGAAGGATGAGGACTCACGTCTAACTCTGACTGCTGATCCTGGAATCTACTGCTGATTTGGAGCTCATGCCTCTGAACCTATGGTGTAACATAAAAGAAAGCATCATAGTGCAAATGCGTTAGTACATCTGAATGTACTGAGTCTACGAGTGAGTTAGGCTAAATGCAAAGGGTTATATGCATGAAAATACTGACTGGTATGAATGTGAGAGTACATACATGCATACGTAACTGTAACTGAACTCGTGGAGATACTGACTACTGAGTCTGAATACTGACTTCATGAGTGTATTGATAATGAGATTCTGAAAGACTGAGTTTACTGATATTGATATGTAAATCACTAATAAGTGGTGGATCTGATATTGTATTACTGAATATTGGGAGACTGATACTATATTACTGATAAAGGAATGATTGTTTCTGACAGTTCAAATTATGAAGAACTGGTCTAATTGATTGTATTTGACAGTCCTGAATCTGAGTACTGATAGTATAAGTTTTGATAACTTTTGTGATTGATAGAATAAGTGACTGTATCTGATAGTCTATAAATCTGAAGGAAACTATCTGAGTTCAATTCTATTTCTGAGTTGACTATATCTGATAGTCCTAATATACTAAAATCTGAAGAACAATCTGAGTTCTTTACTGAGATTGGGTAGCTATAGCTGATAGTCCTGAAATCTGTAACTGAAACTGTGGGAAATAGTTATTTAACCAACATGCCCCAAATACGCTATAATAGCTAAGCTGGAGTCCAATCTCTACCCCGACTGGAGGGGTGTCAATACTGCGCCACTGGTAAGGACAGCTGTGAGAACGCTATACTGGCAGGTACTTAATGAGAACGGTGGGAACCCTAAACTAATGGGTTAAGCCACCTCATAAACCCTAATTTAATGGATTAAGATATCTCAACCTACGCTGGCTATGTAGTATTGGAACATAAGGATGACTACTAAGAATCACACCCTGAACTGGCGGGTGAGTTCCCATCCTTGGGTTCACTCGGTGCTAACTTCTACTCCCATCTGAAGGACACTGAACTGAATAACTAAGCTGAACTGAATAACTTAACTGAACTAATTAGCTAAACTGATACTGATACTAGTGGTATTGTTTAGCAGAGCTAAACTAAGTTTACTTGATTCCAATGACTGACGCAATGTACTGAGTTCTGAAGACTGGTTAAGAGTACTGAAGTTACTGAGATTGACTGTGAATACTGAGGTTGCTGAGGTTACTGAGCACTGAGATTACTGAGATTACTGGACTATTGAGATTACTGAGATTTTTGAGTTTTC
>NC_061117.1:30805874-30807299 GCF_002878395.1 Capsicum annuum | reverse complement strand
TATGTTGCATTCGGAGTGAGAAATGATGTGGTAATGAGTCTAACGAATGGTTTCATCTGTATTCTCTATTCCCTATCTAATCTTGGCATGTGTAGCGTCATTCGAGGATGAATGTTTCCAAGGGGAGGATGATGTAATACCCTGGAAAATTTTTCGTTGAAATTTTGTGCGTAAACATGTTGGGTTCTATCTTCTAGAATGAATTATAAATTTTCCGTGCGGAATGTCTTAGATTATGAACCACCATTGCGTAGAGTATCAAATAATCTTTCCAACGATATGTGGGTCATCCAAAACGGACATCCGAGCAACGAGTTATGAGCATTTCGATCGAACCGTGAATAGTAGTGAACAGTAAAACATGCAGGAAAAAATACTGAGGCCTGGCGTATTTTTGTTCCAACTTTAAATGATCATAACTCATTGTACATAATGATCTGGGTGATCTACTATATATCAATGGAAATCTCTATGAGTCCTCTTTCCAATGAAATTGGTTTCATCCAATTTGTCTATCAAGCAAAAAGTTATGGTCGATCTACTTCAGCCTATCAAAAGCGAATATTTGGGTCAACTTCAAATGATCATAACTCCTCGTACACAATGATCTGGGTGAGATACTATATATCAACGGAAATATATGAGAGTCCTCTTTCGAATGAAATTGGTTTCATCCAATTTGGATATCGAAGTAAAACGTTATAGTCGATCTACTTCAGACTATCAAAACATCTACCAAAGGATAGATTGAAGAGTTTTTTGCTTTTTAGGGGCGTTTTGGTCATTCCCCCTCACCCAAAATCCATCCAAACCCCATATTAAAGCCTATTAGAAGCATTATATGTTATATTTCATCAAATTCTCTCAAAAAGAAAACCCTAAGCTCTTACATCCAACTTCAAGAACCTCCAAAGTTCACCATTAATTCTGCAAATTTATTCAAGATTCCAAGTTCCTAGTTCAAGAACTCCAAGAACCATCACTCAAAGGCACGATTAACATCTCAAAAATGAGTATCGATCTAAAGTTCATCATTCAAGGTATGTGGGGTTTTTTTAACAAGAACTCTTTAATTCTTGTGCCCAAAAGTAATTTTCTTTACAAAGGCATAATTTTTATTTGATTCTATGAATTTGAAGCATGAACCCATATCTTATGATGATTATTATGAAATCTTGATGTTTATGATTTTGAAAGATGAATTTACATGTGTGGAGATATAAAGCATGAATCTTGATCAATATTTATCATGATTTATATATTTGGGTTGTGAATCCCTATTGAAAATTGTGTTTTTTTTTAGAAAGTGTGTGTTATAAACACGTTGATGTTAAATATTTGAGATATTTTGAATGATTTGACCTTTTGGTCTTAATGGATTTCTTTCACACTCGAGTTCAAAACAACTCCATTAAGACCAAAAGG
>NC_061117.1:30708041-30805774 GCF_002878395.1 Capsicum annuum | reverse complement strand
GATTTTGAAAGATGAATTTACATGTGTGGAGATATAAAGCATGAATCTTGATCAATATTTATCATGATTTATATATTTGGGTTGTGAATCCCTATTGAAAATTGTGTTTTTTTTTAGAAAGTGTGTGTTATAAACACGTTGATGTTAAATATTTGAGATATTTTGAATGATTTGACCTTTTGGTCTTAATGGAGTTGTTTTGAACTCGAGTGTGAAAGAAATCCACAACGTGGTTGATTTTGAAAGATGGGAAGCATGATGTCTCCCGATGTATATTTATATATTACTGAAAATGTTTGGTTGTGGATTGTCTTTGAATTGATCTGAGCTAATTCTAGGAGAAATCTTTAGCACCGAGTGGGATGTATAAAGCAACCTAACTTTCCTAGAACTACGTGCCCCTGTAGGAGTGAGCCTGAGGCTGATTTATATAGTGATCACTAGTTTGTTTGGATTTGATATCGATAGTCCTACTCCGATGGTAAGGATAGGACGGCTCTCCCCAACATGGGTTATACGTTGGACTTCATGTAGCTCACATGGTTTATGTCGGTTATAGGATCTCCCAGTGTGTGTGTGTTTCCTTGTGTCTATGGTGAATGGTGAAGTGATTTGAAATTGGAATTGTGAAAGTTATTATTTCAAAAGATTTAAATGATATTTACATTATGAGAATTGATATTCTTGATGAACTAAAAGTGATTGACAAATTATATGATGACCCACATGTGTTATTGTACTTTTTTCATCCTCTCTTGATTATGATGATTTTCTTTGGGCTATGTGAGTCTTTCATACATCCTGCATATTTCTTATAAATATTTATGATGATGATGTTTATACAACTGCATACACCCTCATATACTCGGTTCTTTTCCATGGTACTGACCCACATCTTCGGATGTGGGTTGCATTTTCTCGGAATATAGGTTTAGGTGCTCAGTTCTAGGTTCGACAGTGATTCTTCGGGCATGTTGTTCTACATCCTCTGTTGTGGTGAGTCCTTATGTTTCGAGGACGTGATGTATGATGTTGGTTTCACGGAATTGTTTACATTTGATAATTGAGTATGAGTCAGTTGGGGCATGTCTCAATGGCTCGCTGGTTTTATTGATTTTCTTAGAGGCTTGTCAGACTAGTATAGATGTTGGGAGTTGACTAATAAGTAATATTTTGTTATCTTTCTAAAAAAAAATTATTCTTGGATGATGGTTACTCTGTTGATATTTGAGGGTTATTTATGGAAACCTTGTTGATTTGGGTTGAACTGAATGAAAATGGCTCAAAGGGTTATCTTGGGGCTACTCGTAGCCTCAAGCACCATGTGACGCTCTGAGACCTATTTTCTGGGGTGTTATAGAGATAAGAGTCCTGAGATTACTATTTCATAGATGTTGAGGAGACGTGCTATCCCTATGCGAGGTATGAGTCCCGAGATTAGGCTCGAGAATCCTACTCCTATTCGTAGATGACCTAGAGTTTTAGGACAGTCTCGTGATGTGTCTCCAGCTAGGGACTAGGATAGGCCGTCTTCCCCGAGACCTATCCCTGCCCCTGAGCTAGATATTCCTCTGCCATAGCCAGTGGTGGGCCAGGGACCAGCCAAAGCTCCACCAGGTTTTATTCCTTCTTCATTGCTCAAAGATTTCCTGGTTCAGATGCTGAGTATAGTAGGTGGTGTACCGCCTGATGGTGCATATAATTTTGGGAATGGGGCACAGCCTGCAGCTGCAGCTCCTAGTGTTGAGATTCCTCTTGTGCTGGTAGTCATTCAGCCGGTAGCTGTGCCTCCAGTTGTGACCCAGCCTACTATGTCTGTCGATAAGCAGAAGATGCTTGATAGATTTTTGAGGTTGACTCCACCTAGGTTTTCTGGTGCTCCTAGGGAGGATGCATTTAAGTTTCTTACAGCTTGTGAGGATAGACTTCGTTCTTTAGGCCTTGTCAAGACTCGTGGTATGCATTACACCATATTTCAGTTGGATTTGTCTGCTCGTCACTGGTGGAGGGGTTTTGCTGATTCAAGACCAGTTGGGTCTTCTTCCTTGTCATGAACTCAGTTCTCCAAGATGTTCTTGGAGAAGTATATGTTGCGTAGTATTAGAGATCGACTGAGAGATCAGTTCTCTAGACTAGAGTAGGGCTCCATGACAATCTCCTAGTATAAGGATTGTTTTCAAGAGTGGGCCAGACATGCGACTTCTATTTTGGACACTGAGTATGAGAGAGTTCGATGCTTTATCAGAGGGTTGAGACTCCTTCTTCAGATGGCTACTCAGAGTCTAGTTGCTGCGGGTAGGACTTTTGCGGAGGTTTTTGATCATGGTAGAGTGATGGAGGAGATGCACAGAGAGAGTCATGAGGGCCGTAATAAGAGGCCTAGATTCCAGGGTATATTTGGTAAGAGTCGTGGTAGTTCCCGATTGAGGAGTGGTATTTCTTATGCTGGACATCCTCCGTATCCATCTTTTTAGCCTCAGAGTCTGTCTAGTCGATTGATTTAGGCAGCTCTCTAGATCGCTGGTGGGGATCAGTTTATTGCTAGTGGTTGCCCTAGTAAGGGCGGTGATCAGTCTTTGAGAGGTTCATCTGTGGGCCATGCTAGGCATGGTAGCTATGCCAAATCAGTCGGAGTTGTGAGTTCTAGTTTTTCTCGTGAGTCTTGTTTTACTTGTGGTATTCCTGGTCATTTATTGAGAGAGTACCCTAGTCATGGGGCTATTATTGCTTCATCCCAGGGAGCTACTCCCATTAGGGCTGTTTCTCCTTCAGGTAGAGGTAGTTCGCGAGGTCGTAGAGGTGGTTACCAGAGTGCTCGAGGTGGTACTCAGGCAAGCAGGATAAGAGGTCAGTCAGGTGCCCAGTCAGGTGGGGGGCGTGGTTAGTTATATGCAGTACCTGCTAGACCCAAGGCTCAGATTTCAGATGCTGTAGTGACAAGTTCAATTTTGGTGTGCCGTAAGTCGACTCTTATTTTATTTGATCCTAGATCCATTTATTCTTATATATCTTCTTATTATGCACCATGGTTGGATTTTACTGATGATTTATTATCTATGTCATTGCATGTATCTACTCCTGTGGGTGATTCTTTAGTTGTGGATCGAGTGTTCAGATTATGTGTCGTGATAGTTAGTAATGTTGATACTTATGCTGATTTTATTATTCTGGATATGTTGGATTTCGATGTGATACTGGGCATGGACTGGTTAGCTCACTATCATGTGTTCGTGGATTGTTTTGCCAAGATCGTTACCTTAGCCATGCCCGGCATACCCCCAGTCGTGTGGCAGGGAGCGATTAGCCGAAAGCCAACGGGGATTATTTCTTATGTTTATGCTAGGAGACTTATATCGAGAGGCTGCGAGTCTTATCTCACTTATATATGCGATACCCGTGTAGAGAGTCCAATACTTGACTCTGTTCCTATTATGTGTGAGTTTCCTGATGTATTTCCTGGCGATCTTCCTGGTATTCCCCCTGACTGTGAGATTAAGTTTGCTATTGACCTTGAGCATGGCACCCGACCTATTTCTATGGCACCTTACCATATGGCTCCTACCAAGCTTAAGGAGCTGAATTCTTAGCTTCAGGATCTTCTTGGTAAAGGTTTTATTAGACCAAGTGTGTCCCCATGGGGAGCTCCAATCTTATTTGTAAAGAAGAAGGATGGTTCGATGCGTATGTGTATTGATTACAGGTAGCTTAATAAAGTGATGGTGAAGAACCGTTATCTAATGCCTCACATTGATGATTTGTTTGACCAGCTTCAGGGTGCAGTAGTGTTTTCTAAGATTAACTTGAGATCTGGGTATCATTATTTGAGATTCAGGCTGAGAATATCCTAAAAATAGCTTTCAGGACCCATTATGGTCACTATGAGTTCTTGGTGATATCTTTTGGGCTGACTAATGCCTCTGCCGTGTTTATGGACTTGATGAACTGTGTGTTCAGACCCTATCTAGACTCTTTTTTCATTGAGTTCATTGATGATATTCTTGTGTACTCAAGGAGTAGTAAGAAGCATGCACAACACTTGAGGATTGTGCTCCAGGTTTTGCGAGAGCATGTGCTTTTTGCCAAGTTCTCTAAGTATGAGTTTTGGCTTGAGTCGGTAGCTTTTCTCAGACACGTGGTATCCAAGGCGGGTATTATAGTAGACCCAACTAAGATTTCAGCAATTTATGATTGGGCTAAGCCTACGTCTCTGACTGAGGTCCGCAGTTTTATTAGTTTGGCAGGTTACTATAGGCACTTTGTTAAGAGCTTTGCTACCATATCATCCCCTATGACTAGATTGACTCGGAAAGATGTTCCTTTTTGATAGTCCGAGGAGTGCGAGTTGAGCTTTAGGAAGCTTAAGGATTGTCTCACTTCTGCCCCTATGTTAGCTCTTCTGGTTTAGGGCGAAGGATTCTCAGTGTTTTGTGATGCTTCTGGTGTTGGTCTTGGATGTATTTTGATGCAACAAGGTTGTGTCATTGCCTATGCTTCTAGACATCTTAAGGTGCATGAGCACAACTACCCCATACATGATTTGGAGTTGGGTAGCGGTAGTTTTTGCTCTAAAGATTTGGAGGCATTACTTGTATGGTGTGCATTGTGAGATTTTCACCGATCATCGTAGTCTTCAGCATCTTATGACCCAGCGGGAGCTTAATGCTCTCCATCGTAGATGGATGGAGTTGCTAAAGAATTATGATATGTCTATCTTGTATCATCCGGGTAAGGCTAATATGATGCCGGATGCCTTGAGTCGCAAGGCAGTGAGTATGGGTAGTTTGGCATATATTTTAGTTTCTCAGAGGTCGTTGGCATGGGACATTTAATCCTTAGCCAATTTGATGGTTCGCCTTGATATTTCGGATCCAGTGAAAGTTTTGGCTTGTGTAGAGGCAAGGTCTTCCCGGATTAAGCAGATTCATGATCGTCAGTATGAAGATAGCAAATTGTGCTTTCTCCGTGACCAGGTGATTAGTGGTGAGTCTAGGAGGCACACTATGGATTTTGAGGGTATTCTAAGATTCCAGGGTCGTATTTGTGTTCCTCGACTTGATGATCTGATCTAGTGTATTCTGCATGAGGCTCACAGTTCTAGATATTTTATTCATCCTGGTACAGCTAAGATGTATAGAGATTTGAGGCAGTTGTATTAGTGGAATAGTGTGAAGAGAGATGTGGTAGACTTCATAGCTCGTAGCTTGAGTTGTCAGTAAGTTAAGGCCAAGCATCAGCGTCCCGGTGGATTGATTCAGAGATTGCCCATTCTCGAGTTGAAATGGGAAAGGATCACCATGGACTTCATTAGTTATTTGCCTCGTACTCCCCGTGGTCACGATAGTTTCTGGGTTGTTATGGATCATTTGACCAAGTCAACACATTTCATTCCTATTCAGATGACCTTCAGTGCCGAGAGATTAGCCCAGATTTATGTTCAGGAGATAGTTCATTTGCACGGGGTTCCTGTGTCTATCACATCAGATCGTGGTTCTATGTTTACTTCAAGGTTTTGGAGAGCATTCCAGGAGGAATTGGGTACTCGAGTGGATTTGAGTACAGCCTTTCATCCGCAGATGGATGGTCAGTCAGAGCGGACTATTCAGGTGCTTGATAATATGCTCTGAGCTTATGTTATAGACTTTGGAGGTCAGTGGGATCAACACTTAGCTTTGAAAAAGTTCACCTACAATAACAGTTATCATTCGAGTATTGAGATGGCCCCTTATGAGGCATTGTATGGTAGGAGGTGCCGTTCTCCTATAGGATGGTTTGAGACATCCGAGGTTAGACCCCGTGGTATGGATTTGCTTCAGGACTTGTTGGATAGAGTCAAGGTGATTCAAGATAGGTTGAGAGCAGCCCAGAGTAGGAAGAAGGCCTATGCCAACCGTAGAATTCGTGCCTTGAGATTCTAAGTAGGTAGTCGTGTGTTCCTTCGAGTTTCACCTATGAGAGGTGTGATGAGGTTTGGAAGGAGGGGTAAGCTTAGCCCTCGCTATATTGGTCCTTTTGAGATTCTTCGCATAGTTGGCGAGGTGGCCTATGAGTTGGATCTACCTCCAGACTTTTTCGTTGTCCATCCGATTTTCCATGTCTCTATGTTGTGGAAGTATATTCCGGATCCTTCTCATGTGCTTAGATGGGACTCAGATCAATTGGACGATCAGTTGACATTTGTGGAGTAGCCCATGCTTGTATTAGCTAGTGATGTGAGGCGACTGCGTACTAGAGAGATTCCTGTCGTTAAGGTTCAGTGGAGTCACCGCCCAGTGGAGGAGGCCACTTAGGAGTTAAAGAGCGAGATGCGAGCCCAGTACCCTCACCTATTCAAGACTTCAGGTACTTTCTTATCTTCAATTTTTGGGGGTGAAAGTTCCTTAGTAGTGGATGCTGTAATGACCCTTCGGTTCAGTGTCTGTGTCTTGCTTATTTTCATTGATAGAGATCCTCCATAGCTGTCCCAAGTCATTAGTGAATTGTTGGAACCGATAGTTAGGTTGCCTGACAGTTCGTTTGGTTTATAGAACCACTTTTCCAATTTAAGCCTTCGTTGATTCCACATGGTCGCCGACCAAAAAATTCTATAAAATGACTTCGAATGCAAATTTTAACTGCACCAGCAGCTATATAATATCGATTTTAGGATATATATATACCCTTGGTTCAGATCCCACAGCACCTCATTTCGACCCATTAGTCGAAAAAGGTAAAAATTTAAAATATATGGGCATGAGACCCACAAGTGGTCTAAATGACCTCGGATGGAAAATTCAACTTCACCAATGTGTCTGGAATGTCGAATTTAGTGGGGTTACATAATTTGTTTGCGGAAAACGAAGTCCGAATGAGTTTGAAAGGTCAAAAACAAATTTTGACCCTGCAGGCCCATTTAAAACTGTATAAAAGGGGTTTTTTGACAGATTTTGAGCATTCTTCACTCCTATTAGAACCCTAGCAGCCTTAAGGAGATTGGTGACAAAAAATGAGTCTCATGGGTTGATTGGAAGCTTAACAACTTGTGTAATTCACCCTTTTTACTACAAATCCTAGGTAAGAATTCTTCCAATTTGATATTAATTTCATGGTTTCTTGACTCAAAACCCTAAATTATTATGGGTCAATTGTAGCCCCAAAATTGAGTTATTGACTCAAATTACTTGAGGATTTTAACTCCCTAAACATAATTAGGCTATGAATTGGTCTTGGAAACTCCTTTCCAAGGGTGAAATCCAATTGGGGTTTTGGTGTCCATTTGAAACCCATGGCACAATGGTGCTATAATGGGTATTTTCATTCTTGTTGTGACACTTAGGTTGTATTGTTGATAGCATTGCTTGTGGAAAGAAAAGCTTCTCAGAAGGGAAAGAAAAAGCTCTTTGATTCGTGAGTTGCTTGGATTCAAGGTAGGTTAGGATTACCCGTAGTATAGATTGAGCTTGTTTGTAATGTAATCATTGATATCTTGAGAGATTGGGCGGGTAATTTAGATGATAGTTGATTAAATTATTACATGTGAGCTTCAAGGTTCCTGCTCCTTCCACTGGTTTGTTTTCCAGCAACAATGATTCAGATAAGCTGATACATTTTACCATTAATTAGCACAAAGTAATTATTAAAAACTTAGATATCTCCTTGATGAAGAACCAGATAGAAAAGCCGCATACATAAATCAACTATAAGGCTTTATATATAGGTACATTTGCTAATAAACAACGAGTAGGAGACCAAAAATTTCTCCTTAATGAAAACCAATAAATTCAGTGACAGTTTTATGAATTTGTTTGGGTTTTTCCAAGGGTTGTGATGTTGAAATGCCAATGCTCTTAGTGCTTGATAGTGCACACCTGTATGCTGTAATGTGAGTGCTTGTAATCTGCGTGGTAATGTTTGTAGAAAGAAAAAAAAGGGCATAATTTATGTGTTTCCTTGTTATAAACATCTTGTTGCTCAATTGCCTACTTCTTGGGTTATAAAATGTCTTAACTCATTTATTCTATATAAAAAAATATAAATACTTTCATTTTTGATAAATTAGATGTCACTAATTGGTGTACACGTAATTTAGATGTCACTAGTTGTTTTGTCAACCCCTCAAAAGATTAATATTCATTGCACATCAGTGAATATTGAAGCTAACCTGTAGTGGTAGTTTGTGAGATCTGATTCTCTTTTCTTGAGTGTCGAACTTGAACGTCCTAGCCTAAATAAGATTGTTCCTCAGTTTGTTGTATAAGAACTGTTAGCATACCTGCTGCGATATCAGCTATATCAATTGGTTCATAGTTTAAGACTCCTCAAAAGTAGGTCGCCTCAGCTAGTGGTTGCTGTAGATTACTACGCACATATTTAGTAGATAAGATATTGCAAAGAACAAAGTCATTCAAATGATGTTGGACTATTAAATATATATATGTATGTGAAACTTGAATTATTCTTGAAGATGCATATACAAGAACTCGTGAATGAAAGTATTGTGGTAGATATATAATATGATTCAATTCATATAGAGAAAAGCTTAGATGGACCATATTATTTATATAGAAGAAGGGAATATTTTAGTGAAAATGGCATTTGATTCACATGAACAACTTTAAGCAGACGCAATTGACACTCAACATAAACTGTTGGCATACAGTATTGATGATATACACAGACTATGTACTATGTACTTGATCCTACTGTTTAAAGTATTGGAACTTCATGCTAGTTGTATTGTTGCATGCAAATGTTTACTATGACATCTTTTTTGAGATTCCACTAAACTTTGTCGGTTGCTCTGCCAATACTGAACTAATGTACAGTAATGTAATACCTTGATAAGAGTGAAGTAGTTTGGTTGATATCTTCTTACTGGTTTAGTGATCATGACTCGAACACCCTTGTTAAGTGATTATTGTGCATGTTTGGTAAATATTCATGCTCTTATTGATGCTTATTTTACGTGTAAAGCTTATTAGTAAGGTAAAATGGCAAGTGTTATTCCTACTTCCCTATTTCTCTATATATTGAGCTTTTGTGCATGCTTTTTGGTTTGGCTATGCATGTGTATTTATGTTGTTGTATCCAGAGGAATATGTGATATTATAATAATGTCCGATTTGAGTCTAGAGGAATATGTGATATTATGATGATGCCTGGTTCGAGTTTGGAGGAATATGTGATATTATAATAATGCCCGATTTGAGTTCGGAGGAATATATGATATTATGATGATGTCCGGTTCGAGTCCGGAGGAATATATGATATTATGATGATGCTGGTTCGAGTCCGGAGGAATATGTGGTATTATGATGATGCCCGGTTCGAGTTCAGAGGAAAATGTGATATTATGATGATGCCCGGTTCGAGTTCGGAGGAATAAGTGATATTATAATGATGCCCGATTCGAGTCCGGAGGAATATGTGATATTATGCTAATGCTCGATGAATTCGGGGGAATACATTGATATTGTGATGATGCCCAGTGAATCCGAAAGAGGTAAGGACATTATGATGCCGTGTAGGAAAAATTTACTTATATGCATTGATATTTGTAAGGTTAGGCAATGTGGGGCCAACCGCCTATTGATTTGACTTATGAGGTCTCTTTTTGGTAAATTGATAAAGAGTTGTGATTTATTTATTATTAGCTGTGTTCTTTGGTGTACTCTCCGGTGGTATGGGACGCCGTGACGAGTTCTTTGTTGTGCTCTCTTTCATGTACTTTCCGGCGGTATGGGACGTCGTGGTAAGTTCTTGTGTTTGTGCTCCAAAGGTGTTGATGACTATTATGGCAAGTATATGCCTTGCGATTGTGTATATGGCTTTACGTTTTCTAAATGATACTCAGTTGTTATGGAGATTATGAAGTATATAGAGATAGTATGTTATGTTATTGTTTTAGTAGTATAGATGTTGTTATAGTGGTATCAAAGCAGATTCAGGTTTGATCCTATCCCTTGACTTTAAGATCATTGTCTTACTTTATATCCTCTTTACATTATATTTGAGCTTAGTCGGTCGATGATGCCTACTGAGTACCCCGTGTTTTGGTACTCATACTACACTTCTGTACTTTTTTGGTATAAACCCAGGTCCTAGTTGCCGCCGTTGAGCTAGTTTGTGCGAGTTGACTATTCAGAGACAGGGTGAGCTCTTGGAGATCGAGTTTCCCCCTTTCCCTTATATCCTTATTTGTCTTTTGCTTTTGAGACAAATGTATGAGACTATTTAAGATATTTTAGGTTCTGAGATTGTAAATTCCTCTTGTCAAATTTAGAAGCTCTTGTATTAATACTATCAGGTCGTGGGATTTGTGTTTGAATATCGGTTGTCCTTAGTTGTATAAATATTATTATATATTGTATTTATACATAGAGTCCATGTTGGACGTTCTTACTGAGGTAACCCATTTTCATAGCTTCGGGGTGCAGTATCGGCTTACCTACTGGAGGGATGTGGTAGGTGCCACATGACTCTAAATGGGGTCGTGACAGGGACCTAGTAAAATCAGTTCAGTTTAGTTAGACAACATGATCAGTAACAGTTCGGTCCAGCCAGTACAGTTTAGAAATCAGTTCAGTGTTTATTCAGTTGGAGTAGGATTTAGCATCGAGTGAACCCTTGGATGGGGACTCACCTGCCAGTAGAGGGTGTGATCCTTAGAAGCAGTCATTGCATTCTAGAACTACGTAGCCAGCATAGGTTGAGACATCAAACTGCCAGTTGAGGGTTGATGGGGTGTTCTACCTGCCAGTTGAGGGTACCATCATTCTCATTCAGAGCACCTTCCAGTGAGGGTGACTCAGCATTTGTCTTTACCCATAGCACGGTACTGCTACCTTTCCAACTGGGATTACGGGTTGGACTCCAAATCAGTTCAGAAAAGGGGATGTCGGTTAGATGATTATCTCCCACAGTTTCATTTTCAGTCTCAGTATAGAACTCAGTTCATCTCTACAGAATCAGGACTGTCAGACATAGTCACCCAGCTCAGTATAGAACTCAGTTCAGTTCTAAAGAATCAGGACTGTCAGAAACAGTCACCTAGCTATCAGTAATATAGTTATCAGTAAACTCAGATATCATTCATTCAGTTATCAGAACTCAGTATTCAGTGTTACTATGATCTCAGACACAGTATATGTAGATATGTTCACAGTATTGCATAATCAGTGTTTCATTAGTTTCAGTTATACATGTACTCTTATTCAGTTGTATTCATGTTATTCAGTCAGTTATTATTCATGCGTATGAACCCTTGCATATCAGCCTACCTCACTTAGCATACCAGTATATTCAAAGTACTGACGCATACCTCTTCTTTTGCGCTATGATGTTTTATATCATAGGCTCAGATGCACAGGCTCCTGGCCGTACTTAGAAGCACGAACTATCAGCAACAGACCTAGTGGTGAGTCCTTATAGTTCGAGGATAAAGTTATCATATAATTTCAGTATTTCAATATTCAGTTTATTTCAGTAGTCAGGGTTAGTTGGGGACTTGTCCCATCAACTCTATTTTCAGACAGTTCAGTTAGAGGCTTATCAGACTAGATTATTTCAAACAGATATTTAGATTTCAATTTTTCCATTATCAGTATTTGATGTTCAAATGTTAACCTTATGGCAATATCAGCCCATTTTCTATATTTTATTATTACTATTATTCAGAAATTACAGCAAGTACCAGTCATGGGTTATCTTGTGATCCTTTGGGATTATGAGCATTGTGTGACGTTCGGGGTCAGACTCGAGGCATTACAAGCTCCCATTCCCCCAGATCAATTCATCTACGCAATGTAGGATTCTAGCCTAATTCATAACAAGTTAAGAGTCGCCTAAGTCTTGATTTTGAAGACCCCTAACTACAAGAAGACAAGTTTCATCCATCTTCATGGATTCAGATACACTTCCGCATCTAGTTTTATATTCTCAATAATTTGGCATGATAGTTCTTGACAAAAGATGATCATCTTTGTCACTAAAGTTTTGGTTCTAAACATAAACAAGTGTATTTCTTACTTATTTTTCGGTTTTTGGTTGGTAAATGGAAAAAAATTTCCCCTCTTAATAGTTTCTTGTGCTCCTCCCCCAAATCCTCACCTCAAACCTGCTAACTAGGGATTGCATTTTACAGCTTATAATTAGCAAGTATTCTTTATTATCTTTGTTGCAAAGATAGGCGAAAGAACTCACAGAGTTTTTTATTTTTGGATGACCGTGGTATCTGGACCATTCTCACACCTCAACTAATTCCAAGGGATATCTTAGACCTCCGACTAGCAACACAACAGGTACTAGGTATAACTCAGTCCACGAAGACCGATACAAATAAGAAGAAATCACCTGATATTTTTTTGTGTCTAACATATCTAGCAACGGTTGAAATCCGTCACTTATTTAATTGTTGCTACAACGTATCAAAGCAAAAAAAGAAATTATCGAAGGTATTATTAATAGCATAGGAAAACGTAACTTGAAAATTTGATAGTTAACTTGTGGAATCCAACAGTTATTTTATCGGTATCGTTAAATCTTAGTGTAAATTTAGGTGGTTAGTGAATGGGTAATTATTGTCTAGTGTAAGAAAAACAAGAATATGAATGGAAATTGAGAATACAACTTTCTGCCGGAATTTGATAAAATGGTCGGAGAATAGTAAACGCTTTTGTAAAAACAGAGAAGGGAGAGTGATCGGGTGGGGGAGAAGGCTAAAAATTGATAGTATTTGGGCTTAAGTATGTGCGTCTCATGTAGCCAGCTAACAATGAGTTAAATCCCACAACTTATATTATATATATACTTGAGATAACATTTTTTTCTTTTACTTACCAAATAGTAAAAAATAAATAAGAAAACCAACTTGTCTCACAAGAAAGCATTTTTGTTTTTCCCAGATCAATTCATCGATGCAATGTAGGATTCTAACCCTAATTCACAATAAGTTGAGAGTTTCCTAAGTCTTGATTCGGAATATTCCTAACTGCAAGACGACAAGTTTCATCCATCTTCATGGATTTAGATACACTTCTGCATCTACTTTTATATTCTCAATAATTTTTCATGATAGTTCTTGACAAAAGATGATCATCTTTGTCACTAAAGTTTTGGTTCTAAACATAAACAACTGTTTTTCTTACTTATTTTTCAGTGTTTGTTTGGTAAATAGAAAAAATCTTCCTCTCTTTGGTTGCAAAGGGAAAAACAATTTCTAGACGGTAATAGTTTCTTGTGCTTCTTACCCAAATCCTCACCCCAAACCTGATATAGCTAACTAGGGATTGCATTTTCCAGCTTGTAATTAGCAAGTATTCTTCATTATCTTTATGAAGATCATTCTGAGGAAACAATTTGTTGGACAATTTGCTAGTTGTTCTACCATATTGTTGCAAATAAACTGGACACTTACTAATCTATGACGTCAGATATCTGAAAGAAATCACAAAGTTTTTCATTTTTGGATGACCGTGGTGTCTGGACCATTCTCACACCTCAACTAATTCCACGAGATTTTTGAGACCTCCGACTAACAACAAAACAGGTACTGGGTAACTCAATCCACCAAGACCGATACAAATAAGAAGAAATCACCAAAGTATTTTCCTTCAAAAATGCTTTCTTGGGAGACAACTTGGTTTTCTTATATATTTTTTACTATTTGGAAAGTAAAAGAAAAAAATGTTATCTCAAGATATTACCAAATATAAATTTAATTCATTTATATTACCAAATCCCACCACTTACATTATATATAAATACTTGAGATTAACATTTTTTTCTTTTACTTACCAAATAGTGAAAAATAAATCAGAAAACCAAGTTGTCTCCCAAAAAAATATTTTTGTTGGAAAATATTTACTTGGTACCAAACCCACCCAAAATCTAATTAAAAATAATTTCTCACATTTAATTCATTGTTAGCGGACTCCATGAGACACACATAATTAAGCCCAAATAATATCAAATTATTGCCTCTCTCCCCCACCCGATCCCTCTCCGTTCTCTGTTTCTACAAAACGTTTACTATTCTTCGGCCATTAGCATCAAATTCCGGCAGACAGTTGTATTCTCAATTTCCATTCATATTCTTGTTTTTCTTACACTAGACAATAATTACCCAATCACTAACCACCTAAATTTACACTAAGGTTTAATGATACCGATAGAATAACTGTTGGATTCCATAAGGTAACTATCAAATTTTTAAGTTCTGTTTTCTTTTGCTATCAATACTTTCGATAATTTCTTTTTTTGCTTTGATAAATTGTAACAACAATTAAATAAGTGACAGATTTTAACTGTTGTTAGCTATGTTAGACACAACAAAACACAAGGTGATTTCTTCTTATTTGTATCGATTTTGGTGGACTGAGTTACCTGATACTTGTTATGTTGCTAGTTGGAGATCTTAGATATCCCGTGGAATTAGTTGAACTGTGGGAAACCACAAACATCCAAACATGAAAAGCTGTGATTTCTTTCAGCTATCTACTATCATAGATTAGCAAGTGTCCTGTTTCTTTACAACAATATGGTAGAACAATTAGCAAATTGTCCAACAAATTATTTCCTCGGAATGATCTTCATAAAGATAATGAAGAATACTTGCTAATTACAAGCTGTAAAATGCAATCCCTAGTTAGCTATATCAGGTTTGGGGTGAGGATTTGGGGGAGGAGCACGAGAAACTATTACCACCTAGAAACTGTTTTTCTCTTTGCAATCGCCGAAGAGGGGAATATTTTTTCTATTTACCAACCAAACACCGGTAAATAAGTAAGAAAAACACTTATTTATGTTTTGAACCAAAACTTTAGCGACAAAGATGATCATCTTTTGCCAAGAATTATCATGTCAAATTAGTGAGAATATAAAACTAGATGCGGAAGGGTATTTGAATCCATGAAGATGGATGAAACTTGTCATCTTGAAGTTAGGGCTCTTCCAAATCAAGACTTAGGCTACTCTCAACTTGTTATGAATTAGGGCTAGAATCCTACATTGCGTAGATGAATTGATCTAGGGGGAATGGGAGCTGTATTAGGGAAGTGGAGTACGCGTCACCAGAGATACGAGTGAAAGTCGGTCGCAACCACGTGAATTGTGTTATTAAATAAAAGGATGACCGAGATTAGAGAATAAAACAGTTATTCATCCAATGATTTAGATCAAATCAACTAATTTCAGCTGGTTATATAACTAATTAGACTGAGCCGGTTGGGGAAAGTAATTACTGGTATTTCTCAGATTCTCTCTCAACTTTTTATTCCACACTCGTCTTCTTCCTCTCAACACTAATTCTCTTCTCGATTCTTCCATTACTGGATTTCCATGGCGATCAAAAGGCTGAGCTAAAATCGAGTTCATTTGAATGTAACCTTTCCTTTTCTGAATTCTCAGTGAATGTAACAGTAGATTAATCAATAAATTGCCTAATTCCATTTTTCTCTTTTACGAAAATTCCAAGTACATACAACGATGGGATATCAGAAAAGAAACCTTATGTATGATTTGTGAAAAGGTGTCTTTAGTGAAAGGTTGTGTCCTTTCATCATTTGGTTATCCTATTTCTATTTAAATCCCACCACTCGTGATTTTAACGTATCTTTACTAAATGCGTTTATAGAAAAACTTTTGTATCTTCACTATCATTGAGAATAGACATCTTCTTCTCCAAAACGATCAAATTTCTAACTTCTTGCTTTCCAAAAGAATTTCTTCACTGTTTGCTTTGTGCAGAATTCAATAGGCTTGTCATATCTACTAAAACTATTTGCTTATTATATAATCCTATAGCAATCTCACAAAGGAGAGGAAACAAATATCGTTTTTAGAAAAATATTTTGTGCGTGTTTCAAGCCTTTAACTATGTGTTTATTGTTTAGATTATTAAGTCATCATCTTTGTTTTCTTTTGTATTCATGAAACATATTTTCCAACACTTCATACTTTCACTTTTAGTGAGAAACTTTTGTTGCCAAATAATTATGTCATGGAATGTTTAAGACCCTAAGTTTTAAAAGTGTTATAACTACAATTATTATGACATTGTAACAAAGGTATCGGAGAATTACTTGATGATCTTGTTTCATAAAGTGATAAGAATATATACACATACATAGACACCTAACTATGGAAAGAATCAACAAAAAGAAAATCCTATAGATCTAATCCTATTCCTATAATTATGATACAATCCTTATAATTAAGCTAACTACATATTACAAGAAATTTTCAACGCTCACTCTTAAATTGGAGCATAGATATTAATCATATCCAACTTGTTACAAAGGGAATAAACTCGAGTCCAACTCACTGCCTTTGTGAGCAAATTCACTAGTTGCTCGTCTGGCGTAGCTAGTTGAAATCAAGTTGTTGAATCTCCTCCCGAATAAAGTGACAATCAACCTCAATATGTCTAGTTCTTTCATGATAAACTGGATTTGAGGCAATATGAAGTGCAACTTGATCATCACACCAGAGTTTTGCTAGCATATGATGCTTCAACCCAATTTCAGTCACAAGATGATGTATCCATATAACCTCACACGTAGATTGTGATATAGCTCTGTACATATTCAGTACTGGATTGAGATGCAACACTTTGCTTCTTACTCCTCCATGCTACCAAGTTCCCTCCAACAAAACACAATAGCATGTAGTGATCTTCTATTAATTTTGAAACCAGCCCAGTCAGCATCTGCAAAACACTCAATACGAATATGATTGTGATTGATATACAATATGTCAAGTCCAGGAGCTCCTTTCAAAGTAACATAGAATCTATTTCAAAGTTGTCCAATGGTTGATCGTTGGTGTGGACATGAACCGACTAACAACACTTACTGCAAAAGCAATATCTGAACGAGTCACAGTGAGGTAGATTAATCTTTCAACTATCCTCTTGTATCTCTCTGGATCATCAAAAGGGTTGCCATCATCTTTCAAAAGATGCACATTGGGAACCATAGGAATACTGTAAGATTTGGTTGTCAACATCTCAATTTCTGCAAGTAGGTCAAGAATATACTTTCTCTGAGACGGAAGAATTTCCTTCTTGCTTCTATTTACCTCTACTCCCAAAAAGTATTTCAACCAGCCTAAGTCCTTTGTATGAAATATAGTATGAAGAAAAGACTTTAGGAAAGAGATCCCCTCGAAATCATCTCTTGTGATGAAAATGTCATCAACATAAACAACAAGAAGGATAGTGCCAGCTGTAGATAGTTGGTAGAAGACAATGATCGCATTTGCTCATTTTCAATCCAAATTTCTTAACAACCTCACTGAACTTGCCAAACCAATTACGGGGACTATACTCAAGCTGTACAAGGACCTTTTCAAATGACAGACTTTCCTATACTTTCTTTGAGCAATAAAATCAGGTGATTGCTCCATATAAACTTTCTCTTGAACATCATCATGAAGGAACACATTCTTGATATCCAGCTGATGTAAAGGCCAATTCTCAAAAGCAGATAAAGAAATGAACAAGCAGACAAAAGTGAGGTTGACAGTTGGAGAGAAAGTGTGAATAATCTACCCCATATGTCGAAGCATATCATTTAGCCACAAGCCTGACTTTAGGTCTTGCCACATAGCCATCTGAATCAACTTTGACTGTGAACACCTACTTACATCCCACTGATTTTTTTCCGTTAGTTAAATCCACTAAATCCCATATGTGATTGTTCTCTAATGCATGTATTTCCTCAGCATCACATTTGACCATCCGGGATGATAAGAAATATCTTTCACAGGTTTAGGTACATAAATAGAGTTTAGAGAAACAATCAATGCACAAAATAAGCGATCATAGGAAACAAATTATCAATAAAATATGTGGATTTGCAAGTCTGCATACTTTTGCAAAGAGTAATAGAGAGGTCAATATTTTCTAGAGGATCAGGTGGAGTATGGTTTGATGGCAAATAAACTGGTACTGGTAATGTATCGTTGTTCTCTCGTCTCCTCGAATAAACTTGAACAATTGGTGGTCTTGCTGGAACAGGTGTTGAAGGTGCAGTAGTTGGCCGGTGCTCACTAGAATAACTAGGAATGGAGGAATAGCATCACCTGATTGCACAACACAAGTAACTTGATAAACTAATCACTCATCTTCTTTCTCCTGACTTGTGGAACTGGGGGTATAAAAGAATGGTATAGTTTCTGAAAATATCGCATCATTTGACACCAAATATTTGTCAAGTTCTAAGGAATAACATCGATATCCCTTCTAAAGACGAAAATAACCCAAGAAAACACACTTTTATGTTTTAGGATTCAAATTGACAACAAATACTCGAGCATCTCGAACATAACACGTACTTCCAAATAGCTTTGGTTCCACTGAAAATAATGACTTGTTTTAAAAAATAATATTGTAGGCACATTACCACCAAGCACAGGTGATGACATGCGATTTCTCAGAAAACAAGTTGTAGAGACTATATCGGTCCAAAATTATTTAGGAACCTTACTTTAGAACAGAAGTGTCAGAGTTGTCTCAAAGTAAATGCCTATTCTTCCACTCAGGAACTCTATTTTGAGAAGGTGTATCAACACATAATGACTGATGGAAGATACCCTGATGTAAGACTGAAACAACTCTGACATGTATTCTTTAGCATTGTCACTCCTTAAAAAACGTATTGAAGCATTGAATTGAGCTTTACCTTAGGCACAAAAGGCACAAAAGGCACAAAATGAGTAAACAATTCAGAGTGACTTTTCATAAAATAAATACAAGTTATCCGAGAGAAATAATCTACAAAAATGACAAAAGTACTTATGTCCAATTTTAGAAACAACGGGACATAATCCCCATCAGAATGAATTAGATTGAAAGCTGGAGACAAAGCTTCTTTAAACAAGGTAAAGAAGGATGTCCCAATCAATAGTGTGCTTCAAATAGAGACAAGACACTTGAGTAGGCAACAAATCGAGGCTCAGATTCATCAAGGATATAGATCACCAATTACACGTTCTTTACCAATAACCTTATGCGTCCCAAGATCACAAAACAAACAATGATTGGGAAAGAACAAAATACAACAATTAAGATCTCTAGTAAGTTTACTTACAGAAATTAGATTGAAGGGCAATTTCGGTAAACTTAACACATGACAAGGTAATAGAAGAGGTAGCTTTGATGGTCCCAGATCCCACAACGTCACATGTTGACCCATCATCTACTGTTACCTGTGAGGGTGTTCTGTATGATTGGAAGATAGAAAATATATTAAGATTACCCGTCATGTTATCTGTAGCACCTAAATCAATCACCTAGTTGTCGACATGCCTTTTTAGAATCAGCAAGGTAGTAACTGAGGTGAATTCTTTAAGATATTCTCGATACTGAGAGAATTCTGCAAACTCATCTGCCGAAACCAAAATTGTCTTACCCTTTTGATTTGTAACTGTATTTTCCCCTTTCTAATTGTTTCTATTTTCAAACTCAAATAATCAAAATGCCGAGATAGGAGAAGCCAACAAACAATCAAGCAAAAAGACAAAAGTCAATACCGATAAAATAATTGAAACAGAGGCTGAAATTCCAAAGTTCAAACAAAGTAACAGGCAATAAAGGAACCAATAATGAAGAACCAACAATATTTATGGGATATTGAATACAAATCAATAATTGCAACAGCACAAAATAAAAAATCAGATCTAAATCGTAGAAAATAAAGGGGAAAATGAACCTAGCAGTGAGGAAAAACCCTCCAAATGGCGCCTCAACATGAAGGAAAATTTGGGGTACCTGAAACTATAGATTCAACACTAGAACAGTAAACCCTGACCAATTTTGTCGGTGCATGCGTCTCCACGTGTCGGTGCGTGAAAGACAGTAGAGAACTTCAAGTGGCGCGTGAAGGCCACTAGCTTAACACCAGACATGGACAATGGACGGTACGATCGAAAACGATGATCCGCCTCCTTCTACTATGGTGGTGACTCAAACTGATTACTTAATAGTGATCTATTAGAAGTTCGAATATACAGAAGCCGACAAACTGAAATAAAACTGATACAAGATCACGAGCATAAGCACTGATACCATGTAACAAAGACTTCTATATAGAAAGGAGAGTTAAAAGGACAACCAAGGATAGATTTAAAATTTCAAATTTATTTTAATAATTAAGAGTATTTTCTGTATTTTATATATATTTTATTATTGTAATAATTATAGAAAAATATTTTTTCATGCTTTTATTTGTCGCGGCTTATTTTTCTTTCAAAAAGCGGGATTCAATGTGACAATTCTTTTTGGGATGGATTAAAGATTGAAGAGTTGTCACCTAACAAATTAAGGTGCGTTAGGGCACAACCTATGTTGCTATTTAGTCTAGTTCACCAGAAGTTCGGGTAAGGGTTCAAATTACCACAAAAGAAAGGTGTTAAGCACCTTTCGAGGTCCACAAAGTTGGTTCCCGATCGAATTCATACTTTACGTGGGAATTTTATATGATAGACAAAGGTCACCTATTTTATAAACTTAATGTAGCTAGGTGATAAGGTAATGAATTAAAAAAAAAATGTATTTAATTATTTCTAATTGCTAATTACCTAAGTGAAGATAGAAACAAAACAAACAATACAAATCAAATGAGCGAGGAGATAGAAATGACACAATTAATATAGCAAAAGGGTTGTCTATATAAGGAACCTAACTAGCCCAAACCAATAAACATATAAAGTAAATAGACGAGAAAAAACAAGTTCAAAAGATCGGACAAAGAATTTATTTTGTTTTATTCGAATCAGTACCCAACTTATTAATCATTACCCGGCCCATCAACCAGCAGCCGGATTATAAACAGATGACAGTGTTGTATGTCGCATTGACGAATTATACTTGGGTAATCATCATCTCCGAATGTCTACCCACCCCCACTTAGGTTGGTTGTTAAATTTAAGAGTGTTCTAAAAAGAAAAGACAAAACTAATGTCTCTAAAATGTCTACTGTCCCAGCCTATCGTCCAAGAGGCATTGGACTTTTCTATTTTAATTTTGGGGTCTAGACAAATAAAACTAGGTATCCTAGTTAGACTCGAAGCGCGTAAAACACGTTGGACACCAAGTAGCACATAATAATCTCGATTAAGCCTCTTGATTAATTAAGAAATTGGTTAAAGTGATTAGCATGCTAAAGCAAATAATTATTTATTTTTTGTAATTAAACCTGTAGGCATGATATCTAGGTGACACAATTGTTTATATGATGAAAGTTAATTGTTATTCATTTCAAGACAACGTCGTAATTTTGTTAAAACAAAAATATGCCAAAGTTAAATAAATATGTTGGGAAATGATAACCGTTAATTCTGTTATGCAAAAAATAATCAAACATGTTATAAATTAGTAAAAATGCTGGAAATTAATTTTAGAATACTAAAAAACGAATTCACATGCTGAAAATAATTAACATGTTGCAGCCTACCATTTTTTGTTACTGAAAACATTTATTACTTCGGAAAATTAACAAAAAAATTACTGAAAATTTATCAAACATGCTGAACATTATTTTAATATAATTGAAAATTCATTTTATATGCTGAAAATTCATTTTAATATACTGAAAATTAATATTGGTATGCTGGAAATTACTGAAAATTAATTTTAGTTTGCTGGAAAAATAGTTTTATATGCTGGAAATTAATTTAAATATACTGAAAATTAATAAAAGACCTAAAAACGTTGAACATTAATCTTTTATACTATCGACTGAATTAGCATGCTTGAACCCAAATTAACATGTCAGAATGTTAATTAAAGTCCTAAAAACAGGATTTCTAGGTGACCAAGTAATTTTGTTATTGATCCTAAATTAAAAGTTTTACCATGATCAAACAAATAAATAAAGAGATCTGTCCAAACTTAAAATGGGTAAGAGAATCAGCAAATAGACACAAGATTTTACCCATATAATATGAGTAAATTAGTATAGAGAAAAATCCTAACTTATCATAACTTTCCCAAAATCAAGCAATCAAACCAATTAGCTGTGAAGCTAGTTCAAATCATACCATAATTAGTTACCAAAGCAGTTCAAATACACATAAGAAGGCCATCACAATTGGAATTTAGAAAGACGGGAATAAACATGTCAAAATTACTTAGATTTGAGAAAAACTGTAATCAAAAGTAAAATTAGGGCTCAAAGACGGTTCACGAAATTACGGTTTTTCAAATATGTAGGTTCATAAACAAGCATTCAATTGCGGTAACTGAGTCAACATTCAAAGTCGAATCTCACAAATTGTAAATCAAAGAATTCAATTCGGGTAATTCACAAACAAGACGAATAAAATATGTAATTAGGGTATTATGAGATCAAACCCGATAATAATCACAACTTTCCGGCAAAATTTTGGTTGGGAATAGTATCGGCATCGACTGGTGAGTCTCTTCGGCGACTGGTCAGTTCGTTGGAGCGTACGATGCGGCGGCAGCGCGGCTGGGGGAGGCTGACGAAGGTCTTTCCGGCTGAGACGGGGCAGCGGCGAAGTTGGATTGCTGGTTGGAGGCGCAACGCTGATTTGGGGTTTCGCCGGTGTTGATGGTGGTGCGGTTGAGTTTGTGGTCGTCCGCGGGAGTAAGCCGGTGGTCGCAGTGTTTTTGGTTTTAGAGAGTGGGAGAGAGAGAAAGGGAGGGTGGCGGCTGAATGAGGGAATGGTTTGGTTTCGAGTCTTGTGTGTATAAAAGGGAAGAGGGGAAAACTTGGTCTCAGCCGTTGGATCAGTTTTGATCAACGACTAAGATTTAAAGTTATGAAAGATTTAAAATTGAGTCAAAATATATAATAATAATAATAATAATAATAATAGATAATGTATTTGTAAATTGTAAGCCTGCATATTTATGAAAATGATTTAATAAATATTAATAAAATTATGTAAACTATTATATTTGAATTAATAAATTATAAAAAAAATAATAAAAATTAATAAAATAATTTGTATATTTATCAATCATGAATGTGACACGCCAATATCTATTTAATACAAGAATAATGTGTGAAAAATATTAATATTTGAAATTAAATAATTTTAATAAATAGCAGCCTAAGAATACATCGGTAGGTTAAAATTGTGTGACAACACTACTTCTCTACCACATGTGAATATTTATTCATACAAAAACATCTTTTCAAGTTTCTATTTTTCTACCACATGTGAATATCTATTAACATGTCTATTTTATTTTTATTACATCCCACTTAGTAAAAAAATATTTAAAAAATAAATATAAAAATGTTTTTAAAAGAAAGAATTTTGTAAATCTTATTAATTCATTATTTTTATTGATACTTAATGTCTAAATAAATAACGATACATAAAATAGGATGGAAGAATTATTGCTCTATCATATAAATATTTATATCCATGTGGCTATTGTTTTCGCCACATGGACATTAAAAGACATTTCAAGATGATGTTTCTAAAATTAAATTAACTAAAAAATAATAATAATTGTTCTATCACACAAATATATATCAAGGCCGTTATTGTTTTCACCGCAAAATTAATGACACCAACTTTTAGAATTGATATTTCTTCTCTAAACTAGACTAAAAAATAGATGACTCATGGAATAAAAAGCCAAAAGACTCTTCATATTACCCAAAATAAACCCTTCTCTCATCACTGTTCTCAATTCTCACATATCTGTGTGTATGTAAATTTTTTGTACATTCTCATTCAATTTTTTTGGATATTTATTTATTTATTCAATAAGGATAATTTTTATGTTTTTTTTAAGTAGACGTTTTTTGGTTGAATGGATAACTTTTATTTAATTTCAGCATGTGTTTTTGTAAAAATTTACCTGTATTATGTAATTGGCTTTTGAAACTGTAAAACGCAGATAATGTGATACATCCTAAGTCTTGTTTCTCAAAACATTCACAGCTACTGTCTAAGTTTTTTCGCGTTCATAGTGCTTTAGATTAATATATGATGCTTTTTTTCCTTCTTCATCTGAGGCTTTATAACTAAGTTTATTTTTTAGCTAAGTTAGATTTTTTTAAAAAAATATATATATTCCAGTGATACCAAACTTAGATATGCTCATCTTTTAAAAGAAGATTCTAAAATATCACAATAATACCTAACTTTAAGATCTAGTCATTTTTTCTTTACAATATTTTACATATTTATTTCAAAGTTAATTTAATATATACATCTTGAAACTGTCTGTTTTGCAGTTTCATCTCTTCGGTGGTAGTTATTTATACGTCCGAGTATATATTTGACTGTGTGGTAAGTACGACTTATTGAATTTTTTTATTTAATTATAAATATTTTTCTTCATTATTTAATTATAATATAAAACATGAAATGATTATTTTTCTCTGTTAATGAGTGTCTCTTATATTTTGTTAAAGCCACATGTGTCGCATAAATATGCATAAGTATAATTATTACTTGATATGGACGTGTAATGAACTTTTACTTTTATTGTTCTTTTTTTCAAGAATTCATAAAAATATTTGAGCCACAAAAATGTCATGTAATAGAGATTCTAAAACTGATCAAACTATCGAAAAAACAAATGTTGACAAAAATACTAAAAGTCATGAATTATATAGATTGATGTCTCTTGAGAAAAAAAAAGTCTTTTTGCACATCGACGAGCAAGAAGAGCAGAGCTGAAAAGACAACGAGTGTCTGAAAGTTCAATGAACAAAGATTCGACTTCTGCATCAACATTCAGTTGTATTAATGTTTCTGCTGAACAAAGATATCTTTTTAAAAAGGAATCAACAATTCCATCAGAAACAGGTAGAGATAAATAGAGTCATTATTAAATATTACACAAAAGCTATTTAATAATTTTATTAATAATAATATTATACCCTAAAATTAGTATGTCCTCATTTTGGATTTTTTAGTTGCAGGGTATGGTTACATAGAACCTACTTACTTAACTATTGTGCCATTAGAAATGAGTTATATTAAACTAAAAGATGTTCCAAAATGTCAATTCTGTAAAGCAAAAAGATTTGAATTTGAGTCGCCTGCATTTTGTTGTAGCAATGATTCTATTCAATTAACTTCACATGAAATTTAAATAGAATTGAAAAAACTTTCTAAAAAAAAAACAGAGGAATCAAAATATTTTCGAACTTATATTAGAACATACAATAACATATTTGCGTTCACGTCTCTCGGGGTATCTTATGGAAAAAAAAAGTTAGTAAAAAAATAAAGGTATTTATATTTTTCGGGTTCAAGGACAAATGTATCATTTCATTAATGACCTGATTCCTGCAGATCAAAAAGGCAAAAATTTGCAGCTATATTTCTTTAATAGTGAAAATGAAGTAAGAAATCTAATGACATGTACAAATAAATTAAATGAGTTTATCGTTAAAAATTTGATGGATATACTAAAAAATAATTCATACTCAATGTTTATAAAATCTTTGATTGATGTTTCATGACTATCTAATTTTTATATTGCACTTAAGTGTGATTCTGATTTAGATCAACGAATATATAACTTACCGACTGTAACAGAAGTTTAAGGCATATAGGTTGAACAAGATATTAATAATTCTATTACTACGCCACATATCCAAATATATACAAAAAGTGATTAAAGTCAATTGGTAAGTTATTATTATGGTTGTTATGATCCATTATAATATCCTTTATTATATTCATATGCTCAAAATGATTGTCATTGTGGTATTAAAAAAATTAAGCATTCCTCTAACACATTTATACAAATATATTGTGAGCAAGAACAATTACTAAATGTAATGCATATGTCTTCAATTGATAGACTTCTTAATATGGAAGCTGAAGTAATGCAAAAAGAAAAACGAAAAAAAGACACTGTCTTTTGTCGTGAATATTATTGTTACAAATTATAAATAAGAGAAGATGTAAATATAATCTTACATTCAGGAAGATTATTTCAACAATACATAGTAGATGAATGGATAAAAATTGAAAGTCAAAGATTAGACTTTGCTTCTTTTAATTAAGATTTATTTAGAGTAGATATATTAGAAATTTTTTTAGATATTTTATGTCGTAGAGAAGGAGAAGCGTCAAAAAAGGGAAAACAATGCATACTTCATTTAAGCTTTATCTGAGGCCCATGGAATATGAGAGGCGGTATATGGATGCTATTGCATTAGTACAAGATTTTGAAAAACCTGATATATTCCCGCAACTCTTCAAAACGTATGCCAATTGTATTAAAAATAGGACAAAGTCCCAACCGTTTCGGCAAAGGACTTGAAATTTGGCCATGCATGTACACCCCATCGCGTTGGTGGTAGTATTGACAAGAGCAACACTATGCGTCGAGATCGCGTCGACTCACTGGAATTAGCCTCCAAAATTTTGGTTAAGCGTTGAACGTCCCTTTTTTTTCTCATATTTTTTGTAGTGTATTTTCAATGAATTGCAAGCCTTTTTATCATTAATATATTACCATATTCAGCTCACAAAGCTTCCTACATAATTGCACACCACATATTAAAAATCAAAACAACACAATATCCTCAACGATGAATCAAAACAAGAGCTAAAATAAGGCTAATTCACAATGATCATCACTTATTATTCCACCTCTTAACTTAATCAAGTTGCACTTTGCACATTAGAAACAAGTTATTCCACTCATAATTACACATTTAAAATATTTGGAACAAGTTAAACACATTAGAATCCAACGAAACCAACTAGGCACACATCTAGCTCAAGCTAGTAACACTAGTCTTTCGGGTTGAACTCTAAATAACTTAATTAAGTACAAATTTATTTAAAAAATACGTTGAATATTATAAACACACACTTCGATACTTATATACTTATTTATATTATATTAACACATAAATCAAATGAATTATTCTCAAAACAAGGCTAAATAGGTTAGAATAGTGACGCTAGAATGTATAAATACACCCAACATCACCCGGCCTCCTTGGATGTCCTGGTCGATTTTCAACCCACAACACGCTCGGACCCTGGTCCCACCCCCAGAACCATGGGTTATAACACACTGATTTGGCATCAAAATGCCCCATTCGTGCTGTTTTACCCGTTTGACCAACCTAATGGCCTGGCCGACTCCAACGGCCCAAACTACGCCGCTCCCTAGCTTCTCTGTCAAGTCCTGATTGATTTTTGGCCCACAGCACTTCCGAACCTCAGGTCCACCCCTAGAACCGTGGGCTATATAACACCGATTTGGCCCAAAAATGTCCCATTTATGCTGTTTTACCCGTTTGACCACCCAAATGGACTCCCCGACCGCAATAACCCACACTAGGCTACTCCCCAGCCTCTCTGTTATGCCCTGATCAATTTTTGCCCTACAGCATGCCAGACACCGGGCCTACCCCTAGAACTGTGGGTTATAGCAATATCGATTTTGCCCGAAAATGACCCATTTAGGCAATTTTGCTCATTTGATGACTCAAATAGCCCCGCCGACCCCAACGACCCTTACTAGGCTGTTCTTCATCCTCCCTGTCATGCCCTGGTTGATTTTTGGCTCACAGATCACTTAAAAATCGTGCCGAACTTCGAAACTGTGGTCTATAACACATTGATTTGGTCCAAAAATGCCCCGTTAGTGCTATTTTGCCCGTTTAGCCACCCAAATGGCCCTGCCAACCCCAACGGCCTCTAAAAGGCCACTCCCCAGCCTCCCTATCATGTCCAGGTTGATTATCGACCCACAACACATGCGGACCCCAAACGCACCCCTGGAACTGTGGGCTATAGCATACCAATTTGGCTGAAAAATGCCACGTTCGCACTATTTCACCTATTTGATCATCCAAATGACCCAACCGACCCAATCAACCCATACTATGCCACTTCTCATCCTCTCTGGCACGCCTCGTTTGATTTTTATCCCACAACACGCTCGTAACCCTGAGCCCCACCCCTAAAATCGTGGGCTACAACACATTAATTTGACCCAAAAATGTCCTGTTCATGCCGTTTCACCCATTTGATAAGCCAAATGGCCCCGCCGACCCCAATGTCCCATACTAGGCCTCTTCCCAACCTCCCTGGCATGCCCCAGTTTATTTTTAGCCCACAGAATGCTTCGACCTCGGACCCACCCCAGAATCGTGGGCTATAGCATATCAATGTAGCCCAAAAATGCCCTGTTTGCATCGTTTTGCCCGTTTGATTGCCCAAATGGCTCCGCCAATCTAAAAATCCCATACTAGGCTGCTCTAAAGTCTCCCAAGTATGCCCTGATCTATTTTTGGCCAACAACATACACAGAACCCGGTCGCACCTTCAGAACCGTAGGCTATAGCATATCGATTTGGCCTAAAAATGGCCTATTCGCTCTATTTCGCTCCACCGACCCCAACGACCCATACTAGGCCACTTCCCCGCCTACCTATCATGCTCCAGTCAATTTTTAACCAATAACATGCCTGGATCCTGGGCCCACCCTCGAAACCGTGAATTATAGCACACCAATTTGACCCAAAAATACCCCATTTATGTCGTTTTGCCCGTTTGGCCACCCAAATAGCGCATCGACCCCAACGGCCTACACAAGGCTTCTCCCCAGCCTCCCTGTCATGCACCGATTGAGTTTTGACCTACAACACACTCGAGCCCTGGGCCCACCTGTGGAACCGTGGGCTATAGTACACCGATTTAGCCCAAAAAATGTTCCATTTATGCCGTTTTGCCTATTTGACCTCCCAAATATCCCTGAAGATCCCAACGACCCACACTAGGCTGCTCCCAAGCCTCTCTAGCATACCTCAGGTTATTTTTGTCCTATAGTATGCCCGAACCTCGGGTCCACTGATCTGAGGTGATTTTATGCACCTTAGTGTTATTATCCTAGCTGATTTGGCCTTGTTTTGAGGACTAATTGTGTTCTTAATATGTTAATAATAATCTAATTGTGCATCTAAGTTTTTAAATATGTGATTACATTGTTTAAAGTGCTTTCAAAATAAGTTTATACTTAATTTGGTCACTTAGAGTTCAAACGAGAAAACTAGTGTTACTAGCTTGAGCTAGGTGTTGTTCTAGCTGATATCATTTGATTCTAATGTATTGCATGAGTTACTAAAGTTATTATTGTGTAATTATGTGTGGATCAACTTGTTTATAATGTTTAAAGTGTAATTGAAACAAGCCAAGAGTCAAAACAATAAGAGGGAGATTAATTGGGCAAGACTAGTCTTAGCTTGAGTTTCTCGTTCGCCATTATGGATGTTGTGTTTGTTTTGAGCTCTAATACATGGTATTTGATGTTATAGTATGCTTTCTGAGTTGATTTAGATGATATACGAAGGATATACAAGCTGTAAATGAAGTGTAAATAACACCACAAAACTTGGGATGAAAGACAAATGCACAAAGTAAAGTTGGACGTCAAAAATAGAATTCCAGTGAAGCCTTGCGATGGAGGCGTGTCGCGCCCCACACTCTAGTGGAATAAGTGGCGTGTCGCAAGCCTCATTATAGTGGTGAATTTCGACCTCTAGTCCTTAGAAATGGGTGGTGCATCGCGAGGCATATGCTCGAGCCAGCAAAATTCCCCTGCTATTAATATAACACTTTAACACATTATTAGACTCTTTTGGGCGTCTTGGAGCTTGGAGAGGGGCTTCTCAACACTTTAAATAGGGTTTATTGCTTTTACTTTAGATTATTTGTGGATTATATCATGTATTCATTGATCTTGATTATGATTATGTCCATTAGTGGCTAAACGCCCCCTTTCCGATGTTAAGGCCAAGAACATGTTTACTTTCGCTTTGAATTGAGTTTGTTTGGATTGATTATCATACTTAGATTTTTGTTTATCCTTGTTATCATTATTTTAAGGATTTGCAACCCTTAGAATACATATATTGTCGACCTTGTGAGCTCCGGAGGGGAACAGAAAGATAAAATGTGGGGATAAATAGAGATAGGTTCTTATTCTTTTATGGAATAAGGAATTTGAATTAGCGACTAGTATAGGGATATACCTAGAATCCTTGCTTGGTTCACATGTAGGATGACATCTTAATGCATATAAATGGATTATTACATCCCCTCTCAATGTTTTAGTTATAATTTCTAGTTAGGTAGAAGGTTAGAGGTCGGGAGACCATGATCATATGATAAACCCTACGAATCAACAACCAAGATAAGTAATCTAACGAATGATGTTCAATAGCAAAGTATGATTGTTCGTAGTGATTTAGCCCTAATTTCTTATCCATTGATTGTCCAAAGTCTTTACTTTTCTACATAATTTTAGTTTACTTTTAGTTTATAAACTTCTAAAACTCTTTTGGTTATGTTTGTACCAATTTCATCTCAATAGTTAAACTAGAATTGGTTAATTGCTTAACATAAGTCTCTGAGGGATCGATATTCGGCTTTATTTAAGGCCACTGTATTACTTGTTGAGACCACGTACACTTGCATGTGCGCTTCGACGCTTCACCTAGCCCTAGAACTGTGGGCTATAGCACACCGATTTGGCCCAAAAATACTCCGTTCATGCCATTTCACCCGTTTGACCACCCCAATGGCCCCGCCGATCCCAACGTCCCATAATAGGTTGGTCCCCATCCTCTTTGTCATGCCTCAGTTGATTTTTGGCCCACAGCAGGCCCGAACCCCAAGCCCACCCCCGAAATCGAGAACTATAGAACACCGATTTGGCCTAAAAATGCCCTTGTAGCGCCGTTTTGCCAGTTTGACCATCCAAATGGATTCGTCAACCCCAACGAATAGACTATGCCATTTCTCAGCCTCCCTGGAACATCCCGATTGATATTTGGCCCACAACACACCTAGAACACTGGCCCACCCCCAAAACTGTGGGCTATAGCACCCCGATTTAGCCCGAAAATACTCCGTTCGCACCATTTTGGTCGTTTGACCACCCAAATGGCCCCGCCAGATCCAATGGCCCATACTAAGATGCTTTCCATCCTCCTTGGCATGCTCCAATATATTTTTGGCCCACAACACACCTGGAACCTTGGACCACTCCAGGAACCGTGGTCTATAGCACATTAATTTGGCTTGAAACTGCCCCGTTCATACCGTTTCGCCTGTTTAACCAACCAAATGGCCCGCTGACACTAACAGGCCATACTAGGCTACTCCTCGGCCTTGCTGGCATGCCCCAAATAGTTTTTGGTCCACAACACTGATATAGTATGGCAACACGATACTTTCGATGCTTAAAACTACAAATTTCTGTGTGAACTTAGGATATATTATTAGATATGAGACACTTTGGTATATATATCAGGTAAAATAGGTTTACAATAGTGTTTGAACAAAAAAAGAGGAAAAAAACCTGAAAAAGACCTATTTTGATCAGGATACGAGTCAGCTCTTGAGTCATAAATATTTGATACGACTCATAAGTTGAATCATATGCACAACAGAACCAACAACCAATCTAAGGAACCAAGTATGAAGAAGATACAACTCAAGTATCCAAGTTGTAAGTTGGGATACGAGATGTACAGAGCAGTCGTAAGCATAATAGAACCTAAGCTACCATCCAGGAGTTAAAGTCTCAGAAGTATACAAGTCGAACGTCTGAGTACGACTCGTATAGGGAAGTCGTACACAAACTAGTGTCCAGAACTTGGAAATACTAAAGTCACAGGTGGATATGAGCAAAGTACACGAGTCATACACTCAGGTACGACTCGTAAGCTAAATTCATATGCTTAACAGGAAGTTGAAGCCATGGGAGAACAGACACTGGAACAGATATGAGAAGGCTGGGTACGACTCGTATGATGTCGATATGAGTGAAGATCGAGTCGTACCTACTGCCGACATAACTTTACCTTTCTTATTTTTAATAAGATTTTAATGATGTTTTGAGATACTATAAATACCCCAGGGTTTATATTTTATTAGGTTACGCTCTTTTATATTATTTCACATATTATTACATACTTTAAAATTATTCTTGAGATTTTGGGTATTTATTCAGTACAAGACTTTGGAGTTTAATCATCTTATTCTTGTGTAATTGATTTTATGTATTCTTTATTGATGATCATGGTTTCTTGAACAAACATAAGTGGCTAATATCCTTGACTAAGGTTGTAGGAACCCTAACGGATTAACTATGTAGAGGAAGTGTGATACTCATCTGTTCTAGGGCTATGCATGTATCTTAATATTCTTCATGATAATTAATCTCAAGTTGCTGCAGTATCTTGAGATGCTTGTATTCGTTTCCATCCTCACAAGGGAGTTTGCAATTGGGAAAAGAAGTTAAGACTGTGATTTGAGATTTCTACCTCCACCTTTTAGTCCCCATGTCTTATCTAATCACATTATCCCAAAAGGAGTAGTGAACTGAGGTCGTAGCAAGTAGCAACAAGGCGACGCCCTGAGATTTAACTAGTAAAGGGTGAGATTTATCTTTGTACCCATAAGGCGGCTGATAATACCTATCTTGTAGACATTGTATGCAAAACAATAGAATAGTTGGGTTGATCATGAGAAATTTAAGTAGTTGAGAGACCAGGGGGAACATAATCCTAGTGTTCGTTTATTATTGTCTACAACTCAAAAGCACTCAATATTTTGTTACTACTTGCGATTGATACTAAAATCCCCCATTTACTTTCCTATACTACTCATGGATTACATCAAGTCAAACAACTGTTCACATTTTCCTTGTCGGTTCGACCCCAACCTAGTTAGGTTATTATATTTGCAATCGACCGCAATATACTTCAATTCGAAGTATAGTTTTAGGTAACATAAATCACTCCCAAACCCTGAGCCCACCCCTAGAATCGTGGGCCTATAGCACACTAATTTGGCCCGAAAGTGCCCCGTTCGCGTTGTTTCGCTCGCTTGATCACCCAAATGGCCTCGCTGCCCCAACAACACACATTAAGATGCTTCCCAGCCTCCCTATCATGCCTCAATTAATTTTCGTCCCACAACATAACCGAATTCAGGGCCCACCCCTAGAACCGTGGGCTAAAGCACACCGATTTAGCCCAAAAATGCCCTATTTCTGCCGTTTTACCTGTTTGACCACCCAAATGGCCCTGATAACCCCAACGGACCATACTAGGCCACTCTCCAGCCTCCCTGACATGCCTTGATTGATTTTTGATCTATAAAGTCTCTAAACCCCAATCCCACCCCTAAAATTGTTGGCTATAGCAAATCGATTTGGCCCAAAAATGTCCCGTTCATGCTGTTTCACCCTTTAGACCACCCAAATGGCCCTGCCAACCCCAACGACCCATACTAGGTTACTTTATATCCTCTTTAGCATGTTCCAGTTAATTTTTAGCCTATAAAATGCTGGACCTCGAGCCCACCCCTAGATTCATGGGCTATAGCACATCGATTTGGTTCGAAAATACCCATTTGCGCCATTTCACCCGTTTGACCACCTAAATGGACCCGTTGACTCCAACGACCCATACTAGGTCACTTCTCAGCCTCTATAGCATGACTTGGTCTATGTTTAGCCCATCGTATTCCCGAACCCCGGGCTCACCCCCAGAACCGTGGGCTATAATATATTAATTTGGCCTGAAAATATCTCGTTCATGCTATTTTTCCTGTTTGACCCATACTAGGCCACTTTCTAGCCTCCATAGCATACTCGGTCAATTTTTGGCACACAACATGCTCGAACCCTGGGCTTACACCCAGAATCCTGGGCTATAGCACACCGATTTGGCCCAAAAATATCCCGTTTGACCATCCAAATGGCCTCTCCGAGCCTAACTTCCCACACTATGCCGCTCCCCATCCTCTCTAGCACACATCGGTCAATTTTTGACCCACAAAACGCCTGTATCCCTAGCCCATCCTCAGAACTGTGAGTTATAAAAATTAATTTGGCCCTTAAAATGCCCTATTCGCGCTGTTTCTCCTATTTGACCAGGAAAATCACCCCGCCGACCCCAACGACCCATATTTAGAAGCTCCCCAGCCTCGTTGGGAATATTTATGCATTCTAGCATTGCTATTCTAGCCTTTTTAGCCTTATTTTGAGGATAATTTGTTTGCTACATGTGTTGATAATGATATAAATATGCATCTAAGTGTCCAAGTATGTACTTACAATGTTTAATAGTGTTTTCACACAAGTTTGTAATCAATTTGATCATTTAAAAGTCAACCAAGAAAACTTGTGTTACTAGCTTGAGTTATGTGTTTGTTTAGTCTATTGCGTTAGAGTCTTTTATGCTAATGAGTTCCTAAGGTCCTTAGAGTGTAATTATATGGGAAAAATTTATTTGTAATGTTATAAGTTCAATTAGATTAAGTCCTGAGTCAAAACAATAAGTTGAAGATCAATGTGAATTTGTCTAGTCTTAGCTCGTTTTTTAGTCCACCGTTGTGGCTATTGTGTTGTTAAAATATCTAATATGTGGTATGTGGTTATGTAGGATGTTTGGTGAGATGAATATGGTGATATATTGATAAGGTAAAAGCTGGAAATTATGTGAAAACATCACACAAAGGCTTGGAGTAAACCACGAAAGCATGAGATGAATCATGACGAAAGACGATGTAGTGGAGCATGTCACCGCGATTGGGTGATTATAGCAATGGCATGGACAGCGCATTGCGATAATAGAATAATTAGAATTTGTCAATTCTAGTAACTCACTGCGATTACACTGCATCACGAGCTAGTAGCACACTCTAGCGCGATGCAATGACGATTAAAAGCAAAAAACTATGCCCAGCTGGAAAATAACAATGTGGAAACCTAATCCCATTCGGTTTATGAGTTGTCTACTATAAATATAACGTGTTATATTCCATTTTGGACAACTTGGAATGGCTAGGAGTATTGAGAAGGCTACTACAACTTTATCTTAGGTTTTATTCTTTAATTTAGTTACTTTATGGTTTTAACCATTTGTACAATTATTTGGATGTTGATTATGGCTATGAGTGGCTAAAAACTCCCTTTCTGGGGTTAAAGCCAAGAACTTGAGTACTATTATTTTGAATTAATTTCATTTGATTTGCTTATCAATATTGGTTGTTTGTTTATTCTTGATTTAACTATTTGATGGATTGATCACCTGAAAAATACATATATTATCGACCTTGTGATCATGGGAGAGGGAATAGGGAGATCGAATGTAGGGATTTACTGGGGTTCTTATTTCTTTATAAAATAAGAAATTTGAATTAGCATCTAGGAAAGAGATGTATCTAGAAGTCTGACTTGATTCACATGTAGGATGATAGCTTAAAGAACTTAATTGGATTATTACATCCCTGTTCAACGATGTAGTTGTAATGTCCAAATTAGGTAAATGATTAGAGGTCGGGAGACCATGATCATGCAAATAACCTTACAAATCAACAACAAAGATAAGCAAGTTAAAGAATGAAGTTCAACAACATAGTATGATTGTTCAAAGTGCTTTAACCATGGGATTTACTCCATTGATTGTTTCAAGATCTTTACTTTATGCATTGCTTACTTTACTTTAGTTTACACTATTCCAAACTCTTTTTGGTTACCTTTGCATCAAATTAATCTTAGAGGTTAAACTAAAGTTGGATAGTTGTTGAAGCAAGTCCCTGTAGGATCGATACTTAGCTTTTTTTAAGGCCGCTCTACTACTTGGTAGACCGCGTATACTTGTGTGTGTGCTAGGACGTTGTCAAGTTTTTGGCGCTGTTGCCGGGGACTTGAAATTTGGAAACTATTTTATTTTTAGTTTTGATTTTTTTGATTACTTTGGTGCTTTACACTTAGTCTTGGTTTTGTTATTGTAGGAAGCAGGTTTTTAGGTTAATAAGCTGGCAAGGGATCAGGAGTTGGTTCAACCCAGCCCTGAGCCTGAGCAACACTTTTACTAAAGAAGGAGAGAAGCAATCCCTCTCCCTCAAATTCCTTAAATCCAAGAAGTCCAAGAGAATCCTGCTTAAATGGCTCAGGAATAACAAGCCCGCAGGACAGTTTGTGAAGTGGCAGTCCCATTTTTCATAAACTTGACTTTCCTAATTCAAATACTGGCTGTTGGAGGGAACTTCAAGTTAAAGAACAACATGGTGAATCTTCTAATCAATAGTGGATAGTTTGCAAGACTTGTACACGAGGATCCATAAGTCCACTTGTAGAATTTCATCGAGCTCACTGACACATTCATCCCGATAGGTGTGGCTAGAGATTTCGTAAGGCTGACACTCTTTTCCTATACACTGTTGGAGGAAGCAAAGAGGTAATTGAATGAGGAGCCAACGAATTCAATCATGACATGGGATGATTTAGCCCAAAAATTCCTAATCTGTTTTTTTCCATCTGGCAAGACTACGAGACTTCGTAGTGAGATAGTGAGCTCCAAACAGAGGCTAGATAAAAATCTATATCATGCTTAGGAATGCTTCAAGGCTTTTCTTGGGGACTATCCACTTCACCAATAGTACAATGAGGTACTTGCTCATACTTTTGTAGAAGTACTTGATCATAATACAAAGATTTTTCAAGATTCAGCCACAGGTGGTCAAGTATTAGAGTTGACTTATATTGATTTATATATATTATTGAACCGCATAGCACAAGGAAATCCTGAGTGGAATTCATATTCTAAAAGTTCCACGAAAAGAATTATAGGTATATTAGAGGTTGACCAATCCACTGTCATATCTACTTAGATCTCTGCATTGCAAAACCAAATAGGCAGTCTAAAATTAAGAGTAGCATAACCTGCAGCCACAGTCAATACAATCTAACAAGCTATAGGTTGGTGTGAAATTTACGGTAATAGTGCCATTCAGTGGCTACGTGTGCTTCCAATCCAGAGTCGATAATGTATGTGGGCAATGCTCAAAGGCCAAATTATGGTAATGCCTACAACATGAAGTGGCAGACTCAACCATTGAATAAGCCTTGGAACACTCAATCATAGCAAATTCAAAAACTACAAGCACAAGAAAGCCAGTCAACTAACAACTTGGAAGAGATGTTGAAGCAGGTTCTAGCTAATCAGACACAGTTGGAAGTAGATTTAAAGAACCAGAAAGTGCCCCAGAGAATCTTAGAGTTGCAGTTGGGACAGTTACAATAAGCATTAAATACCAGGCCTCAAGGTGGATTGCCAGGAGATACAGAAAATACAAAACAAGTCATGGCAATCACTTTAAAGAGTGGTAAAGATCTTCATAGAGAACCATCAAAGACAACTAAGGAGGTAGATGCAGATTTGATCCCCCACAAGTTTCCAAAAAAGTTGCTGAAAATTTGAGAAAGTTTGAGTACTCGAAAGAAAAAGTTGCTAAAGAAGTGAAAAAGATACCACAACTTTCTTTCCCTCACAAGAACAAAAAATCAAAGGAGGACACATATTTTTAGAAGTTCTTTGACACGTTAAGAGAGCTTTATATTAACCTTCCTTTTTTAGATATTTTGTAGGGTATGCCCAAGTATGCTAAGTACTTGAGGGATATGGTGGCTAATAAGGTAAAGTGGTAGGAAGTTGAAACGGTAGCACTCACTGAGGAGTGCAATTTTTTGGTTATTCAAAAGATGCCAAAAAGGCTTAAGGAACCTGGGAAGTTTACTCTCCCCATTCGGATTGGAAACAGCGAGGTAGTTCAGGCACTTAGTGATTTAGGGAAAAGTATCAACTTGATGCCCCTATCTTTGTTCGACATATTTGGTTTGGGGAATCCTAGACCGAGCTTTGTACTTCTGCAGCTGGCAAATGAGATCATAGTCTATCTTGAAGGAGTGATAGAGGATGTCCTCATAAAGGTTGGTAAATTTATTATTCCTATTGACTTTGTTATTCTAGATTTTTAGGCAGATGAATAGGTACCAATTATCTTAGGACATCCATTTTTAGCGATGGGTGGAGCTTTAATTAATGTGAGAGAGGGTATGATCACAATAAGGTTAGAGGATGAAGAAGTGGTTTTCAAAGTTTACAAGCCACTTAACACACTATCCCACTATAAAGACTTATGCATGATTACTATTATTGAAGGGGATAAGTATGGGATGGTTAGTTCGCCAAAGACCTCTTCGGATACCCTCATTAAGCACCTTAATCCACAACCACCTAAACTAGACATGATGCAAGTTGATGAGCCTGAAAGTCTAAAGTTAAAGAAATAGATGAACTTGAGAGGGCACACTATGAATTAGAAGATAGCCTCCAAGGGTGAGGAAAAGGATGAAGGATTTTGGTTAAGTTGAGTTGGGTCGTGCCGCAACACTAAATCAGGCGCTGCTTGGAAGGCAACCCAAGTTAAGTAGGTAGGTTTTGTTTTTAGTTTTTTTGTAGTTTTTACTTCACGTAGTTTTTGTTTTGTTAAGTCACAGGTTGATGGGAAGTCTGAGTACAAGAAATCTGAGCTAAGGAGCATGGCGAAGACTGAGTGTGGGGTCATCGGACCTTCTTGATGCAAAAAAATGCATTTAGCTAAACCTAGAGGCCTCAAGGAGTATTTCTATCTCTTACTTTAAAAGTACACTTTGGGGACAAAGTAGATTTTAACTGAGAGGGGAGGAATTCCCATTTTTGTGCTCAATTTAAATTTTTTTATGTAAGATATTCTTGTTGGTACTATAAGTGACTACATGATGCAAGTATTTTAGCTGTATAAGTATGTTGAGTTGTGCGAACTACTACTTTTGAGACTCCTAGGCTCAAGTTTGTGACATGTGTACTTATTGGCTTAAATTTGAATTCATGCTATTATTTGGTTGTGTATAGGTTTTCTTGATTTTTAGGAGCTGCTACTGGTAGTGTTTTGCACTATTCTTGTTGAGATTCCTATTTCTTAGCGTCTTAGCTGATTATCTGGGTGTGGGTGTCAAATTTCTTGTTGATTGGTTACTATGTAATAGTGTTTTACGTGTGAATATTTTTATTGTTCTTAGTGGGTATTGTTCTTAGTGATTTTGGAGTGTGTTACCTTGTCTGATTACTATTACTTGATTGACTAGCATATCCCTTAACTGTGATAGTATTAGCTCCCAATATTGACTACTGTTTATTAAAATTTGTGTTATATTATTGGTTTTGTTGCTCTCTATCTATTATAGATTGTGTCTGCATCCCTAGCTCCTTTATTGACTTCATTTTAACTAGTGTGCCCTTTTTACCTTATCTTGATCCCCCTTTGTTGCATAGTGGTTGTGATTGAAGATGGTAGAATAGGGTCATGTCATAAGTCGGGGTCAGGGTCAGGAGGTATTGGGTCTGGGTCGGGTCTAGGATCGAGTTTCGGGTTAGGGGATAGGGGTAGTAAGGTTAGGTAGGATAAGAGAACTTTTAGGTTGTGAGTTGGGTCTTAGAACATCGTTACTTTATAGGGTAAGTCTATAGAGCTGGTGAAGATTCTTAGAAAGAGAAGGGTTAGTGTAGCGTGTGTCCAGGAAACTAAATGGGTAGGCACTAAAGTGAGAGATGTGGATGGATATAAGTTGTGGTACTCGGGTAGCGTGAGATATAGAAATGGGGTAGGTATCTTAGTAGATAAATATCTTAGAGAGCAGGTGGTAGAGATAAAGAGAGTTAGTGATAGACTGATGTCTATTAAGTTGTTCATGGGAGGGTTTTCGGTGAACGTTATTAGTGCCTACACCCCGCAAGTAGGTTTGGATGAAGAGGAGAAGAAGGAATTCTAGGAGGTTTTAGATGAGGTGGTGAGGAGCATCCCAAACACTGAGAAGTTTTTCATAGGAGGGGATTTCAATGGGCATATTGGCTCTTTGTCGAGAGGGTATGATGATGTGCATGGCGATTTTAGTTTTGGTGAGCGAAATGAAAGAGGAGCTTCTCTATTGGATTTTTCTAAGGCTTTTGGGTTGTGGATAGCAAATTTGAGCTTTTCAAAGAAGGAGGATCACCTTATTATGTTTTGTAGTTCAGTGGTCAAGACTCAGATAAACTTTTTGCTGCTTAGAAAAGGGGATAGGGCGCAATGTAAAGACTATAAAGTCATACCTAGTGAGAATATCTCGACTCAATATAGGTTGGTGGTGATGGACTTGGTTATCAATAAGGGCCAAAAAAAAGTGGGGAGGCACGACCCAGGATTAAGTGGGGTAGCTTGACTTTGGCTAGTGCTTTAGAGATGGAAGAGAAGTTGAAGAGTATGGGGGCTTGAGAGAGTAGAGGGGGTGTGGATAATATATGGGAGACGACTGCTAGTTGCATTAGAGAAACTGCTAGAGAGGTGTAAGGATGACGAGGAAAGGCAGAAGAATAAGAAGGAGTATAAGGTAGCTAGAAGAGAGGCTAAGTTAGCGGTTACAATGGTTAAGACAACAACTTTTGAGAGTTTATATATAGCTTTAGAGGAGAAAGACAGAGATAAGAAGTTGTATAGGATGGCCAAGGCCAGGGAGCGGAGGGCTTATGACCTTGACCAAGTAAAGTGCATCAAAGGAGAGGATAGTATAGCGTTGGTTGAGGATGTCCTCATTAGAGAAAAGTGGCAGTTCTATTTTCATAAACTTTTGAACAACGAGGGGACAAAGGTTCTGTGTTGGGAGAATTGGAGATATCTGAGGAGGGTCGCAATTATAGCTGTTGTAGGCGTATCGTAGTTGAGGAGGTCAAGGGAGCTATTCGCAGGATGCAGAAGGGTAGGGCGATGGGGCCAGATGAGATTCCAGTTGATTTTTGGAAGAGCACTAGCGGGGCAGGTCTAGAGTAGTTTACAAGGTTGTTTAACATTATCTTTAGAGCTACTAAGATACCTGAAGCGTGGAGGTAGAACACGATGATTCCAGTGTATAAGAACAAGGGAGACATTCGGAGTTGTAACAACTATAGAGGTATTAACTTGTTGAGTCATACTATAAAGGTTTGGAAAAGGGTGGTAGAGTTGAGGATAAGGAGAATCGTGAATATCTCTGAAAAATCAATTTGGTTTCATGTCTGGTCGCTCGACCACTGAGGCCATTCACCTTGTGAGAAGATTAGTGGAGTAGTTTCGAGAGAGAAAGAAGGACTTACACATGGTATTTATTGGTCTAGAGAAGGCATATGACAAAGTTCCCAGGAAGATTTTGTGGAGATGCTTGGAAGCTAGAGGGGTGCTCGTGGCATACGCTAGGTCAATTCAGGATATGTATGATAGTGCAAAGACTCGTGTGAGGACGGTAGGTGGAGATTCAAAGAACTTCACAATTTTGATAGGGTTGCATCAGGGATCGACTCTTAGCCCATTTCTTTTTGCCTTGGTGATGGATGTTTTGACTCGACATATTCAAGGGGGGTGCCTTGATATATGTTATTTGTAGATGGTGTGGTTTTGATCGACGAGACTCAGAGTGGAGTTAATGATAAGTTGGATATTTAGAGATAAACACTTGAATCTAAAGGTTTTTGGTTAAGTAGAACCAAAAAGGAGTACTTAGAGTGTAAGTTCAGTGTTATGTCGCAAGAAGATGGAGTATTTGTGAATCTAGACTCTCCGGTTATCTAGAAGAGGGAGAGTTTCAAGTATCTGGGCTCTATAATTTAGGGTAATGGTGAGATTGATGAGGATGTCATGCATCGTATTGGGGCAGAGTCGTTGAAATGGAGGCTCACTTCGGGAGTCCTTTATGATAAGAAGGTGCCCCCGAAGCTTAAAGGTAAGTTCTACAGAGTGGTAGTCCAGACGGCTATGTTGTATGGAGTGGAGTGTTGTCCAGTTAAGAACTCCCATATCCAAAAGGTGAAGGTAACGAATATGGGAATGTTGCGATGGATGTGTGGACATACCAGGAAAGATAGGGTAAGGAATAATATTATTCGGGAGAAGGTGGGAGTTGTCTCGGTGGAGGATAAGTTGTGAGAAGTAAGGCTACGTTGGTTTGGGAATATGATGAGGAGGGGCCCTGATGCTCCAGTGCAAAGTATGAGACTCTGGCTATGAATGGTTTTAGGCGGGCTAGAGGTAGACCGAAAAAATATTGGAAGGAGGTGATTAGGCATGATATGGAGCTATTACAGCCTACAGAGGATATGACCCTTGATAAGAAGGTGTGGAGAATGCGGATTAGGATAGAGGGTTAGGGGTGGGAGCGCGGTGGTAGTAAAATGGGAGTTTCTGGTTCGTAGTGTTGTGGCTGTAGTTTTTGGGGCTAGTGGTGTTGGCTTTTTTGCATCCCGTATTAGTTTATTATGCACTTATCTTTTGTGTTTGTTATACTGTTAGTTTCTTTTGTGTACCATACTAGTTTATATGCGCTTACTTTTTGTATTTGTTATACTGTTATTGGTCCTAATTCAGGGGTCTATCGGAAACAACCTCTCTACTTCTCGTGAAGTAGTGGTATGGTCTGCATACACTCTACCCTCCCTAGACCCCACTAGGTGGGAATACACTGGGTATGTTGTTGTTATTATTGTGTTTGGTTGAGAGTCTATGATGATCATATGGGAGTTGAGCATGTACCATGTGCGTGTAAAGTATTTGTATGTTCCTTGTTGCATATGATGTCTAGAACTTTCCCGATGTATGTGCAAAGGGAAATAAAGAATGTGAGTTTAGGAGATGATATAGGCATTTCTTTGATAGCCTTGTTTTATATCGTCTTTTTGACCTACCTTTGTGCATGATCCTAGAAAACCCCATTGAGCCTTTAGCTTTTTCTTTGGCAGCCTCATATGTAGCCTAATCCATTCTTTGTTAGACCTCGATTTGATTCAAAGTGGGCACTTTAATAAAAAATTAATTGAGTAAGGAGTTTGAGAAATAAGAGGAGAAAGGGCAAATTGAAGCCCCTAAAGAAATAGTTATTGGTGTTCAAAAGAATTGTTATGTGTTATGGTGGAGAGTTGAGTAATTAAAAGAATAAAAAATTGTTTAAATTGAAGGAGTTGTGTATAGAATATTCCCATCATAATATCTATAAATGAGCTTAATAAGATGGGGTGAAAAACAAAAGAATGGGGTAGACAAAAATGGTGAAATTTGGTTGTTGGAGATTGGTTTTAATAGTAAAAAGTGATGTGTTAAAGTGCTCAGGGAAGCTAGTCACTATTATTCCAAAATAGTTCCTACCTATCTCTTAGCCTACATTACAACCCGAAAAAGACCTATTTGATCTTAAGCTTCATTATTCTGATATTAGTAGAGCACTACACTAAGGGCAAACCTATGGTTCATTATGTGTAACTTGTAAATTCTTTGTGAGAGTGAGAGTAATTTGATTCTTATACCCATTGTTGTGAATTGCATTATTGTTAGTGGTTATCGGTAACTCTCTTTTGTGAGGGCATATGTTTGATGAATATGGGTGATTCTAGTGATGTCTTTGTTTGATGAAGTAGCATGATTTTGTCAACTTGTGGAGTCAATTCTAGAGTCTAGGATGTTTCAGAGTAGGATTCTTGATCTTTAAACTGTGTATAACATGCTTAGTTTAGAAACTTGTATTCCGTGTAGTCATTGTAGTACTAACTTGAGTGTCCTGCTTGTAGTAGAAGTGTGGAGTCTCTTCATCTCATTATGCTTATATTTAAGGGTAGTTCGAGGATGAACAAGGATTTAAGTGTGAGGTGGTGATATTGGGTGTATTTATTCATTCTAGCATTGCTATTATAGCTTTTTAGCCTTGTTTTGAGGACAATTCATATGCTACATGTGTTGATAATGATATAAATGTGCATCTAAGTGTCCAAGTATGTACTTACAATGTTTAATGGTTTTTTCGCACAAGTTTGTAATCAGTTTTATCACTTAAAGGTCAACCAAGAAAACTAGTGTTACTAGCTTGAGCTATGTGTTTGTCTAGTCTATCGCGTTGGATTCTTTTTTGCTAATGAGTTCCTAAGGTACTTAGTGTGTAATTATATGGAAAAAACTTATTTGTAATGTTCCAAGTTCAATTGGATTAATTCCTGAGTCGAAACAATGAGTTGAAGATCAATCTGAATTTGCCTAGTCTTAACTCTCTTTCTAGTCCATCGTTGTGGCTATTATGTTGTTGAAATCTCTAATATGTGGTTTGTGGTTATGTAGGATATTTGATGAACTGAATATGGTGATATATTGATAAGGTAAAAGCTGGAAATCATGTGGAAACATCACACAAAGGCTTGAAGTGAACCACGAAAGCATGAGACGAAACATGACAAAGGAAGATGCCGTGGAGCATGTCACCGCGATTGGGTGATTATAAAGATGGCATGGGAAGAACGTCGCGCCAATGGACTAATCAGCATTCGTCAATTCCAGTAACTCACCGAGATTATGCCGCGTCGTGAGCTAATAGCTATGGACACTCTAGCGCGACGTGATGACAATTAAAAGCAGAAAAACTGTGCCCTGCTGGAAAATAACAACATGGAAACCTAATCCCATTCGGTTTATGACTTGTCTACTATAAATCTAACGTGTTAAATACCATTTTGGACATCTTGGAACGGATGGGAGCATTGAGGAAGCTACTGCAACTTTATCTTAGGTTCTATTCTTTAATTTTGTTTCTTTATGGTTTCAATGATTCATACAATTATTTGAATGTTGATTATGGCTATGAGTGGCTCAAAACTCCCTTTCCAGGGTTAAATCCAAGAACATGAATACTATTGTTTTGAATTAATTTTGTTTGATTTGCTTATCATTATTGGTTGTTTGTTTATTCTTGATTTAACTATTTGATGGATTGATCACCCGAAAAATACATATATTGTCGACCTTGTGATCTCGGGAGAAGGAATAGGGAGATAGAACGTGGGAATAAACAAAGTTAGGTTCTTATTTCCTTATAAAATAAGGAATTTGAATTAGCATCTAGGACAGGGATGTATCTAGAAGCCTTACTTGATTCACATGTAGAATGATAGCTTAAAGAGCTTAATTGGATTATTACATCCCCGCTCAACGATGTAGTTGTAATGTCCAAATTAGGTGAACGATTAGAGGTCGGGAGACCATGATCATGAAAATAACCCTACGAATCAACAACCAAGATAAGCAAGTTAACCAATAAAGTTCAATAACATAGCATGATTGTTCAAATTGCTTTAACCCTGGGCTTTACTCCATTGATTGTTTCAAGATCTTTACTTTACGCATTATTTACTTTACTTTAGTTTACAATATTCCAAATTCTTTTTGATTACCTTTGCATCAAATTAATCTTAAAAGTTAAACTACTATTGGATAGTTGTTGAAATAAGTCATTATGGGATTGATACTTGGCTTTCTTTAAGGCCATTTTACTACTTGGTAGACTACATACACTTGCGTAAGTGCTTGGTCGTTGTCACCTGGAATGCCCCAGTTGATTTTCATCCCACATCACTCTCGAACCCCAGTCCCACCCTCGAAATCATGGGCTATAGCACACCTATTTGTCCTGAAAATGCCTCGTCGCGCCGTTCCAGCCGTTTGACTACCCAAATGGCCCTGCCGACCCCAATAACCCACACAAGGTTGCTCCCTAGCCTCCATGGTATACCCCAATTGATTTTTTCCCACATCAGTCCTGGAACTCACCTCCTGAAATTGTAGGCTATAGCACTCCGATTTGGCTCCAAAATGCCCCGTTCGCACTGTTTCGCCTGTTTGACCACCCAAATGGCCCCACCTATCCCAAAGACCCACACTAGGCCACTACCCTGCCTCCTTAGTATGCCTCAATTTATTTTTAGCCCATATCATGCCCGACCCTAGTCCCACCCTTGGAACTGTGGGCTATATATAACACACCGATTTGGTTCAAAAATGCCCCGTTCACGCCGTTCGCCCATTTTACTACCCAAACAGTCCCGCTGACCCCAACGACTCATAGTAGGATCCTTCATTGCCTTCCTAGAATGCATCTGTTAATTTTTTCACACAACACACCCGGACCCTAGGCTCACAGCATACTGATTTGGCCCAAAAATTCGTCGTTTGCACTATATCGCCCGTTTGACCATCCAAATGGCCACGCCGACCACAACGACCCATAATAGGCTGCTCCCCAATGTCCTTGGAATTCCTCAGTATATTTTAAGCCTACAGCACACCCGAGACCACCCTAGAATCGTGGGCTATAGCACACTAATTTGGCCCCAAAGTACCTCGTTCGTGTTGTTTTGCTCGTTTGACCACCAAATGGCCTCGCCGACCCCAAGGACCTAAACTAGGACATTCCCCAGCCTCCCTTGCATACCCCAATTAATTTTTAGCCCACAAAATGCTTGGACCCTAGCCCATCCTTGGAACCGTGGGCTATAGCATACCAATTTGGCCCCAAAATGCTCCGTTGGCGCCGTATCTCCTATTTGACCACCAAAATAGCCCCGCCGAGCCCAACGACCCACTCTAGGTCATACCTTAACCTCCTCGGTATGCCTAGGTTGATTTTTGGCTCATAGGATTTCCATACCCTGGGCCCACCCTAGAATCGTGGGCTAAAGCACAATGATTTGGCCAAAAAATAACTTGTTTGCACCATTTCACCCATTTGACAACTTAAATGGACCTGCCGGCCCCAAGGATTTATATTAGGCTACTGCCCATCCTTCCTAGCATGCCTCGATTAATTTTTGACATACAAAATGCTTAGACATCGGGCCCACCCTCAGAACTGTGGGCTATAGCATACCGATTTAGCCCAAAAATGACCCGTTCACCCAGTTTTGCTCGTTTGACCACTCAAATATACCTGCTGACCCCAATGGCCCATACTAGGCTGCTTTCTATCCTCCCTGGCATGCTCCAATCAAGTTTTAGCCCACAACATGATTGGACCTCGAGCCCACCCTGGGAACCATGGGCTATAGCATACCGATTTGGCCAGAAAATGCCTCGTTTGCGTTGTTTTGCTCGTTTGACCACCCAAATAGCCCACCAACCCCAATGGATTAGACTAGGCCGCTCCCCAACCTCCCTCTTCTCTAAACACCCAATCCACGACTTAAAACCCAAGAGGGACATTATTTTCCGCATTCATCATAAGTTAACGACATTCCATCGCCTCCCACTCTCAAGAACACAAAGAAATCAAAAGATTCCTCCCGGAATTCACCTATCCAAGTCTCAATTCCAAGTTTTCTTCAAGAATTCAAGCAAACTTAGGTATGTGGTATATTCATTAATGGGTTTCTTCCACCCATTGAGTCCCAAGAATCTCTTATTTTTCAAGTATAAACCATTTTCCCTCTCTTTATGAAATTTCAATGTCAAGTATGAATTTACTAAATTTTCTCTTAATAGTTTTGAATACAAATCATGACAATGCATTTTCCCATATGAATTATGTTCTTACATGCGTTATAATCTCAGTCCCCTATATCATGTTCAGATGACATCATGTTAATTATTAATATATGACGTAAACCATGTGAGCATGTTGTCCTCATAAGTTTAATATCTTTCCATACTCATAATCATAGATTTCATCAGTTTAGTGAGTTATGCTATGTTTAGGTCTACGAACCATGAATTTCCTTATGGTATTGTGATGATGTTATTATAGTTAGTGTATTATTCGGTGTTGGTGGGTTATGAACACCTGATACTTATATGTTTATGCATGTTACCTGTTTCGAGCAACAAGTTAGTCAGATCATGCTTTTATCATCATATTCAGATTATTCTATTCATATTGAGCAAATATCATTTATAAGTACTGTTAACTTTAATTAGTATCAGTGTCAGTTCAATTGGGAGTAGGATTTAGCACTGAGCAAATCTAGGGATGAAGGCTCACCCGCTAGTAGAGGATTGAGACCTTTAGTAGCAGTCCCTAAGTTCTAGAACTACGTAGCCAGTGTAGGTTATGAGATGTCACTTGCCAGCAGAGGACTGACACGCTCTTAGGGGTCACCCACCAGTATAGGATTGACACCCTAGTCCTTCAGGACACTAGTTTAGTGTATCCATATAACAAGTGTTAGTACTCGTGGCAAGGTATTGACACCCTTCCAACTAGGGTTACGAGTTGGACCCCAATTAGCTCATATTGAGGCATGTTAATTACATGACAACTCCCACAGTTTTAGTTTAGTATTTAGATTATATCAGTTCAGGTTTACATAACCAAATATACAGCTTACCAGTTATTCAATCAGTCAGTTTTACAGATTATTTGAGTTTATATTTTACTTAATCTTGCATTTATTTTACATGTTCATGCATTCATGCTCAGTATCTATTTGTACTTTATTTTATCCTTATCTTACCTACCAGTACATTCAAAATACTGACTGTATACTCTCTTTTGCACTATGTTGTCTTATAATATTATTTCAAATGCTCATTTCCCCAATCACTCTTAGTCAACTCAGTGTTACTCAACAACAGCTGTGATGTGTTCTCATCTATCGAGGACAACTTATTTGAAGTTATTTTCTGTACTTCCTTTATTTCAACCAGTCAGAGTTAGTTGGGGTTTTGTCCCATCAACTCCTCATGTTTTAGAGGCTTTCAAATAGTTAGACTTGTTTTCAGTTTTATCAGCAGTTCAGACATATTGGGTATTGTTTTAGTATTACATCTTAATAGAATATCTCATCATTTTAGCTTTCATATATGATGTTTTATTATTACTTTACTCAGTGCTCATAGCAGATACTAGATCATGGGTTAGCTTGGGGTCACTTGTGGCCTTAAGCATCGTGTTACGACTAGGGATAGTCTTGGGTCATGACAAGTGACCTTTACCAGACTTTATTTCTGCTCTCGAGCCAGAGATTCCTCCACCCCAGCCAGTAGTAGGGCAGGGACTAGCCCAAGCTTCACCTGGTTTTATCTATTCTTTATTTCTCAGGGATGCATTAGTTCAGAACTTAAGATTAGTTGGTGGTGTACCTTCTGATCAGAGTAATACTGATGAGGGGGTGCAATATATAGCTACAGCTCTTAGAGTTGAGGTCTCTCATGCACTGGTGGTTTCTCAGTTGGTAGTTGCTCAACTGGTAATTTTCCAGCCTGCTATATCTGTTAAAGAGCGAAAGATACTGGGTAGATTATTTTGATTAACTCCACCTAAGTTTTCTGGTGCACTATGCGAGAAAACTTATAAGTTCTTGGTTACTTGTAAGGATGGATCTATAATTTAGCTTAGTTGAGACTCGCAGTGTGGATTAAAATACTTTTCAGTTGGATTCGATAGCTCGACACTAGTGGAGAGGTCATCTTAATTTTAGGCTAGTGTGATCTCCCCCTTTGACATGGACTCAGTTATCCTAGGTCTTCTTGGAGAAGTATATGCCTTGTAGACTTAGAGATTGTTTGAGGGATAAGTTCTCAAGGTTGGAGTAGAGATTTATGACTATTGTAGAGCATGAGGATCGATTTTATGTGTTGTCTAGGCATGATACATCTATTTATTTGACTGAGTATGAGTAAGTTTGGTATTTTTTGGGGGGATTGAGACTTCTTATCTGTATGACTACATAGAGTTTGGTTGTAGCTGGTAAATCTTTTATTGAGGTTTCTGATCATGCACAAGTTATGGAGGATATGCATTGTGAGGCCCAAAGGGGTAGCAATAAGAGGCCGCGATATCAGGGTAGTTTTAGTGGGAGCCATAGTTGCTCATGACTAGAAGGCATAGGTTCTCGGGGTAGGTACCCTCTACATCAGCCTTATCAGCATTAGGGTTAGTTTGGTAGGCCTATTCATGTTGCACTTTAGATTAACAACGGAGGTCAGTCCAATTACAGCGATCATCCTGGACAAAGTAGTGGTTAACATATAAGGGTTCATATTTTGAGCATTTTAGTCGCGATGGTTATTCTATGTCAGTTGAATCTTTTGGTTTTAGTAAAACTCCAAGGACGTGTTACAATTTTAAGGGATCTTAGCCATTTTTTTAGAGAGTGCCCCATTCGTGGAGCTATTACTTCTATAGCTTAGAGTGTTCGACTAATTAAGGCAATACCTCCCCAGCAAAAGGTGGTATGGATGTTATCGAGGTGGTCCTAGGGTGCTTGTGGAGGTCCTCATGTAAGTAGGATAAGAGATCGGTCAAGAGCCCATCCAGGTGGAAGGGGCAGCCAGTTGTATGTCAAACCTGCTAGCCCCGAGCCAGAGTCTTAAAATGTTCTATTGAATTTACGATTTCAGTATTCCATCACTCGGCTTTTGCTTTATGTGATCCGGGATCCACTTATTCTTATGTGTCTACATATTACGCCTCACAATTATAGTTATCTTGGGATTCTTTATCTGTTTCATTATGTGTATCTACTCCCGCTGGTGATTCTTTAGTAGTGGATCAGGTTTATAAATTATATTTTGTCACTGTTCGAGAGTTTAATACTCAGACTCATCTTATTATACTAGACATGGTGGATTTTTATATGATTTTGGGCAAGGCCTGGTTATCCCCCTATCATGTAGTCTTGGATTATTTTGCTAAGACCATTACCTTAGTCATGCCCGACATACCCCCGATTGTGTGGCAGGTGTCCTACGCCCTATTTTGAATCGATTGAAACAACACATGACGTATGGTGGCATTTAATGGCTCTTGGGATTTGAAAATTTATTTTTTAGAGCTGCTACCTAACTTTTTAGGAAAATTAGGAAAAAACCATTTTTTATGTCGAAAACTTTGTTTTGGTCTTTTGAGAATATTTAAAGATTCTGAGTAAGGATTTTGGTTACTTGAGGGGAAGGTGTTAGGCACCCCTCAGAGCCTATTTGAAGATAGTCATTACACTTAGTTTAGAAAAATATTAGGAAAAAATTTTATTTTTACTTAAAACAGTGATAAGAAATGTAAATAATAATGGCAATAATAAACAATAATAGTAATAATAATGTTATAATGACAATTAATAGTACTAATGGAGTATAAATAATAATGACAATGATAAGGGACGGTAATAATGATAAAAATAATTACTATAATAATATTGAAAATAATATACCTCGTATGTGGTAGCAAATGAATATGTATACCTCACGTTTACTTAAACCTGAAAACTCGAATAAGGGTTGAAAAGATAGAATGTAGCGTAACTAAATAAAATGGCTAATTTTGCAAAGTCTTGATTTTATATAAAGATAAAACCTTTGAAAAAATGTAAAAAAAAAAAAAAAAAGAGTGTTGAAAAAGCCTTTATTAATTATGCAAACTTGAAATTTATAAGAAAATTTAGTTTCTTGAGTTTAAAGAAAGTTATTTTAATTCTAATAGACTATTTAGTTATATGAATATAATGAATGTCATGTTCAATGAAATACTTGATGATTTCTTTTAAGCTTAGTTTTAAAGAGGAAAATCAAAAATAACCGTTTAATTCATTTAGAAGAAATACACTAGGTTAGGAATCACGAATCGACAAAAATACGTGATAAAATAAAATGGTAATGACTTAGGGGATTTATCTAAATTAATTAGTTTGGGTGTTCAAGTAAATACAAATAAACAAGAATATGAAATAAAGGAAGAGTTAGAATTGGGCCCTTTTGGCCCATTTTATGGGCTGCCCAGATTTTGGGCCTGAATCCCATGAACTTCAATCCATTATTTTAGTGTATATCATCTGTATACAGAAACTATTCTTTCCCAGCGTTTTTGTATATTTGATGTATATCTTATGTATACACGCATCGACAGCCTTGCTTTTTGTCTCTCAATCCGTTTTTGGCACTTGGTTGAGGCTCGGACACGACGAAGTTCGAATGCGAGGATAAATGGAATTCAAGTGGACTCGAATTCATGTCGCATGCATCAAAGGAAAGAGAAGAATTAAAAATCAAATCTGAATAGAGTAAATGAACAACAAAGTATAATTCGTAACCAAAGGAGTTGAGCGACACATAAGGAAATTGAATACTATGAAGTTTGAACCAGATTGAAATAATGAAATATGGTTCAAGGGTATTACTGAAGATAACTCCAAAAACAAAATGCATGAGATTCAAGTACTTAATAAGGCTTCAAACTAGAACAATTCGAAAGTCAAGCACATTTTGTCATAAACTAACTAAGCATCAGTACAAATAAGATTAAGTTGATAGTCCATCACCATGCAACATGATTTAACTGGGCTATTCTCAATTGAGTTATAAGAAACAGAGGGACAAAGGGGCACTGTACAGCTATCCCATGTCACACATTACTTGCAACTCAACAGCTATGTCGTATTTCGAATGTATGAGCGCATAATAAATAAGTAAACTATCAGATTTCTAATGATTTCTAAACTACCAGATTTCTAATGATTTCAATCTAGTTTGCGAGAGAGAGAGCAAAATTATATTAGAACCTTATCAATGAACACATACGTAGACAAAATAAAGCTTTAAGAAATCCACACCAAGGAAATGAAGGAAAAGTTTCTGCAATATACCAATTTTACAAGTAAGGCAATTTCACGAATGATTAAAACCTATACAAAATATCAAGGATAATTTTACAAATATCAAACAAAGTGATGCAGCTTTATAGATGTAAAAAAAATTCGCGTAAAAGTGCACTTAACTGTGTAAAAGTACCATCTTAAAAGACATAACATGTTAAGCATAAAAACTTGTGCAAGGCTGTGACATTTTCGAGTCACTACTACCTTGAGAATACTCATACTCTCACATGAATGTCAAACAAATAAGAGAGGGAAACAAACTGCCGATTTGAGATCTAACCATATTATGGCCAGGCTAGAAAGTTTCTTACAAAACTTTATTCGTCCCAAATCCAAAACAACATGTAAACACAAAGCAACCAAGGTTCTTATTTCAGGAATAATAGAAAAATAGAGTTTCAAAACCGCCACATATCTTAATATCTATACCGCCACACACTTGTAGATAATCCTGACAAAGATATAATGCTAATACAACATAACAACAAAGTCAAGACGGAGTACAAAGTTAAGATGGAAAAGATAACAATAGAGTCGAGAAGCGATGGAAATCGCTCTCACATACTCAAAACAGCCATGTACTTTAAGACAAACACATGATCTGATTCACTAATAAACACATATGCAATGCCCAAAACAAGATGAATGAAAACATACACATATCCACATATACACATCCAAACAGGGAAACATAGGAAACAAGGTGATTTTCATACTTTTCGCTTCCACCAGTTCCAAATCCGAATCAAGAGGAAATAAAATTGAATGACACCATCACAACCTAATTTGAAGCCAAAAATATCATATTTTCACCTATTTACAGACTTGGTGTTATATTTACACACGGGCTAAATTCACAAAAAGTCAATAGTTTTTTTTTATTCGCAAAGACAATGAAAAACCAACAACCGAATTTAAGAATAAAATAGAACTACACGTTTTAAACAAAACGAGATGAAGAAAAGATGAACAAAAAAAACAAAGGCGAGATTCGCACCTTTTCCAGGGCAGTAAAACTGGAGCTCGACGTTAAGACTTCAACTCCGAACTCGAGCAACCCCAAAACTCAAACTCAGATCAAAGTGAGAAGAAAAACTAGCGACTAGTGACGAAATTTGTAATTCTTGTTTGTAAAAATGTTTGCTCGTTTTTTCTTTTTTTTTTTTCAAGAATTTCTCATTTTCACTTCTGTTTTTGTTGCCCCCTTTTTTTTTACTTGTTTTTCTCTCTCCCTTCTCTCTTTTTGATTTTTTCAGCTGTTTTTTTTGAATTCTCTCTGTGTTTTTCCCTTTTCCTAGACCCGTTTGGTTTCTTTTTCTCTCACGAATTTTTTTTCTCCCCTCTCCGTCTTGAACCTCTCCTCATGGAGATGGAGAGTTGTCTATTTATAGGTACAAATTCGGACTTGAAAGTCTGAATTTGAAACCTCAAAAATTAAAAACAGGAAGAAAAATGCGGAGATTTGAAATTCAAATAGAGATCTCCTCCAAATCGACTTTTCAGAGCCATTAATGATGGATTTGAAATTTACAATAGGTTCTTGTATTGCTTTGGGACCTGTTTCTGTCTGATTTCACCCGTTCACGGGCTGATGATTGATGATAAATGGAGATTCCGCGTGTAAAGGTGGCAGGCGGTGATGATGCGGCCTAGACTCTAGGGTTTCCAATCCGGTGGTGGTGAAGAAGAAAGTGGTGAGTGAGGGAGGAGAAGGTCGATGGTTTGGCTGTCTTTTTGGGAAAACTGATTGAGACTATTCGCTGATTTTCTTTTGAAAAGTGGGGAGGCATGTGTATGATTTTTTGGAAAGGGAAACCATATAAAAGGGTGTGCATTTGTTGGATTTTTTGATTAATTTAGGTCCGTCCGATATCTTGATCGAACGGTCCAAAAAAAATATTTAAATAAAATATATATAGTAAAAGCTGATCAAAACTGATTATTTTTATCTGTCTGATCATTTAATCGAGCGGATTAAATTTAATAATAATAAAATAAATAACTATACAAATAAAGTAGTTAAATATAAAAAGTGTATATATAAACATAAATTATAAGGTTTAAATTTTGGATCTTTGGGTTTAAAATAAATTGACGGACTAGATTGATCGGTGTCGGTTGGATGAAAAAGGTGAAGCGGACGTGGAAATGGTACTAAAATTTTGGCTAATTTTTGAGCCTTTGTTTGAAATTTATAAAATAAGAGTTGGGTTCGAAAACTAAAATTTGATTATTGTTGGCCCGAATACCCTTTCCTACTTAAATTAATCTTATCGATGTTTTCCCATATTCTAAAATTATTTTTAATTTAACGTATATAAATTTCAGACATAATTTGTATATATATGTAGAGATAAGAATATAATAAAATATAAAATATATATTTTATATAACAAAAGTATAAATATATATGGTCACAATATCACCTAAAGAATAAAATTAGAAAAAAAATGCGAATGCGATCACTAAAGATATTTTATTTTATTTGTTAAACTATTTAATTATATTAAATATTTTATAAAATGATAGAAAGCTAGAAAACTTATAAAAATAGAGATAAAAATACGAGTTTTATTTCTTATTTAATTTTAAAATTAGTTAGGGCCAATAACATCGATAAAATTAATTAGAGAGAAAGAGAGAGCCAAAATTGGGTGTCAACTGCAGGGATCTATTAACCGTGAGCCAATGGGAATTATTTCTTATGCTTGAACTAGGAGACTTATTTCAAGGGGTTGCAAGTCTTATCCCTCTTATATTCGTGATGTTAGTATAGAGAGTCCCTTTCCTGACTCTGTTTCTATAGTTCGTGAGTTTCCTGATTTTTTCCTTTGATCAACTTGTTTTTTCTCCTGAACGCAATATTGAGTTTGTTATTGATTTTGAGCCAGGAACCCAACCTATTTCTATGACAGCTTACCATATGTCTCATGTTGAGCTTAAAGCGCTGAATTCTCAACTTTAGGATTTTCTGGGTAAGGGTCTCATGAGATCGAGTGTGTCACCTTTGGGTGCTCATGTCTTGTTCACGAAGAAGAAGGATAACTCCTTGCGAATGTGTATTGAATAAAAGTATCTTAATAAGGTGACAGTGAAGAATAGGCATATTATGCCTCACATTGATGATTTATTCGACCAGCTCTAGGGAGCACCTGTGCTCTCTAAGATTGACTTAAGGTCCGGTTACCATTAGTTAAGGATTCAGGTTGAGGACATAATAGTTTTCAGGACTAATTATGGTCATTATGAGTTTCTATTTATGTCTTTTGGGTTGACCAATGCCCCAACAATATTCATGGATTTGATGAACCACGTGTTCAGACCTTACTTGAATTTCTTCGTAATTATGTTCATCGATAATAGTTTTGTGTATTCAACGAGTAGAGAGGATCATGTGTAGCATTTGGGGATTCTGCTCTAGACTTTGAGAGATCATAGGTTTTTTGCCAAAATATCTAAGTGTGTGTTCTGGATGGAGTCGATGGCATTCTCGGTGTCTAAGGATGAGATTATGATGGATCCAGCAGAGATTGAGGCTATTTGCGATTGGGCTAGGCCTACATCTCTGTCAGCAGTTTGTAGCTTTATTTATTAGCTAGTTATCATAGGTAGTTTGTTGAGGGTTTTGCAACTATTGCAACATTGATGACCAAATAGACCCAGAATGAGGTCCTTTTCTAATGGTCCGAGGATTGTGAGTCAAGATTTTAGAAGCCCAAGGGATTTCTCACTTCATCTTCTATATTGGCTCTTCTTATTAAGTGTAATACCCTATATTTTAGACTAGAATGAAAATCTGTCATTCCTATGCATGGATGTTTCAAAAGCCTCAAATCCTATATAAATTTAGTGTGTTAATCAATTATGTAGTGTGGAAATCTATTTGAGCATGAATTTAGCTCATAGAGGTCCCCTAACTCAAGTACAAGTTAAAAGCTTTCCTACCGTTCAAGTTTTAGTGAGCGTCAAAACTTGGGTCAACTTCAATCGATCATAACTCGTTGTATATGACGAACTAGGTAGTTTACTATATATCAAATAAAATCTCTTTGAATTAGCTTTCCAACGATACCAATTTTGCCTAAATCTGATATCGGAGCAAAGAGTTATGCCTATTTTAATCCATCATTTCAGGCTAGAAATAGTGTGACGACATTCGTGATAGCTTATCAAATTTGTGACGCCCTATCACGAAGGTCGTCAGCCTTACGCAGAAACCAGCCGCTAAGTAATGACATTCATGATAGCTTATCACATTTGTGACGCCCTATCACGAAGGTCGTCAGCCTTAGGCAGAAACCAACCCCTAAGTGACGACATTCGTGATAGCTTACCACATTTGTGACGCCCTATCATGAAGGTCGTTAGCTATGATTTTCAGCAACTGGAAAATTATTTTGTAAGGGTATTTTGGTCTTTTCCTTCACCTTCCACGACTTATAACCCTAAAGAGGCATAATTTTTCCTATTTTTCTTCAGTTAAGCATCTCAAAAACCCTCTCTTATACTCTCAACCACAAGATTAGGGTTTCGATCAAACTCATCTCTCAAAAGTAAGATTCAAGCCTTTTTCCAAGATAATCGAGAATTAAGTTTTCCAATTCAAGAACTCTCCAACAAATCTTCAAAGTTTCCTTTCTAAGCTATGCGTGTGTTCATTCATGGACTCCTTTTGTGCATAAAGTTCAAGAAACCTTTATTTTTTTTTCTAAAACTATATATTATGATTTTCATGTTATGAATGGATTGTTGATCATGTTTATGTGTTGAATGATGCCAAGATAGAATCTTTATGTGTTATTATGAATCTATGACATCATATGAGTTAAAAATATGTAAGTTTGATTATTTATGATGAGTAATTGTCTGATTTACACCTATGCCTAAATTGTCCATGTAAGGTGTTTGATAAAATACCTAAGAGACTAGAAATCATGCATTATAGCTAAATTGTGACTAAGTGAAGGATTCATGATAGGTCTCTATGATTCAATGTCATCCATGTTGATAATGTGTTTTGTGAACACTGTTGGATTACTCATGAACTAGTCTTATAGAATTATGCTATGCTTACTTGCAAAACCCACTCATGTACAAGATGTAGAATACCCATGTAGTTCATGAAATTCCCCAAGTTATGATATTATGGATTGTGGTTGTAATACGTAATGAGCATGATATTGAAAGTTATACAAGTATATACATGTTGTATGAAACTCCCTTCCATGAAATAGATTGTTGAGAACCATGCTTAGTATGAAATCCCTTATTTATGATATTATGGATTATGGACTCTACTCTTATGATCAAGTCAGTCATGTGTGTCAGTTTCCTTCCATCGAGTCATGGGGGTACTTGTACCCGAAAAATATAGTTGTGTGCCTAGAGCCATGTTATGTTTTCACGATACTCTTAGTCAACCCATGATCTATAGAAATCAGTCAGTCATGTGACTCAGGAAAACTCAGTAATCTCAGTAGTTCAGTATTCTTAGTAATCTCAGTGCTCAGTAAACTCATTAATCACAGTAAATCTCAGTAACTTCAGTACTCTTAATAAGTCCTCAAAACTCATTATATTCCATCCATCATCAGAATCCAGTAAACTCAATTTTAGCTCTGCTAAGAAATACCACTATTTTCAGTTCAGTTAATTAGTATCAGTTCAGCAAATTAGTTCAGTTAAGTTATTTAGTTCATCCTAGTTATTCAGTTCAGTGTCTTTTAGATGGGAGTAGGATTCAACACCGAGTGAACCTAGGGATGAGGGCTCACCCGCTAGAATAGGACTGAGATCCCTAGAAGCAATCCCTAAGTTCCAGACCTACGTTTCCAGTATAGGTACGTGATGTCACCTGTTAGATAAGACTGACATACTCAGGGGTCACCCGTTAGCACATTTATATGTATAGGACTGATCCCAGGAGTCACCCGCTGGATTAGGACTAACTCCATAGCAGATGTCTTTACTGGTGGCGATACTGACACCCTTTCAGTTAAGGCAGAATTGGACCCCAGTCAGCTTAGCTTAGGACATGTCGGTTAGATTAACACATCCCATAGTTTTAGTTACAGATTCAGGACTATCAGATACAGTCAACTCAGTTCAGTAGTATAGATTTAGTACTGTTAGAGAAAATCAATCCTTATCATTATAAATAGACTTCAAGATCACCCATTAGACAGGACTAATATCAACAATAGTTAAACAGTATTAGAATCATCATATTTAAAGATCACCCGCTAGATAGGACTGATCTCATATTCAGTTACTCCATATAAAACAGAACTCAGATAGTTCCATCAGAACTTAGACTGTCAGATACAGTCACTCAGTATCAGTTACATCGATTAGGCCGATCATCATAGTTCTATCAGTTTTTTAAACTCATGTATCAGTCATATCAGTTATCAAAATTGATGATATCAGTATTCAGCTTCAGGACTGTCAGACACAGTTAACCAGACCAGTTTTTCATAATTCGAACTGTCAGAAATAGTCATTCATCTATTCAGTATCTCAGTATCAGTACACTCATGTTGTCAGTATTCAGACTCAGTAGTCAGCATCTCCACGAGTTCAATTACAGTTATGTATGCATGTATGTATTCTCACGTTCATATTAGTCAGTATTGTTCATGCATATAACCCTTTGCATTTAGCCTAACTTACTCATATACTCATTATATTCCCTTGTACTGATGCATTTGCACTATGGTGATTTCTCTTATGTTACAGCATAGGTTCAGAGGCACGAGCTCCAGATCAGCAGTAGCATTTCCAGTCATAGATATTCAGTGAGTCCTCTTCATTCGAGGATAATATGATTTAATTTATTCACTGTTATTTTAGCCCGTTATCAGTTTACGAAGTTAGTTGGAGACATGTTCCTTTAACTCCTTATTCAGACAGTACTTAGAGGCTTTCAGATTCAGTATTCAGACTTATGTTCAAATTTGATTCAGTTTTCAGCTGTTTTGGGTATCTTTCACCCATATGGATATTATATTTTGATAGATTCTTTATTCAGTTGAACCTTATGGCCTACATGTTTATATTTTCTGCATTATTACATTATATATTGCAGTGTGTAGCTACAGATATCAGTCATGGGTTAGCTTGTGATCCTTCGAGGTCATAAGCACCGTGTACCATTCTAGTTCAAAAAAATTGGGGCGTTATAAACTTGGTATCAGAGCCTAAGGTTCAATAAAGTCCTAGGAAGTCTGAAAGCCGCATCTAGTAGAGTCTTGTACATACATGTGTTGTGCACCACACCTATGTATTCATGTCATGTCAGTGAGCAGTCAGATTTGTAGAGCTTGTTTTCTCATCCTTGCATCTATTCATGCTATCCAAAATCTCAGAGAATGTAACTATTTCAAGGTAGAACCTCCTAGTCGTTGCAAGTTCAGTCCATCTCATGCATTAGTTTCAGACCCCCAAAGTTTAGTTATAATCTAGTTCGTAGATGCCCTGTGCATCACCCAGTATCTTTGTAAGGTAAGCATTCTTAGAGGGACATAGCGTCCCAAGGAGAAGGTACCCCACCTTTTCTTAAGGTTCTCATGCCTTAGATACTTCAATTTCTCCTTGCATAATGAATTTAGTCAAGAATAGAGGGTACTCATAAGTTGACCTTCAAGTTAGACCTCAGCTGTAAGTGAAGTATTCAGAGGTTCAGTTCAGTTCATGATGTTCAGTCCATATGTCACGTAGAAGAATCAGTCATGTTCTTATGTTTCAGTTCAATCTTAGTGCCTTTACCATTGCATGTTCAGTCACATGTTCGTGAGTCAGTTCAGTCATGTATTCACTCATCAGATATACGTGGTCAGCTTATCAGTACTTTCAGTCATGCATTCACGTATTATGTCAGTCATATAATCATGCATCAGATATACATAGATTCAACTTATCAGTTAAGCATCAGATATGCATTCTCAGTTTGAGAAACTCAGTTTATTGGAACACTCAGTCCTACATTCATAAATCAGCTGCCCATGCATCAGATATGCTTGTACAGTATGATATGCTCAGTTTTCAGTCATGTCAGCCATGAAATAATGATCAGTCATTCATGTTATATATTCGTGTAAGTTGTATTTTCTCTTATCTCAGCTAGTATCATTCGAGGATGAATGTTCCTAAGGGGGAGATATTGTAATACCTCACATTTTGGAATAGAATAAAAACCATCATTCCTATGCGTGGATGTTTCAAAAGCCTCAAATCCTATATAAATTTAGTGTGTTAATCAATTATGTAGTGTGGGAATCTATTTGAGCATGAATTTAGATCATAGAGGTCCCCTAACTCAAGTACAAGTTGAAAGATTTCCTATCATTCAAGTTTTAGTGAGAGTCAAAACTTGGATCAAATCCAATCGACCATAACTAATTATATATGATGAACTGGGTGGTTTACTATATATCAAATAAAATCTCTTTGAATTATGTTTTCAACGATACCAATTTTGCCTAAATCCGATATCAGAGCAAAGAGTTATGCCTATTTTAATCCAGCATGTCAGGATGGAAACAGTGTGACGACATTCGTGATAGCTTATCATATTTGTGACGCTCTATCATGAAGGTCGTCAGCCTTAGGCAGAAACCAGCCCCTAAGTGATGACATTCATGATAGCTTATCACATTTGTGATGCCCTATCACGAAGGTCGTCAGTCTTAGGCAAAAACCAGCCCCTAAGTGACGATATTCGTGATAGCTTATCACATTTATGATGCCCTATCACGAAGGTCATCAGCTATGATTTTCAGCAACTAGGAAATTATTTCGTAAGGGTATTTTGGTCTTTTCCTTCACCTTCCATGATTTATAACCCTAAAGAGGCATAATTTTTTCCATTTTTCTTCAGTTAAGCATCTCAAAAACCCTCTCTTATACTCTCAACCACAAGATTAGGGTTTCCATCAAACTCATCTCTCAAAAGCAAGATTCAAGCCTTTTTCCAAGATAATCGAGAATTAAGTTTTCCAATTCAAGAACTCTCCAACAAATCTTCAAAGTTTCCTTTCTAAGGTATGCGTGTGTTTATTCATGGACTCCTTTCGTCCATGAAGTTCAAGAACCCTTTTTTTTTTCTAAAACTATATATTATGGTTTTCATGTTATGAATGGATTGTTGATCATGTTTATGTGTTGAATGATGCCAAGATAGAATCTTTACATGTTATTATGATTCTATGACATCATATGAGTTGAAAACATGTAATTTTGATTATTTATGATGAGTAATTGTATGATTTACACCTATGCCTAAGTTGTGCATGTAAGGTGTTTGATAAAATACCTAAGAGACTAGAAATCATGCATTATAGCTAAATTATGACTAAGTGAAGGATTCATGATAGGCCTCATGAACTAGTCTTATGGAATTATGCTATGCTTACTTGCAAAACCCACTCATGTACAAGATGTAGAATACCCATGTACTTCATGAAATTCCCCAAGTTATGATATTATGGATTGTGGTTGTAATATGTAATGAGCATGATATTGAAAGTTATGCAAGTATATACATGTTGTATGAAATTCCCTTCCATGAAATAGATTGTTGAGAACCATGCTTAGTATGAAATCCCTTATTTATGATATTGTGGATTATGGACTCTCATCTTATGATCAAGTCAGTCATGTGTATCAGTTTCCTTCCATCGAGTCCTGGGGGTACTTGTATCCGAAAAATATAGTTGTGAGCCTAGAGCCATGTCATGTTTTCACGATACTCTCAGTCAAGCCATGATCTATAGAAATCAGTCAGTCATGTGACTCAGGAAAACTCAGTAATCTCAGTCGTTCAGTATTCTCAGTAATCTCAGTGCTCAGTAAACTCATTAATCATAGTAAATCTCAGTAACTTCAGTACTCTTAATCAGTCCTCAGAACTCATTATATTCTATCCGTCATCAGAATCCAGTAAACTCAATTTTAGCTCCGCTAAGCAATACCATTATTTTCAGTTCAGTTAATCAGTATCAGTTCAGCCAATCAGTTCAATTAAGTTATTTAGTTCAGCTCAGTTATTTAGTTTAGAGTATTTCATATGGGACTAGGATTCAGTACCTAGTAAACCTAGTGTTGGGGTCTCACTCGCTAGAATAGGACTGAGATCCCTAGTAGCAATCCCTAAGTTACAGAACTACGTTGCCAGTGTAGGTACATGATGTCACCTGTTATGAATGACTGATATACTCAAGGGTCACCCGTTAGCACATTTATATGTATAGGATTGATCCCAGGAGTCACCCGCTAGATTATGACTGACTTCATAGCAGATGTCTTTACTGGTTGTGCGGTACTGACACCCTTCCATTCAGGGAAGATATTGGACCCCAGTCAGCTTAGCTTGGGGCATGTCGGTTAGATGAAAACATCCCATAATTTCAATTACAGATTCAGGACTGTCAGATACAGTCAACTCAGTTCAGTAGTATAGATTCAGTACTGTTAGAGACAATCAATCCTTATCATTATAAATATACTTCAAGATCACCTATTAGACTAGACTGATCTTAACTATAGTTAAACAATATCAAAATCATCAGATTTAAAAATTACCTGCTAGATAGGACTGATCTTAAATTTAGTTAATCCATATAAAATAGAACTCAGATAGTTCCATCAGAACTTAGACTGTCAGATACAGTCGTTCAGTATTAGTTATATTGGTTAGGTTGATCATCATAGTTATATCAGTTATATCAGTTTTCTGAACTCATGTATTAGTCATATCAGTTATCAGAATTGATAATATCAGTATTCAGCTTCAGGACTGTCAGACACAGTCAACCAAACCAGTTCTTCATAATTTGAACTGTCAGAAATAGTTATTCAACTATTCAGTATCTCAGTATTAGTACACTCATGTTATCAGTATTCAGACTCAGTAGTCAGTATCTCCACGAGTTTAGTTACAGTTATGTATGCATGTATGTATTCTCATATTCATATTAGTCAGCATTGTTCATGCATATAACCCTTCGTATTTAGCCTACCTCACTCGTATACTTAGTACATTTCCTCGTACTGACACATTTGTGCTATGGTGCTTTCTCTTATGTTACACCATAGGTTCAGAGGCACGAGCTCCAGATTAGTAGTAGCATTTCCAATCGCAGAAATTCAGTGAGTCCTCTTCATTCAAGGACAATATGATTTGATTTATTTGTTATTATTTTAGCTCGTTATCAGTTTATGAAGTTAGTTGGAGACATGTTCCTTCAACTCCTTATTTAGACAGTACTTATAGGCTTTCAGATTTAGTATTCAGACTTATGTTTAGATTTGATTCAGTTTTTAGCTGTTTTGGGTATCTTTTACCCATATGGATATTATGTTTTGACAGATTCTTTATTCAGTTGAACCTTATGGCCTACATGTTCATATTTTCCGCATTATTACATTATATATTGTAGTATACAGGTACATATATCAGTCATAGGTTAGCTTGTGATCCTTCGAGATCATAAGCATCATATAGCATTCCGATTCAGAAAAATTAGGGTATTACATTAAGGGTGAGGGATTTACTGTATATTGTGATGATTTTGGTATTGGTTTGGGTTGTGGGATAATGCAGTAGGGTTTAGTTATCATTTATGCGTCGAGGTAGCTGAAGGTACACAAGTACAACTATCTCACTTATGAATTAGAGTTAGCGATGATAGCTTTTGCATTTACGATTTGGAGGCATTATCTTTATGGTGTTCATTGTGAGATCTACATGGATTATCGTAGTCTTTGGTATCTTATGACCCAGAGAGAGTTTAAATATAGGAAGTATAGATGGACGAAGTTGGTTAAGAATTATGACATGTCTATCCTATACTATTCAAGTAAGGCGAACATAGTAACAGATGCCTTAAGCCAGAAGGCAGTAAATATGGGTAGCTTGGCTTCCATTTTAGTTTCTCAGAGGCCGTCGGTATGGTACATATAGTCCTGATCCAATTTAATGGTGTGACTTGATATTTTAAACTACAGGAGTATTTTTTCCAATGTTAAGGTGAGGTTTACCTTATTTGAGCAGATTTAGAGTTTCTAGTTCGCAGATATGAGATTTTATGTCATTCGTGATCAGGTGTTAAATGGTGAGTCCAAGAGAGTTATCATAACTTTTAAGGGTGTTTTGAGATTTGTTGGCCATATTTGTGTTTTGAGGGTTGGAGACTTGATAAAGTCAATATTTTGTGAGGCTCATATCTCCAAATATTCTATTCAGCTTGGTACAACTAAGATGTATAGGGATTTGTGGTCATATTATTTATGGGGTGGCATGAAGAGACATATGGCGACTTTGTAGTTCATTGCCTGTGTTGTCAGCAAGCGAAAACTGAGCATCAGAGGCATAGTGTCTTGATTCAGACATTGCCCATTCACGAGTAGAAGTGGGAACAGATCACCATGGACTTTATTAGTGGTCTGTCTCACACTTTTCGTGGTTCCAATTGTATTTGGGTCATTGTAGATTAGTTGACCAAATCAACATATTTTATTCCTATTCAGATATCCTTTAGTGTTGAGAGGTTAGCTTATATTGATGTCACCTAAGATTGCACCTCCAAAAGTATAACACGGTCGTTGTTAAATATATAACCCAACAAAGGTTGGGGACGAACCCACAGGGAATAGGATGAATCTTTATCATGAACTTGCTGAAGTAGCCAAAAATATATAGAAAAGTAAATAGGGGGATTTGCTGAAAATAGTAATAGTAATAATAGATCATGCTCTCTTTAGGTAGAAACCAATATGAGATGAATACTAGGACTGTGTTCTCCATGAATTCCTAACTTCGTAGACTTATCGTGCTCCATCAACCTATCTTAATGCACTGCAGGTCAAATTTGACAAAATATGTATTACCAACCGTCTTGTGAATGCCTTTGGTGAATTTTACTCGTCACCTTTTGAGTTTCGAAGTGTCTCCTTACTAACCCTTGTCCTGGATCCCAGATTAACTATTACCTTTTGAGTGTCAAGTTAATTAGATAAAGGTTGATAGCTTAAATTACTGTTGTGATCATCTTTTCCTAATCTCTACCTCTATTTTGGAGTAAGTAATGAGTAAAGGCTAGTCCTTAACATCTGCAGTTGTTAAGGAAAATAATTAAATTAATTCATCACAACCCTATTTAGGTGGTTTAGCCACTCATGTTTCCAAGAACATCCATTGAATTCATGAAGGAAAACATATGAATAATCTTACAATAATTGAAAAATAGAAATCAAAATCTCAAATTAATATGCAACCATAAAAACAAAGAACAAAGGATTCCAAGATCAAAAGTCGAATCTCAAAATCAATATCGTGTTGTAAGTATAAAGAGTGCATAACCTAATACCAAAACATCAAAGGAGTATTTATAGAATACATCAAAGCCCTGAAAATTCTAGCCAAAATGTAAAAGGAAAACCTAGTCAGCAACTACCTACAGACCCACTTACAGGTTGTAGGTACTACCTACGGACCTTATTTAAGTCCGTAAGTTTAAGAGAAATTAGCAGCTTTTAGGTTTTCCACCTAAGATGGTACTTACGAGGGGCGTAAGTGTTATTTACACCTCGCAAGTAGGGTTCATAACTCTCAGAACAAATCTTCTGACTTTCAAAACTTGGCTCTATCATCTACCATTCTACTTACGAGGGGCGTAAGTCATACTTATGGCCCATAAGTGGGTGTCTCTGCCCTACTTTACCCTTTTTCTCCCCCCTTTTCACCTAACCCTACTTCCCTTTTAAAATCACAAGCACACATCACATCTAACAAAAAACCTAAGTACTTAAACACTTTCCAGTTTGAAGCATCGAAAGTGCTATGAAACCATGACACATCATATATCTATGTTCGTGAGATAGTTTGTTTGCATGGAGTGCTTATATCTATCATCTCAGACTGAAGCTCAGTATTCATTTCTAGATTTTTAAGAGCTTTTTAGGAGGATTTGGGTACTTAGGTAGATCTTAGCCCAACCTTCTACCCTCAGACTGGAGGGTAGTCAGAGCAGACTATTCAAAATTCTTGAGGACATGCTCTGAGCCTGCGTTATGGATTTTAGAGGTCAGTGGGAGCAACACTTAGCTTTGGTGGATTTTACGTATTATAATAGCTACCATCCTAGTACTGAGATGGCACCATTTGAGGCTTTATATGCTAGACGATGTCATTCTTTGATTGAATTGTTTGAGACTTTCAAGATTAAACCCTGTGGCACTGACTTGCTTTAGGAGTCGTTGGATATAGTTAAGGTGATCCAGGATAGGCTGAGGGTAGCTCAGAGTAGGAAAAAGGCTTATGTAGATCATAGACTTTGTGCCTTGAGATTTGGAGTTGGTGATCTGGTATTCCTCTGAGTATTTCTCATAAAGGGTGTGATAAGGTTCGAAGGAAAGGTAAACTTAGCCCTAGATATATTGGACCTTTTGAGATCCCTCGCACAGTTAGTTAAAAAGGTGGCTTGTGTGTTGTCCTTACCCCCAAATTTTGTTATTGTTCATTACGTTTCCCATGTTTCTACGTTGTGATGGTACATTTACATTGAGTCTCATATGCTTTGGTGGGACTCGATTTAGTTGGATGAGTAGTTGACCTTCATGGAGGAGTCTATGTTCATATTAGCCGGGGATATCTGGCAGTTGCGCTTTAGAGAGATTCTAGTAGTTAAGTTTCAGTGGAGACACCACCCTGTAGAGAAGTCTACTTTAGAGATTGAGAGCGAGATGTGAGACCAATATCTTTGCATGTTCGAAGCTTCAGCTATATCCAAACCCTTTACTTTTATGGATGAAATTTTTCTTAGTAGTGGATATTGTAATAACCCTCTAGGTTATTTTCTAATTTTTTTTATCATTTTCACTATTTAGATATTTCCTATAGCTGCCCCAAATTATTTATGAATTGTTCGAGGTGACAATTTGGTTACTGGATAATTCATTTATTTTTTAGAGCCAATTTCTTATTTTGAAGTCTTCGCTAGTATGAATTGGCTACCAAACAAAAAATTTAGTTAAACGACCTCATATACCAATTCTGATAGTTCCATCAACTCCGAAACATCGATTTTATGTTAGGAGGACCTTTGGTTTAGGTCCTAAGGCTTTCAAACTCATTTCGGACTATTGGCCAAAAATTGATAAAAATTGCACTTGGGTGTAGGACTCACTTTTCATCGAAACAACCTCGGATGGAAATTTTAACTGTGTCATTAAGTCTAGAATGTCAAATTCAGTAGGGTAGCATAGTTCATTTGCATTTATAGGATTACAGATGAATTCCAAGAGGTCGGTGGAGTTTCAAGTCTTCAGCTGGTGCATCCACTTATCCTTGGGTAGCTTAAGCAGCTAGCGGGGTCACTTAAGAGACCAAACTTGACTAGCTGAGAGCTGCTTAATAAAAGGCCGCTTATGCTGCAAATGGTCTGCTTAAGCGAAGGGGGTGCAGGCAGCGGTGACCGCCTAAGAGGTCCAATATCTGCTTAAGTGGCATCGTGGTGGCACTAAATGCCCCTTTGCCCAATTTTTTTCTCATTTCACACAAGTTCAAAGAGTGAAAAACCCTAGAGAGTGTGGAAACCTGCGAAAAATATTAATAGGTGATTTTGGGGTGTTTGTAATCTTGGATTTCTCATTTCTTCTCTGAATTCTTGGCAAGTTTCCTTTAAATTCATGGTAAATTTCTCTATTATTTCCCATATTCCTAGATTATTGGTGTCTTGATTTTAGCACCATTTGGCCTTAAAATTTATCCATTTTTGAAGGTAAATATTTCTTGAGAATAGAAGGACGTGGTGGTGGTTTCAAAAGTGCAATTCTGCTAGCGGGCCCCACATGAGATTTTTACGTAATTTTGGACCCGAAGCATAAAAATACAATATCGCTACCATTTTTATCGTATTGATGAATAGATTATCATTTTGATGGTGTGACATCATGCAGAAGCTTTTTGTAAGAGGAAATCGACAATTTAGCAAATTTCATCGGACTTTCTTCTATCTCTAGATAGGCTAGGTTTACCTTTCTCATAGGTTGGGGTTAATTATAGTATATTTATAATAATTTTCTAGATATGGGTTGAAAATTAGGTCTTGGAGGCATGATTAGTATAACTTGAATTATTTAGCCTATTAAGGAACTGTAAATTAGGCATAATTGACTTAGTTACTCATGCTTTAGGTAAAATTGATATCTTAGGACTAAATATGGATTATTTAATATCTAGTAGTGAATGTAGATACCTTAGCCTAGTCTGGGATAGAATTTGCCTTAGAATGAATTTTGAAAATTAGAAGTGGGTCACTCTGGCCCACCTTAGTCCAAGACTATTATTAGCTCTTTATAGACTTTTAGGCATGTTACTTTATTTGAATGCATAATGTAGAGCTTGCGGAGGCTAGATAAATGATGCTTACTTCTAGATTGGTACTTGAAAGTGATACTAGTTTCGATTCGAGTCTGGTGATTTATTACTTTGAGTTTCAGTTCAAGTGCAAATGATGATTTTGAGTTTCGATTAAAGTCCGATAAATGATGATATGAGTTTCAGTTCAAGTCCGACATTGAGAGGTCATTTATGACAATTATGGAAGCGGTCAAGTCCAGTGATAACAATATGGAAGAATTCATGGTTATGATTTTGAGATGCAGTTGATTAGCATAATTTCGATTATTACTTTTCTTGATTGCATCTTCCGAGCTTATGGGGGCCCGGGTTGGGTTATTTAAATTTTTGCATTTACTGGCTTATAGGGGAAGTTTTGTAGTAATATTTATACATTCTTTTATGTTATTATTTCATATTATTCATTTATTTACAGTATTCAAAGCATTATTCTAGGTTGCTCTCTTCCTTCACTTAGCTTATTTATCTCGCATTTTTATTATATTTATATTATGGTTTAGCTCAGTCAGCCGATGATGCCTACTGAGTGTCCGTAGCTTTGGTACTCATACTATACTTTTGTACCTTTTTGGTGCAGATTCGAGTACTGGTTGCCGCCGTTGCGATTGTGCTTACTGGAGTTCGGAGACAAGGTGAGCTCTTGGAGTCGGAGTTGCCCTTTTCTCCTTCTTCAACTTTTGCTTAGTCTTTCCGTTTTGAGACTAAAGTATATTTGACAAGTATATCACTCTTATTTTTTTATTACCGGCTCTTGTACCGACACTACTAGGTTGTGGAATATTGATATTTCTCTTATTTATGTTCTGTATTATTATCATTATTTCATGTTTTATTTCTTATAAGCTTTTACTTATATGTTTCCGGCTTTGATGCTATTTTTCTATCAGATTTGCCCATTGCTTTTAACTACGGGCTATGATTTGGATTAACTGCTAGTGGAATAAAGTAGGTGCCATCATGACTAATAAATTGGGCCACGACAGTTATTAAACATCTCATAAATAAAAACACAATATGGTAGTGTCAGTTGATGCCCATATAGCGTAACTTGTTGTTTGAAAGGAATTGAAGAAAAGAAAAATATTCAAAGTTGAGGAAAAAGAAAAAATGAAGAAAAAACATTTTTTAAAAAGTAAAAATCAAAGAAAAAGAAAAAAGAAAAAAAATAAAAGTTTAGAGGAGAAAATAAAAAAAAAAGATTGACAAAAAAACGAAGAAAAAAAGTCAAAATAAAAAATAAAAGAAAAATAAAAGTTGAGAATTTTATTTTTTAAAAGAAAAAAAAGAAAAATAAAAAAGAGAAAAAACTTTAAAATAGTAGTTGAGAGGAGAAAAGGAAAAAATTGAAGACTGGATAAAAAAAATTTACAAAAGAAAAAAATAGAAAAAAATTAAAATCATAGCAAAATTAAAAAAAGAAAAAAAATAGAAGTTGAAAGATAAATAAACATGGAGAATTGTTTAAAAATATTTGAGGTATAGAAATGCAAATAGGCATTTATTCTATTATCTATATATAAAAATGGAGGAAAACTAGTTTCATACAATTTTTCTTACGGAGGATAAAAAAAAGGGGGGAAAGTCATGGTTTCTATTTCAAACTATACACGACAAGTGTAGATCACACCTAAACTATTATAGTGACCTATTACACACCTATACTATATAAAAGTGAAGCTATTTTCACCGTAGAAGGTGACGTGGCAGAAGTTGTATTCACCATCCTAAGGTGCGTGACAGGAAGGAAAAAAATCTTAAAAAGACAGCTTCCATACACGTGTCGCTATTTCGTTTGTCATTATATCATTAACTACTCCTATTCTTCTTCTTAATATATACAATTAGATTAATTATTTTTCAATTAAAAAATGTTAATAAAATTAATTTTTTTTATTTTTTCAATTGAAAAAATGTTAATAAAATTACATTTTCTTATTATTCATTTTAATATGTGGGTCCTGTTTTCTTCAATTGCTTCTTCTTCACCAAAATCACCATTAAAATACCACCATTGACACCATCATCATCAAATTCAAATCTTCACCACAATAATTTTAAGAATCCACCATAGACTTTATTATCGAAATCACAATACAACCATTAGTATCATAAAAATCACAAACAACCACCATAAAATTCAACATCCACTACTAAAATTGCCATCGAAATCACAATATCACCATCATTAACATCCAAAATTACAAAAATCACCACAAATTTGCACGACTGTTAAAAATATTGCAGTTACAAACACAAAAATAAATAACAATGAGTTTCCTTCCCTTGACGCAGTGCTCCAATAGAAGCACAACCTGAAAGCACAAAAACAAGAGTGATGACATTTGGCTCTGCCCTAGAAAGCATCATCTCCTTAAATATATTGAGCGCTTCATAACCTAAATCCCTCTGTACATACCCCAAAATCACAACACTCCATGTTACAACATTTAATTCAATCTCCTCCTCTCTCATCCTCTCAAACAGTCCCAAAGTCTCGTCAAATCGTCCAATCTGAGAATACCCAGTTACCAATGCGTTCCAAGAAACCACATCTTTCACCTCCATTAACTCAAAAACCTTATTAGCATCATCCAAACGCTTGCATTTCGGGTGTGCGTTCCAAGAGTTCATTGTTCAATCCATAATGAAGCTAATTGCAGTTGAAAAAGAAATTGTACCACAAGATAACCATAAGCTATAAAATCGAGAGAAATAAATTCTTAAACATAAAAATAAAAAATAAATTTATCAAAAGCTACAAAATCAAATAAATTTATCATCCAAACATTTGCATTTCAGGTCTGCTGAAGTTTAGCTTTGATACAAGATTTTCATTGTTTGATTAAGTGAGTAAAAGAAGGAGAAGTTGATGAAGAAAAGAAAGTGAAGGAAGTGGATTTGAAGGGAAAGTGAAGCTGAAAATATGGGAATTTTCTTGGTTATTTATTTTTGTGTTTGGTGGGTAAAGGGCTATTTATTAATTAAATAAAAAATTAAATTAAATACGTGGCATCACCATAGGGCGAGTGGAGTACACTCCACTCATTAAACTTGCACATGAGTGTTGCGGGGAGGTAATTATTTCACTTTTTTATAGTATAGGCGTGTAATAGATCACTATGATAGTTTGGATGTGACCTGAACTTTTCGTGTAGAGTTTGAGGTGAAAACCATTACTTTACCCTAAAAAAAATAAAGTCACCGATAATGGGGTTCATTTCTATAAGTTTACCTATAGACGTGCGTGTATTTTTCCCAGTTCTTTTGCATAACTTCCCTTCTCCATTACACATGCATGTCTTCTTCCTTTTCCCTCTTTCTTTTATTCTTTTGCAGTTTCATTTTTCTTCAATTTTTTATGTCAATTGTGTTCAAATTCTTAGAAGATCTATTATTTATTAGTTGATCACAATACAATTCTCATAACATTTTTCTTCTCATAATATATTTGAATGGCTTATTCGTAGGTGTTATGTATTATAACTCACTCTAATATATTTTAGTGATTCATTTGTACGCATAATTATTAGAACTCCGTCTAAGGTATTTTAGTGGTTCATTAATATGCGTAATATATTACAACTCACTCTAATGTATTTTAGTGATTCATTTGTACGTACATGGAATGTATGACGACTCAAACAATGTATTTAAATGGTTCATTTGTATGTGTAATGTATCAAAACAAAATCTAATGTATTTTAGTAGTTCATTTGTATGTGTAGTGTATCAACTCACTCAAGTATTATAGTAGTTCATTTGTGGGTATAATGTATTAAAACTCACTCAAATGTATTTTAGTACTGTAGTTCATTTGTATGTGTAGTGTATCAAGACTCACTCCAATGTATTTTTAATGTTTAAATTGTATGTGTTGTGTATCACAACTAAATCTAATGTATTTTCTTGTATGAAACAATTTGTATGTATTATCTTTTACTATAGATTTTATTACATTTAAACTTCACTATACTTAATAGTATTCTATTAGAATTGGTATTTAAAACATTATCATGAGGTAAAATGTATAAAGCATACAAAACATATATACCAAAAATAATGTTCTTTTAAAAATAAAAAATAGAGAAATTAAATTTGAAAGAAAAAGTAGGAAAGAGAATTAAATAGAAAAAAAAGCACGAACGAGAATTTTTTTTGTTCTGTCAACGAAAAGACAATAAAAGAGAGAGAGAAAGAAAAAAAGTAGGAAAGATAATGTGAATCTTATATTTATTGTGCATTCATATTTTTAGGAAGTGGTAACTCTATTACTTACTGGATCTGGTATAATTTGTAACTATTCGGTATTATAAGTAACTAGTCGACACGTTCGCATTTCGCGCGGTCATAAAAAGTATATTTAGAATTATTAAGCTCTCTGTTCTATGAAAATAAAAATACTTATAAACATCATCCATTTGAATTCATTTAAACATGTGAACATTAATAAAGATCTAAGAAATATTAAAATTTCTAGAATCAGTGATAATACTGATTTTTTGACAGTACTTTGAACTTTTGAGGTAAAGATCATCAACCGCCTCAAGAACTTCAAGGTAATCATCTGTAATCACATTTATTAGCTATCAAAATCACGAGTAAAAATAAGATCTTATCGAAAAATCATAAATGTGAAAACAAAAATTATAAAGAGCTAAACTTTTTTTTTTTTTCAATTATGAAGATATAATCACAAGAAGAAACTTAAAAGAAAACTTTCACTATTCTCTAGTGTGCTTCATTTTTTAATGTTGAAGAGAAATCAATAAGCACGTAACGTGGTAAGTCTAGAACAGAATTCAGAGGGCATGGTTTGCTAAATTTAGTCGACGTTCTTTCTGCATATATCAACACTACTTATCTTATGTTGAGGAAAATTTGAAAAACATTCAAATTCACCGCTCAAAATGTTACAAAGAGAGAAAAAAGTCATACTATTAAATCTTGTTGATAATAAAAAAGCAGACAACAACTTATAAGATAGACGGGAATATGATAATATTGCATGATATCACCATATCTGAACATTTATTTTGTATGGTCTAAATTTAAATTATCCTCTCAGATTTCATGTAATTTCAAATACTGAAGGTAAATAACATGGAATTTACAAATATCTCTAAAATGAAAACATCACGAATTGTCTCTCTTTAGTTAACAAAAAGAATCGTTGCTAAAAATGAAAATACTTCAGCTATAATCCAAGTATATGGATCACAAATTACTTTTCGTGCATACATACTTATTCTTGAACGCCCCTCGTGGATTTTAAGGTTTCGTCACCTAGCGAGTTTTATTACAATTTGACTAAACAGAAATCAAAGCAAATCTCATTACCATTAATTAGAGTACTAAAATGAGCTTGAGGAATAAGACAACAAATATGAAAACAAAGTATAAACCATTTAAAGCTACAATAGAAGAAAATCTTACATGAGAAAAAAAATGAAATTTATCTAAAATAAATTTGAGAATTTCACTATTATGACAACTTAATCAAGCTTCAATTAACAACCAGAAATGTAAATAAATATGAGAGGCGTGCAAGAGAACATGTAGAATGAAATTGATTGTAATAAATAAAGTTCGGTGGCGGATATATAGACTACGAACAACAATAAAGTGTCGCTGTGAATCAGACTGAGGCAGTGACCAATTGATCGATATTATCTTCGTTCACTTCACTAACTTTCAAATTTCCTCTATCATGATCATTTACCAACTCTGAAAGAAAATAATACGTCATAGTAAAAAAAAAGCAATTAGTAAAAGCTACACAGACAAAGCAAATTACAATATGCAGAAAATTCACTATCAATCAATATATAGTGGTAGAATTAGGGAATTAAAGGGTACAAGAATAAATTAACAGTATAATTAGTCAGAGATTAATGTCATACAATTAAATACATTGTAGTTATAATTGGGAAATAAATACGAAAAACTATCTTCTAAACTTGGAAGAAAGAAGCTTAAGAATACAAATGGATAGAATTTGGAGCATTAAGGTAGTGTACGCGGGTCTGAGCTGACTTTAATGAAAAGGTTTAAGACTTCAGTATGGGTTTTAGATGAACATTTATTTTGTATGGCCTTTTAAAGTCATTTATAGACCACTATTAATTTTGATATTTTTAATTTTAATCCTAAGAAAATGTAAAAAAAAATGAGAAAAAATATTATTAAAATTGTTGGCCTAAGATACACGCCACATCAATTTTTCTCATATCCTTCTTTATATATATATATATATATATATTGATTGATTTTAAATTTTTTCTTGCATATTTAACATGATTAAGAGAGTTTAAGGAGTAATTTTTAAATTTTATTTTCTTTAAATAGCACATAAATAAAAATAATTGAATAACATTGATGATGAAAGTTATATAATATGACTATCGTTAGTGTTGTGTATAATGTTAAGGTGAATTTTTAATCTTTTAAAATTTAAAAATGGTCAAAAAAATCACAAAAAAGATAAATAGTTTTGGAGGCCTCTGAGACATGCCGCATAGGATTGTCTAAGAGACTCCTTTATATATATGCTCGGTATCAGCATGAGCACAATATATGTCATTTTTTTTATCTTAATTTAAATTATTAAAATAATTAATATTTTTAATTATTGTGATTTATAATATTTTTTTCTTTTGTTTCAATTTAAATGATACTGGTATAATTTCTACAGTCAGTCAAATATTTTATATTTTTTAAATTTCTTAAGTTGTTAATTATGCGATTTACAATGTCTTTTACATTATTTTTTAATAATTTATGAATATTCTCACTGTCTCAATTTATGTGGCATAGATAAAATTTTGACAGTCAATCAAATATTTTTTGCATATATACTTTTATATTAAGTTCGTAATCATTGTGATTTATAATATGTTTTATTTTATTTTTAAATAATATACGTTATTTTATGTCTTGCTCTGTCTAATCCTAATTTATGTGCACTAATATAATATTGATAGTTAATAAACTTTTTTATGTTGACATATCATTTTATGTCTTTTTTACCCTTTTTTATGAAATATTATCAATGTTTCAATACTTAGACGATCATAATAATTAATTAGGGGCGATATAGTAAAATCACGATGAAAACAATAAAGCACACATGTCTTAAGTGACTTGTAATAACTAAATAGAAGCGACATAGCAAAATTACTATAAAAATACTTGTATAATAATTAACTAATGATGGTATAGTAAAATTACGATTGAAACAATCATAAATGTCAATTTTACTTTTTTTCTAATTAAATATTATTAATTTTTTAATATGTAAATGACTTATAATATTTAATTAGGAATATAATAATTAATTAGAGATGATATAGTAAAATTATAATTGAAGCAGCTGAAGCAAGCAAGTCATAAATGCTGATTTTATTTTTTTATTAAGTATTATTAATTTTCTAATACATAAATGACTTATAATAATTAGTTAGGGGTGATATGATAAAACTACAATTGAAGCAGCTGAAGAAAGCATGTCGACCTCGTACTTGCTTTGTTGATGCGGTAAAATTACGGTTAAAGTAGCTGAAATAGTCATAAATGTCTATTTTCTTTTTTTTTTTAATTAAATATTATTAATTTTGTAGTACATAAATAACTTACAATATTTAATTAGGAATATAATAATTAATTATGGGTAATATAGTAAAATTACGATTGAAGCAGCTGAAGCAGATATTTCATAAATGTCTATTTTAATTTTTTATTAAATATTATTAATTTTATAATACATAAATGACTTATAATAATTAATTAGAAACTGATATTATAAAATTACAGTTGAAGCAGTTGAAGCAGGTATGTCAAGCTACTGCGTGCTTAGCTCAACTCCCTCTTATAAATAAAAGAATATAAAAGAATATATTGATTATTTTTTAAGTTTGGTATGGTGGATAATTTTGGTCTTATAATTGTTTGTACACGTAATTATACCTCTTTTTAAAAACTAATTTTGGTCCTCTTTTTTTCATTTTTATATATTAGATTTCTATTGATATTTTTTTGTATTCTCTAAGTTTTACTTCATCACCTCAAAGTTTCTTTCAATTTTCCCAATTCATAGTATTATCTAGGATTTCAAGTAGTTAATTTACTTAATTTCAAATGACTAAAAAACTCATTTATGAAATTATCACAATGGTCCTATCCAAATAAAGAAATACACAGAAGCAAAGGATTGAAAAAAATATTTTTATGCATTCTTCATCAAGTTCTAAAATGATATAAAAGTAGCAAAGAAGAGAAAAGTCAAAGATATCAAAATTTTGATGAAAGAGCATGAAAAATTTTCTGATTCGAAACATGTTCAAGATGAAGTCTTTAAAGAAACAAAGATTTTTGTTGTTGTTTTCTTTAAGAATTTATTCATCGATTTATAGCAATTGATTTGTATATGTATTTTGACAGTATTCAATTGATTGATAGTTATGAATACATATTTTGACTGTAATTTGAGATATTGAAATGAATTTAAATTGTGCATAAAAAATTGGCTGTTAAAGTTACATATACATATTGTTTTGTAAATTCATTTTGAATATGTTTTGATTTGTATGTGCATGTTGGCTAATGTTTAACTAAATAATAGTTATGAATACATACTTGTCCGTCTTGTGAGATTTGAAATCTATTTACGTGTGCACAATTCATTCGATTATTAAATTCACTCAATTGTATTTTCAATATTGGATTAATTTGTATTTGGTCGTACAAAGTTACTTTTATTCTTTTGTTGATCTAAACAAAATATAACCATATACATCTTGTCATAGTATTCACAGTTACATATACATATTCATTTACAAATGTATACAATACGTACATAATGGACTATAGTTACATATACATATTGGACTAATTTACAGTTTCATATACATATTAATCTGTATATATATTTAGTCCGTTCAAGTTAAAATTTCATATACATATTAGTGGGTATATGTATTTGTCCCTTTTATGGAGTTGAAACTCGAGCTTTCGTACTTCAACCATGATGAAGAACCTACACTTTTCTGATTCCAAATAAGTCATGTTCAGTAGTACCAATGCGATTGACAACTAACTATAGAGGGTAACGAACTTAAGCCCTTAATTGTAATTGTATTTATTAATACAAATTGAATCATACAAATATAAATGATACATTTTCATCAAACGATACATATTTATACAATTTGAACTATACAGATATAAATGATACTTTTTTATACAAATATAAATGATAAATTTGATGTAAAAATACAAACAATACATTATATATGATAGACTCATGCAAATACAAATAATATATTGTCACTCCTATGTCATTATGTGTTTCTATCCTCGTACTGCTAAAATCAATTTTATACTCAATTTTAATACCTTTTTACTTCCAATCTATACACAGTTGTTTAACAATCAATTTTAGCAATTCGTCATAGTTTTTAAATTTTTTCATTGCAATTGAGTACAACCGATATTCATCATATTCATTTTTAGTCGTCCATACACACGAATGCTTCAAAATAATTACAAATCAAGCATATAAAAGCAATTATTCACCAAAGTTGAAGCCAAATTTTGTTTGAAAATATTCTCAGTATATATGCAGTTTTCGTATAAGAATCAAAATACCATATACAATTATTCACCAAAACCGTCATATATACAATTCTTAATAACGAAACCAAATACCGAACCAATTGATCAAATTGAATCCACATTCATATGTATTCATTGAAATCGCATTAGATAAATCAAATACGAAAAAATAATTACAAGTCAGTTTATACGATGCATGTCACCTTCTACAATTATTTTTTGCAGAAAATAGCGATGAAGCAAAAATAAAAGAACAATAAGATTGAATTACATTTTTTTGCTAAATTAGATTGAATTACACACCTGGGAATTGTTGATGTCGCTTTCTCCCTCTCTTATTTTTTCGTTGTGTTCTATTGAATATGTCTTTAAACATGACAATTTATGAAAGGAGAATATTGTGAAAAGTTGGAGATAATTAAGGGTGTTATTTACTCTTTTTTTTTTTTTAAATCACTACCTTATGCTTTTTTTTAACTGAATTCTGAGAAAAAGTTGACTAGATACAATGAGCCCTTTATGCATTTGGTCACTAACTGCTACCTATAAATTGTAATTAGTAAAAGTTATATCAAGAAGTTAGTTGGGAGGAGTCTAAGTTATTTATGGGTGAAATTTTTCCATTAATTTATTTTGAAATAGTCCAAGAGTAATAGGTGTAATCATATAAATTTTATTCAAATTAAATTTCAAATATATTAGTCTAAATCAATATTGCAGATTCATATAATTAGAGAAATAATTAACTTCCAATTGTGGTATTCCATTGATTTGTGCTACAAATGCTAATCCCATCATGCTAAGTCCAAGATGACACCTTATTCTAGAGACCTAATTTGGTGTCACATGTCAAATTATGTGCCACGTGAAGTCAAGAAAAAAGAGCAAATAGGATTATGCCGCGTATCAAAATGATGAAACATTCCTAGTGAAATCAAAGGACAATAGAAAGTATCATCTGAACAAGTTTACATGTTATAAGTCTCCATAATTACAAAAATAGAGGACTAGAACTCTAACAAGAAGCCAGAGAAAGTTCGTGTATCAAATGCCACAAATTTCTCTATAAGATACAAGTTTAAATATTCAAACACTCAAGTTCATATACAACTCAAGATCAACACGAAGATTCAAGACCAAGACCAAATGCCCTTTAATTCAAACACAAGCCATGATTAAGACCACTAAATTCAAGATCAAGGTCTAAAGCCCTTGGATTCAAGTACAAGTCAAGATTAGACTACTAGATTTAAGATCAAACTCAAAAGACCTTGGATTTCAAGTATAAGTCAAGATCAAGACCACCAGATTCCACATCAGGCTAAAAAAATTCTTGGATTCAAAAAAAATTTAAGATCAAGGTCAATGACTCTTGAATTAATATTCAAAAAGAAGCATCAGAGGATTTATAGAGACTGTAACACTCCATATTAAAATCAAATACTATGATTGTAGTGATATATTCCTTCCATAATTGTTATTTTCTCAGCGTAAATTTTATTTTCTAAAACCATCTCTACCTCTCATTTCTTCATTTAAAATTTGAAAAATATAAAAACTACTGAAATGAAGATCAAAACCAAATTTGATACTATACTTGTTGTTGACTTTAAAAGTGCATTTGAAGCTATAATAGGGATTATTGGAGAAATCAAAAGGAGCAGACACAAAATGTTAGGATAATAAGTACTTCATGTAATGTCCAAGACAACTCATGTCTCAGATTTATCTTATCCAACAAGATGGGTGTCCTCTTCTTACATGCTAGAAGGAGCAAATGATATAACTAATGTTTTCGAGAAAATGTTGACGCAACTTAATCTTCCACAAAAATGCCACTAAAAGTCCAACAATTCCTTGATGCAAGAAGGTGATATCATAAACACTTAATATGCTCCATATCTCCTGAGATTATTCTCCATTCTAAGTTCTATTCGGTTAAAGATTCACATTATTCTTCATTCTCTATGATGGTGGTACAAGTAATGATGATTGACGCTTCAATTAAGGAACAACTGGCAAGTTTATTGAAGTAATAGAAGGACTAATAAAGCACGTGTAAGAACAAGATGCTAAACTTTCCAAGTTGATAAATAAGATGGATAGCATGATTGAGATAAAATCAAGTCAAGTATCTATAAAGATTAATGAAATTCATAAGAAAGGAGAGTATATAAATAACAACAATGATCAAAGAGATCCATAGCTCTACTGAAGGTTTGATTCCTCTTGACCAATTGAAGAACTTCATCATGAAGCTATAAAAAAATCTTAGTCCTTATCCAGAGTTTCCCTCATATATGCAAAGTCATATACACAAAGGATTGAAAACATGAAGATGCCCAACGACTATCAACCTCGTAAGCTCTAAAAATTTATCTGCATAGGGAATCTGTCAAGATCCAAAAGTTGATGTCATGATGAAACTTCTCTCGGCCTAATCTCGACAAGTAATCAAAGTGCCCAAATAAAGAAAATTCAAAAATAATAATAAAATTAAACAAGGCAAGACTTCTAGAACAAAGTCAGACCATGATATAGAAAAATATGAAAGTATGAACAAAATACATAACTATACCAAAACCTGGTATCATAACTACAAGAGTATCTAAAAACCATATCTGATTCTAAAATACTACATAAAATCTGTCTTCAAAATAAATAAAGAAAATAGATAGATAAAATGAAGCCTAAAACCAACTCTAATGGCCTAGAGCATGTCGGTACCTCAAAATCTCCAAGAATCAAGCATAGACCCAGCTACCGTGTGCCGTACTAGGATCTGCATCAAAAGAGCACATTAGAGTGAGTACAGTACACTTTTACTAAATAGGTATCATAGGCCAATTAAGCAAGACAAAAAATAATACAAGTAAAGACATACACAACCTACAAGCAGAAAAGTTCTCAAATGATAGCTCACACCGTCTCCATTAATAATTCTAATATATATATATAGCCAAGGGACAATCATACATACAAGTATAGATATAATCTAAATACATGATAAGTAAACACATAATGGGAAATACAGAATATGCAAATGCAATGCAATGTGATGTATGATAAAGTGAATGGTTGAAAATCATTGCATGACTTTCTGTGTACACCTAATGATCCTCAAAGATCCCAAAATAGGACCCATGGAGGGTTCTCATACTATATACTATCTTGGTTTTTCACCAATCTCAATCTATTCAATCAATACATTCCTAGGTTTAGGAATTTTTGAAGTGTCTCATTTTCTGTAAAAAATCAATATTCCTTAATGGTAATAATATCTCATGAATGTGTATGTATGTAATAAGGATTTAAGTCTCACACTAAGATCAATATGAAGATATAAAATCAATTCAATACATATAGAAATAAGTTGAGCTCAAAAATCACCTCAATATGCCATTAATTCATGATATCAATTCTAGTTGGGAACCATTCAAATAAATATGCATTTAAGATTTCATTAAAATTACATCAACCCACAAACATGAGTATATTAATATGATAAAGGCAAACAATGCTTAATAAGGCCTATAATGTCTATTCAAGCCTCCACTTGGGCATCACATTAAGAAATACGGGATTCAAGTGCATAATTAAGGCCAGTGATGTCAAATAAAGCTTCTGCATGGAAACACACAATTTATAATATATATGTAAATAGCAATAAAATATAATCCCCCACACAAGCATTATGATGTTAGGTGTATTTATGCATTCTAGTGTCACTATTCTAGTCTTTTTAACTTTGTATTGAGGATGATTCGTATGCTATATGGGTTGATAATGATATAAATATGCATCTAAGTGTCAAAGTACATGATTACAATGTAAAAAGTGAATTCCAAGAAAGTTTGTACTTAATTGAGTCATTTAGAGTTCAATCGAGGAAACTAACATTACTATCTTAAGCTCGGTGTTTGTCTAGTTTATCCCGTTTGATTCTATTGTGTATAAAGGGTTCCAAATAGTTTAAATGTGTAATTATGAGTGAAAAAAATTGTCTGTGATGTTCAAATTTCAATTTGATTAAGTGTAGAGGTGAAACAATAAGTTGAAGATCAAGGGAACTAGTCTAGTCTTAGCTTGTGTTTTTGATTCATCGTGTTGGATATTGTGTTGTTATGACCTCTAACCCGTGGTGTATGATTATGTAGGAAGCTTTGTGGGATGAATATGGTGATATATTAATGATATAAAGGCTGAAAATCCATGGGAAATACACCACAATACAAGGGATGGACTGGAAGGAGGGGAATTAACACTTAACTAAAATCTTGAATGCAACTTCTAGTGAGGTATTGCGATAGGATCGTGCCGTGACCCCTATTTGACTCAAACCATCTGTGTGACGCAACCTCCAATCAAGTCAAGCACTTATTTTTTCGTAACCCTTAGTCAAGTCAAGCAAGTGGTGTGGCGCAACCCCTATTTCAAACACGACCAAGTGCAAAATCCTTCTTCTACACGGCTTGGACTTATCTTCTCCTAAAAATACATGTTTTGTCATGTTTGTAAACATCTTTGGACGTCTTGGAACATCAAGGAGCTGCTACTACACGTTTTTTAGGGTTATTCTTTTATTTAGACACCTATTAGATTATATCATTTATTCAACCTTTTGGATCATGATTATGACTTTGAGTGGCTAAAAACCTCCTTTCCAGGGTTAAAGCCAAGAACATGACTATTATTGTTTTGAATTGATTTTATTTAATTCACTTACTATATTTGGTTGCTTGTTCATCTTTGATTTAACTATTTGATGGATTGATCACCCGGAGAATATATCAATTGTCTACCTTTTGATCTCGGGAGAGGAAATAGGGAGATAGAACATGGAGATGAACAAAGTGTGGTTTGTATTCTTGTATAAAATAAGGAATTCATATTACCATCTAGGACAAGGATGTACTTAGAATACTCACTTGATTCACATGTAGGATGATAACTTAAAAAACTTAATTGGATTATTACCTTCCCACTCAATGGTATAGTTGTAATGTCCAAATTAGGTAAACGGTTAGAGGTCGGGAGACCATGATTATGCAATTAACCCTACGAATCAACAACCAAGATAATCAAGTTAACCAATGAAGTTCAATAACATATTATGATTGTTCATTGTTCAAAAGTGCTTTAACCCTTGGCTTTACTTCATTGATTGTTTCAAGACTTATTTTTGGCATTGTTCACTTTTCTTTAGTTACAAATTACAAACTCTTTTTTGGTTACTCTTTTGCTAATTGAATCTAAATTGCGAACTAGAATTGAATCGTTGTTAGATCAAGTCCCTATGGGATCGATATTCGACTTTTTTGAAGGCCATTTTACTACTTGATAGACCACGTACACTTGCGTGTGTGCTTGGGCGTTGCCAAGTTTTTGGCGGCATTGCCGGGGATTTGCATTCAGCAACTGTTATATTTTTAGTTTTACTCTTAGATTTCTTTGATGTTTTTTATGTTTGATCTTGGTTGTGTATTTGCAAGAAACAGGTTTACAAAGTAGTAAGCTGGCAAGGATCAGGACTTGATTGAACAAAGCTTCAAACCTGAGCAATTTTTCCATCGGTGTAGGAGAGAAGAAATCCTTCTCTACCGTATTCCTCAAATCGTAGAAGATCAAGAAAATCACGCTTTAATGGATGAAGAACAAGTAGACTGCAGGATAGTCAGAGAAGTGGCAATCCAACTTCCAACAAATTTGACTTCCCCATTTCAGAAGCTAATACCTGGAGGCACTTTTGAGCTTAAACAGAATATGGTACAACTTTTGATTAGCAATGGACAATTCACAGGGCTTTCACATGAAGATCCACAGGTCCACTTGTGAAATTTTCTGGAAATTAGTGATACATTCATTTCCATGGGTGTGAATGCAGATTATGTAAGGATGATGTTGTTCCCCTTTCACTATTGGGGGAAGAAAAAAAGTGGTTGAATGCAGGCCCGACAAATTCAATCATATCATGGGATGACATGGCTCGAAGATTCCTTATCTGATTTTTTCCGTCTGGCAAGACTACGATACTTTGCATTGAGATAGTGTACTTTAAACAGAAACTAGTCGAGAGTCTATACCATGCTTGGGAGCACTTCAAAGCACTTCTCCGGGATTGTCCACACCATCAACAGTCTAATTAGGTACTTTCTTATACTTTTGTAAAGGCTCTTGATCACAATACAATGATTTTGCTCGATTCAGCTGCAGGTGATCAAACTCTTAAGATGACATATGATGAGCTGTACACTTTATTGAACTGTAAGCTCAAAGAAATCCAGAATGACATTCAAATTCGAGGAGCACTACGAAAAGAGTTGCAGGTGTATTAGAGGTTGACCAATTCACTGCCATATCTAATAATATGTCTTCATTGCAAAATAAAATAAGCAGTCTGAAATTGGGAGTAGCACAACCTGCAGCCACATTCAATGCAATCCAACAAGCTTCAGGTTGGTGTGAAGTTTGCGGTAACACTGGCCATTCAATAACAATGTGTGTTGTAAATCTGAAGTCAATAATGTATGTGGGCAATGCTGAAAGGCCAAATTATGGTAATGTCTACAATATGAAGTGGCAGACTCAACCACTGAATTATACTTGGAATGCTCAACAATAGTAAACTCAGAAATCACAGGCATAAGGAAATCAGTCAACTAGCAACTTGAAAGAGATTATGAAACAAATTCTTGCTAATTAAATACAGTTGGCTGCAGATGTAAAAAAATCGGCAGGCGGCCACTAGAAGCTTAGAGTTATAGATGGGGCAGTTATCACTTACATTAAATACCAGGCCTCAAGGTTGGTTGCCCAGAGATGCAAAAAATCCAAAACAAGTTATGACAATTATCTTGAGGAGTGGTAAAGAGCTTCATGGAGAATCTTAAAAGGCAACTAAGAAGGTAGATGCTGATATGGTGACTGAATAGGTAAATGGCAGAGTTGCTAAAAAATTGAGAAAGTCTTGAGTACTCAAAGGAAAAAATTACTGCAAAAGTGGAGAAGCAGATGCCACAACTCTTGTTCCCACACAAACACAAAAAAGCAAAGAAGGATGCATGTTTTAAGAAGTTCTTTGACACGTTTCGAGAGCTTCACATTAACCTTCCTCTGTTAGATGTTTTGTAAGGTATGCCTAAGTATGGAAAGTACTTGAGGGACATAGTTGCTAATAAGGTAAAGCTGAAGGATGTTAAGACGGTAGCACTCACTAAAGAGTGCAACGCTGTAATAATAGTAAATGCCCAAGAAGCTTAAGGTCCCTGGGAAGTTCATGCTCCCCATTTAGATTGGTAATAGTAAAGTGGTTAATGCACTGAGTGACTTAGGGGTAAGTGTCAACTTGATGACCCTCTCCTTGTTTAATACTTTAAACATGGTGAAGCTAGACCAAGCCCTGTGCTTTTACAATTGGCAAATAGGATCATAGCCTATCCCACCAAAATCATAGAAGATGTCTTCATAAAGGTTGGTAAATTTTTTATTCTTGCTTACTTTATTGTTCTAGATTTTTTGGCAGACGAACAGGTACCAATCATTTTGGGGCGTCCATTCTTAGAAATCGGAGGAAATTTGATTGATGTTAGAGAAGGTACGCTCACAATGAGGTTGGAGGATACAGAGGTAGTATTTAAAGTTTACAAAGCACTTAACACACTATCCCACTATAAGGACTTATTCATGATTATTGTTATTGAAGGGGATAAGTGTAGGGTGGATTATCTGCCAAAGACCTATTTGGATATCCTCATTGATCACCCTAAGTCAAAACCACCTAAGCCCAACACGATGCAAGTGGATGAGCCTGAAAAGGCTAAAGTTGAGAATACTGTTTACCTTGAAAATGCACACTCAAGAGGTCAAAAACGAATAAGAAGATGGACTCCAAGTGTGAGGAAAATGATGAAGGAACTTGGTTAAGTTGAGTTGGGTCATGCTGCGACACTAAATCAGGCGATACTTGGAAGGCAACCCATGTTAAGTAGCTATGTTTTTCAGTTTTTAGTTTTTATTTCACATAATTTTTGTTTTTGATTGAAACTTGCATTCAGTGTAGTTATTGTAGGGCTAACTTGAATGTCTTGTGTGTAGTGGAAGTGTAGAGTCTCCTTAGTTTAGGATGCTTCTAATGAAGAATTGTTCAAGGATAAACAAGGTTTAAGTGTGGGGCGGTGATGTTGGGTGTATTTATGCATTCTAGTGTCACCATTCTAGTCTTTTTAGCTTTGTTTTGAGGATGATTCATATGATATATGGGTTTATAATGATATAAATATGCATATAAGTGTCAAAGTACATGATTACAATGTTCAAAGTGAATTCCTAGCAAGTTTATACTTAATTGAGTCATTTGGAGTTCAATCGAGGAAACTAGCGTTACTAGCTTGAGGTAGGTTTTGTCTAGTTTATCTCGTTGGATTATATTATTTTTAAAGGTTTAAAAAGGGTTTAATTGTGTAATTATGAGTGGAACAACTTGTTGGTGATGTGCAAAGTTCAATTTGATCAAGTGTAGAGGTGGAACAATAAGTTGAAGATCAAGGGAACTAGCCTAGTCTTAGCTTATGTTTCTGATTCATCGTGCTGGATATTGTGTTGTTATGATCTCTAATCCGTGGTGTGTGATTATGTAGGAATATTTGTGAGATTAATATGGTGATATATTGATGATATAAAGGCTAGAAATCCATGATAAATACACCACAATACAAGGGATGAAAGGAGGGACTTCAACACGTAACCAAAATCTTGGATGCAACTTCCAGTGAGGTATCGCGATAGGGTCGTGCCGCGACCCCTATTTGACTCAAACAAGCAGTGCGCCATGACCTCCAGTCAATTAAAACACCTATTTCTCTACAACCCTTAGTCAAGTCAAGCAAGTGGTGCGGTGCAACCCTTAGTTCAAACACAACCAAGTGCAAAATCCATCTTCTACACGGCTTGGGCTTATCTTCTCCTATAAATACATGTTTTGTCATGTTTGTAAACATCTTTGGAAGTCTTGGAACATCAAGTAGCTGCTACTGCACGTTTTTTTAGGTTTACATTCTTTTATTTAGCATTCTATTAGATTATATCATGTATTCAATCTTTTAGATCATGATTATGACTATTAGTGGCTAGAAACCTCCTTTCTGGGGTTAAAGCCAAGAACATGAGTATTATTATTTTGAATTGATTTCATTTAATTCGCTTATCATATTTGGTTTCTTGTTTATCTTTGATTCAACTATTTGATGAATTTATCACCCAAAAAATATATTAATTGTCTACCTTTTGATCTCGGAAGAGGGAATAAGGAGATAGAACATGGAGATGAACAAAGTGTGATTTGTATTCTTTTATAAAATAAGGAATTCAAACTAGCATGTAGGACAGGGATGTACATAGAAGCCTCACTTGATTCACACGTAGGATGATAGCTTACAAAACTTAATTGGATTATTACCTCCCGCTCAACGATGTTGTAATGTCCAAAATAGGTAAATTGTTAGAGGTCGGGATACCATGATCATGCAATTAACTCTACGAATCAACAACCAAAATAAGCAAGTTAACAAATGAAGTTCAATAACATAGTATGATTGTTCAAAAGTGCTTTAACCCCAGGCTTTACTTCATTGATTGTTTCAAGACTTTTGTTTTCCGCATTGTTCAGTTTTCTTTAGTTTACAAATTACAAACTCTCTTTTGATTACTCTCGCACCAATTGAATCTAAATTGCAAAATAGAATTGAATCGTTGTTAGATCAATTCCCTATGGGATCGATATTCGTCTTCTTGAAGGCCACTTTACTACTTGATAGATCACGTACACTTGCATATGTGTTTGGGCGTTTTCACATTACACAATATATAAAAATAGATTAAAAACATCATCCATAGTTATTTTCCCAACATATTATATGCTTTATTTATTTAGTAACTACCCAACCCAGTCTAAAGAAATTAATCCATAACTTACATCAAAATGATGAAATTTGAGATAAAGTCCTTCAGCACGTATCCCTCCATTTTTAATAGGTTTTGGAATCAACTACAACATTCAAATATAGCATTTATGCATTAAAATAAAGCTAATGCCCATATTTCTCACATTCGAGTCGGATCTAAAATGGGTTTGACAAATGAGATTGAAAATGAATTGGGTAAAATCATAATTTTAGTTTAAAAATACTTCCCCACGGTTAAAGGAATCTACAGTTGAATACCCACACAAAAATGAGTTAAAAAATGAGGTCCAAATTAAATAAAACCATTTTAAAGCTTCACCAGAAAATCTTCAAATTACCATGTTAAAAAACAAGATTAAAGAGTATCTTGATGATATAATTCAATGAAAAGTAATGAAATTAAGGTTTTGGAGATTACCCAAGCTTAAATAGTGATCATAATCCTAAATATCGGACAAACCCAAAGCTTAAAGTCCAAAAATAGTGAAAAATTATGAAATGGGGTTTATATATAGTTGTGGCCGCTTTGCGGCTAAATGGCCGCTAAAGTGGCTATCGCTAAAGAGGTACCAGGCCAATAAAGTGGCTACAACTAAATGCTTGGATGATAAAGCAGCTACCACTTAAGCGGTCCTTAGCTTCTTAAGTGGCTAGAGTAGATATCAACCAGTGCTGATTTTGGTAAAACCTAACAATACTTCAAATGAACCCTCACGATTTAATTGGAATGCCACAAAAATAAACCACATATGCTATTAGGATAACTTTGATATTTCAAACTCAATGGCGATGTTGGATTTAAAAAAAAATTGTTTTTAATAAATTAACCCCCAAGGCTCTATAAGGCATATTTCACTAGTTTTTCACATCAAGGATCAAAATGTAAACTAAAGGCTCCAAACCTAAACCAACCCTGCTACTAACCTTAATTTGATATTTCGGATCTAGTGAAGTTGTTCAAATTTCCTTATGACACTCAAAACATTAAATATTGAACAAAGTCAACTATGGAGCTTTTAAAGCTCCAAAACACCTCAAATTCTCTCAAAACACTTTCGAAGGCATTGAGAATCATGCCAACCAACCTCACACCCGAAAATCAATATGTAGCAACTTTACGGAAGGGGAAAATTGTCAAATCACATAAAAGGAAACATTTCTCACTTTAGGTCATTACAGTATCTACCGCTAAGACTCTAGTTTGTCCTCAAACTAAAAAGTAAAAAACTAACTGAATCAGTAAAAAATTGAGAGTAACTACTGCTCATGACAGGCTCAACCTACTAAGTAGTCTCCTTAATAAGTTGGTGTCTTTACTGAACTTTAACCACATGAATATCTATAGAACACAACTGTCTGACCTCCTTAGCTAAAATAGACACCGACTTCTATACAAAGGTCAATCTATCATCCAACTAAATTGAATCCTAATAAAGCAGGTGAGACTCAGATGGAATATAGCACCGCAAAATAGATGTTGAAATGACCTAAATTTGTGAGTTTTTATTTTTATATGTTTTGACTATTTTTTCCTTCCTCGTAGATGCTACATGGTGTTTTTGGAGTTTGGGGATGGTTGGCACAATTCTTGATGTGATCAAGAATGATTAGTGTGAGTTTGTGGTTTTAGAGGCTTGAGAGGTCATATAGTTGACTTTGGTTAAAATTCATTATTCTGAGCGTCGGATGAATTTTTTGACCATGCCAACAAATTTGAAATATCAAATTTAGGTTAGTACCAAGATTGGTTCGATTTTGGGACCTCTCATTTCGACCCTTTGTTTGAAAATTAGTGAAAAGGGGCCCCTAGGAGTTAATTTTGTGAAAACAATCTTTTTTTTTTTGAAAATCCAATGTCAACATTGAGGAACATCAAAATTATCCTAGTAGCATATATAGTTTATTTTTGTTTGATCCTGAATGAATTTCAAGGGTCCGTTCAAAGATTTTGGAAACCATGATAATCAGTTGGTTGTTGATATCTAGTGGATGGAGTTAACTTCTTTTCAAACGTAGGCCCCTGGCCACAAATACGAATAAGAAAATCTCCCTTTATCGTGAAATATTCATCATAATAATGAATAAAACAGGAATCACAACAGAAATATTCATCATACCAAAAACTAAAAGACGATCTTGGTGTGCAAATAGTGAAAACAAGAGAGACACGTTTTCTCTCTCTCAACCTAATCCGCTATTCTCCTCTTCCAAAAACTAATACAGAATAATGAATTATGAATAAAAATTCAGCATCAAGTCTTTTAATAATCTCTTCTCTCATAATTACCTTCTAAGTCCCTAAACTAATTATAAATGATAAATTAGTCTTGCACATAGTTTCTAGGCGCCACATTTGGTCCAACAAGGTACTTTTCTCTTGTGTGATTTGTCATCTGCAATCTGTAGTCCCATCATGTCTCTATCTACCTCATTAACACCTGAAATCATGCTAAGTACATAGGTTAGCTCAATTACATTAAAGTAGAGTGAAAACATAAGAAACTAGACACTTTGTTCTCAAAACTTAGCTAAAATATGGGTAAGTTATGGTGCTTAGGCATATAAATATACCCAATATCACCACCCCACACTTAAATCTTTGTTCGTCGTCAAAAAACTTATCCATTTATGCATACACAAGATTTAAAACCCATAAAGAAAACATAAGATGCTCAAAGAGGCTCACACAACAATTATGAACAAGAAGTAGCTTCATGAATCATTACTAGAGGCAACCTACCCTCAAGAATAGACTCATTAAGTTAGCAAATTCATGCATACCGTTTAAGCAAAGAAATTATATAAATTACCCAACCTTCATCAACCATGTGCCCTCGTAACAAGAAAGGTACCCATAATTACTCACAATCATGCAATTTCTAACAAAATGGGTACAAGAATCAAGTTGCGCTCACTCTCACAAAAAATTCTCAAATTATAACTGATGACCATATGCTTGACCTTAGTGTAATGCTCCACTAATATCAGAATGCTAAGATTAGGATCAAATAGGTCTTTAACGGGTTGTAATGCAGGCTAAAGGATGGGTAGGAACTATTTTGGCCAGAAATGGTGACTATCTTCCCTAAGCACTTTAATACACTACATTATGCAACTAAGACCAATTTTTAACAACCAATTTACACCACTTTCATCTATCTATATCTTTTGTTTTCACCCCATGCCATTAAACTCAATTAACAACACTATGGTGGGAGTATGAAACCCATTCAAATATTTTATTATTATTATTATTTTTTGCACCCATTTCACATTATGCACCCCTATGATAGCCACTCTCAACTTAAGCGATTTACCTTAGTTGAGATGCTAATGTCCAAGAAGGACCAGGGCCAAAACAAGTTTATTGTAACATGTCCGGGATAAAATTTGAAACTTTTTCAAAAATTTTTGCTACTCCCAACCACATCAATTTCACACGCTAATAACCAAACTTTGGGGCATCAATTTCACCTTCTTACTCTTATTGTCAAACTCCTAACTCAAATTCATTTTACATTAAAGTACTTAGGAGCTTTTGGATCAAATTACGGTCCATTAAAGAATGGGTTAGGCTAAATATGAGGCTAGCAAAAGAACAAGCTGAAGGATCAATAGGGCTAGCTAAGATAATGTGCAAAGGTAGGTCAAAAGAAGGCATGAACAATGGTTGTCAAAGAAATGCCTAAATCATCTCCTAAACTCACAATCTTTATTTTTCTTTGCACACACACCAGACAAGTTCTAGCATCAATTGCAATAAGGAATATACAACAGTCTTACACACTCATGACACATGGTCAACTCAATTAGGAGCATTATAGATTCTTGACCCAACAATTAAATGAATTCAACTAAAACTAACAATCACAACAAGAGTCACAACTAGAGCCTAGGTGTTTCAAACGTAATGATCCACCGCATACTCATGCTATAGTGCCATGTGATCCACAAGAACCTTTACATGTAACAAATGACTAATTTTCTCTTAAGACGGTCGCCATCCATCCATCATCAAGAAAAACACCTAACTATGACTAAATCAAACAAACATCTAACAAGAAACAAAATAAACAAAATAACTAATCCTATCACAAAAGTATACTTAGGAGAAGGTACTAATTTCTTACAAAACAAGCAACAAAGTAACCAGCCACCCCACACTTAATCTAGATACTATCCCCAGTGCAAATAACAAGCTAAAGAACCTGGCTATTAGTACTCTTTATCCACATTAGGAGTTATGCCACCTGCATGGAGATCATCATCAGAGCTATTTTTTTCTGTATTCATCACATCGCCCATGTCAGCCACACATAATAAAACTAACTATAGTTAAGATGAAGGTGGTGAAGTCACCATCCCATACTTAATTTGTTAATATAAACCAATTAAGTGTTATTGTTGGGTACTCAGACTTCGTCGGCATATACTTTGATATGGTGCACAAACCTTAGTCGCAATATAATTCACTCACTTCAATTTCCCCAATTCTATTTCAATGAAGCACTTTTTGAACAAAATCATTCCCTACAACTTCAACCATATAAATATATATAGAACACCATCACTTTCACATGATTTTATCAATATTATGTTCAACACAATAAGATGGAAACTAATGGTTACACAACTACCATGTTGGTTGTAAATAATTCACTCACATGTACAAGCTCAAGTACTACAAAAATGGTGCTTATCTTCCCAAGATGTTCAAAATCCTTCTTTGACATAGACATGGCAAGAATTTAATTCATAATCCTAAAAAAATCAACTAACAATAACAAAAGGTCACCATAACTAAGGGTTAAGAAATTAAAACTTACCTTGAAGATGGACGATTGAAGAAGGAAGGGGAAATTCTTAAGCTTGTTAAGCAAAGAGTAATCTTGAAGGACAAAGAGAATGGTGAGGGAGGAATCTTGTATGTCTTGGGGGTGAAATAAGGATGAATTTGGGCATTTAGGGTGTAGAGTCTATTGAAAGAATAAAATCTGGGTCGGGTTGACCTAAGTTAAAGTTGGATTCATGTTGAAATTTGAAGGGTGTGCGATGCACAAGTTATCGCACAAGTTTAAGTGTGCGCCGCATTGGTTATCGCACATGTGAAATAGTGAGACTATGCGGTATAGTGTGCGATGCACATATTATCGCACAAAGATAAGTGTACGACGCATATGTTATCGCATCAGCTTAAGTGTGCACCGCCTAAGGTATCGCACAAGTGAGACAGTGAGGGTGTGCAGTTGGCTGTTAAGGCATTAACATAGAAAATAAGGGTTGGAAATCCTATTTTCTTATCACTACTCTCTTTTTCGAACAACAACCTTTCTCTCAAACAAGTTGTGTTTTAAGGCACATCCTCTATGTTTGCAACCAAGAGAATTCAAGATAAATGAAGAGAGTATGATGTAAACAAATAAATGCATAATGAATTCAAAACCCAAAGTAATAGATTGTATGCTACAAGGCTTCCATAACCCTAACTAATAAACTTAGCTACTCATGAATAAAACAAAAATCACAAGAGAAATATTCATCATACCAAAAATAGAAGACGATCTTGGTGTGTAAATAGTGAAAACAAGAGAGAAATGTTTTCTATCTCTCACCCTAAACCGCTTTTTTTCTCTTCCAAAAAATAATACAGAATAATAAATTATGAATAAAAATTCAGCATCAAGTATTTTAATAATCTATTCTCTCATAATTGCCTTCTAAGTCCCTAAACTAATTATAAATGAAAAATTAGTCTTGGGCATAGTTTCTAGGTGCCACATTTGGTCCAACAAGCTACTTTTCTCTTGTGTGATTTGTCATCCGCAATCCGTAGTTCCATCATGTCTCTATCTACCTCATTAACATCTAAAATTATTCTAATCACATAGGTTAGCTCAATTACATCAAAGTAGAGTAAAAACATAAGAAACTAGGCACTTTGTACTCAAAACTTAGCTAAAATATGGGTAAGTTATGGTGATTAGGCGTATAAATACATCCAAGATCACTTATTTGACCAACTTTAGGGTTTTGGTTTTTTCTCTAAGATTGAAATCAGATCAGGCTATCATCAGCTCAGAGTCAGAGAATGTGACATTCCAAAAATAGCCTTTCATACTCGATATGGTCACTTCGAATTCTTAATTATGTCCTTTGGTATTACCAATGCCCCAACAATTTTCATGGACTTGATAAACTGGGTGTTTAAGCAGTACTTGGACATGTTCATCATAATCTTCATAGATGATATTCTAGTCTATTCCCGTAGTGAGCGTGATCATGCAGACCATCTTAAAATTGTACTTCAGACTCTTAGAGATCATCAGATATTCGTCAAATTTAGTAAGTGCGAGTTTTGGCTAAGGTCAGTAGCATTCCTTGGTCATATTATTTGTAGTGATGGCATTAGGGTTGATTCTCAAAAGATCGAAGCTGTCAGAAACTGGCCCAGACCTATCTCTCCATTAGATATCAGGAGTTTCTTGGGTTTGGCTGGTTATTATAGACGGTTTGTTGATAGATTTTCTTTTATTACATCCCTTATGTCCAGATTGATTCAGAAGAAAGTCAAGTTTCAGTGGTCAGATCGTTGGGAGAAGAGTTTTCTGGAGTTGAAAACTCGACTCACCTCAGCTCCAGTATTAGCTCATCTAGATGGGTTCATGGTTTATTGTGATGCATCTAGAGTAGGTTTAGGTTGTGTCCTCATGCAGCATGGTAAGGTCATAGCTTACGCCTCCAGGCAACTTAAACCCCATGAGAAGAATTATCCTACTTATGATTTTTAGTTAGCTGCCGTAGTTTTTGCCTTAAAGATTTGGAAGCATTATCTATGCGGAGTTCATGTGGATGTGTTCACAGATCATAAGAGCCTTCATTATGTATTTTCTCAGAAATATCTCAATCTTCGTCAGAGAAGGTGGTTAGAGCTCTTGAAAGATTATGACATGAGTGTCCTTTATCATCCGAGAAAGGCCAACGTCGTGGACAATGCTCTCAGTAGACTGTCTATGGGTAGTGTTGCTCATGTTGAGGACAGTAATAAGAAGTTAGCTCAGGAAATCCATCAGCTTTCCAGACTAGGTGTTCGCTTAGTCGATACAAAGGAGGGTAACATATGGGTTCAGAGTAGTTCAGAATCATCTCTAGTTTTTGAGGTGAAAGAAAAGCAATATAGAGATCCCAGTCTAGTCAAGTTGAAACAGTCAGTCAAGGATTAGAAAATAGAGGTTTTCTCCTAAAGGGGAGATGGTGTTTTGCATTGTCAGGGTCGTCTGTATGTTCCAGGTATAGATGACTTAAGGCAGTGAATTCTTGCAGAAGTGCATGGTGCGCTCTACTCTATTCATCCAGGGGCCACAAAGATGTACCACGACTGGCAGGAAATCTATTGGTGGAGTAGAATGAAGAGAGATATTGCATAGTTTGTGGTTAAGTTCTCTACATGTCAGCAGGTTAAGATAGAGCATCAAAAGCCTAGTGGGTCCCTGCAGGAGTTCAATATTCCTATTTGTAAGTGGGAAAAGGTGAACATGGACTTCGTGATGGGTTTGCCTTGTACTTATTGCCAGCATAATTTAATTTGGGTCATTATAGATAGGTTGACCAAATCAGTTCATTTTCTTCCAGTCCATACCTCTTATTCAGCCGAGGATTATGCCAAACTCTACATCAGAGAGTTGGTCAGATTACACGGTGTTCCGTTATTTATTATTTTAGATAGAGTTACCCAGTTCACTTCTCACTTTTGAAAAGCATTCCAAAAGGGTCTTAGTACCCAAGTTCATCTCGGTATAGCCTTTCATCCTCAGACAAATGGTCAAGCAGAAAAGACCATTCAGACTTTAGAGGAAATGCTAAGGGTGTGTGCTATCAATTTCAAGGGTAGTTGGGATGACCACTTGCCTTTGATTGAGTTTTCATACAAAAATAACTATCATTAAAGTATTAGGATGGCTCTATTCGAAGCTCTCTATGGTAGGAGGTACAGATCTCTAATCGATTGGTTCGAAGTTCGTGCCGCCTCAGTCATAGGGCCTGACTTAGTATTCGATGCCTTAGAAAAAGTCCAAATAATCATAGAAAGACTCCGGGCTGCTCAGAGCCAATAAAAGTCTTATGCAAATCTGTGCAAAAAGTATCTCAAGTTTGAGATTAATGATTATGTCTTTCTAAAGATCTCTCCCATGAAGGAAGTGAAGAGATTTGGCAAGAAGGGAAAATTCAGCCCCCGATATCTCGATCCCTTCAAAATTCTTAATCGCTTTCGCAAGGTAGCTTATGAGCTTGAATTGCCTTCAGATCTAACCTCAGTTCATCTAGTCTTCCATGTCTCTTTGCTCAAGAAGTGCATAGGTGACCCAGTAGTTGTAGTCTCTATTCAGAGCATAGATGTTCAGAACAACCTCTCTTATGAAGAGATTCCAGTCAAAATTCTTGACTACCAGACTAGTAGACTGAGGAACAAAAAAGTCTCTCTAGTCAAAGTTCTTTGGCAAAATCAGTCCATCGAGGGAGTTACTTGGGAAGCAGAAGCAGACATGCAGATCAAGTATCCTCACCTCTTCTCCGCAAAATCAGATTTAGCTCAAGGTAACAGTTCTCCTTAAGCTTTTTAGTTCTTGGTTTAGATTTCAGTACAAGTTTGGTATCTATTTCATGTTTAGAATTTCATTATAAACTTAGTATTAAATACCATTGCATATTAATTCATTTATTCATGTATCAGTTCAGTTATATAATCATGCATCAGACATCCATTCTCATTATGAGAACCTTGGTTCATCAGAACACTTAGTCATGCATTCATAAATTAGTTAAACATACATTAGATATGCATGTTCAGTATGATATATTCAGTTATCAGTCATGTCAGTCATGAGGTCAGGTTCTAGTTATTCATGTTTAGTATGTACGTCAGTTTATCTTCTCCCCTCTCGCTCAGTCTCATTCAAGGACGAATGTTCTCAAGGGGGAGATATTGTAATACCCCATACTTTTACCTAGCTTGAAATCATCTCGAGTATGTTAGAAACTTACTTTGAAAAATGAATCCAATTTTATATACATGGAATTTTTAATATTTTCACTTTTTGTCATGTGGGAAATTGAATTAGCTTTCCAACGATACCAATTTCATTCAGATCCGGTATCAGGGTAGAAAATTATGGCTGTTTTAAAGAAAGCAGTCAAAACTGCCCAAGTACGACGGTGAGGGTTGACGGACCATTGAGCTAGCGATGGACCATCGCCTAAGCCGTTGCAGTGGAGGCAGTGAGACCACCTTCTACCTAACGGCGATGGATCAGGCCGACGAACCATCGAGCTAGTGATGGACCGTCACTCAAGCTGTCACAGCAGAGAAAGTGAACCCCTATTCTTCCTAGGTGCGACGGTCAGGACCAATGGACCGTCGACCCAGTGACGGACCGTCACACCCGCCGTTGCATAGTTCATTCAGTTATTTTAAAGTCATTTTTAAAAGGGTATTTGGGTCTTTTTTCACCC
>NC_061117.1:30513640-30705041 GCF_002878395.1 Capsicum annuum | reverse complement strand
AAAAATGGGGCAGTTTTAAGGAGCTTTGAGCTATAGGTGACAAAAGTGTTTGAAAATGAGGTGTAGGTGACTCAAGTCTTAATAATTGAGTGGAAGTGACAATTACTTTATTATGGATTAAGAAAATTATGAAAATTTCAAAATAACCCACAAGTTTTTAAATTTATACTTTGATCCAAATGTTAGTTGATATAATGGGAAACAGAGGGAAAAACACGTGTTTCTCTCTCTTCTCATCCGTTGTTGTTTTCTCTCTCTTCGCGAATTTTATTGTTCATTGTCGCTGCTACTTTATGCATCATCTTCTGCTTCATTATCATCATCTTATACTTTCTTATCCTCTTCATATTCTTCTTGTTGACCATTGTTATTGTTGTTGTTACTGCAACAACTACTCTTTGACCAATTTCTTAGGTCAAATTTTATTTCGTACATCACTTTCAACTTTGGCATTTACTTGATAGGAGACTTTGGTAAGTCAAATTATGCAGTTGAATTTGTCATCTGGGTAACTGCTAGTGTACTAATTTTTAAACAATAGCTAGCACGCGACCATGAATGCAACATAAGAGCCATCTATTTAGACAGATCCATTATCTGTTGTACTAGATAGATAATTTGTTGCAACAAAAGACACATATGTTGGATTTATGTTTTTGGTTCTATAGTTCCCATAATATGAATTGAACAGATGAATATTCTATTGCAACAGATTAGTAATCTGTTCCAACAGACACTCATATGTTGGATTTATGTTTATAGTTCTACAATGATTGTAACATGAATCAAACAAATGGGTATTCTGTTGCGACATATTAGTAATCTGTTCCGACAGACAATTAATCTATTGCATCAGATTAGTAATCTATTCCAACAGACAATTAATCTATTGCACCAGATTAGTAATCTATTCCAACATATAAGTAATCTGTTGCAAAAGAATATTTATCTATTGCAAAATATCAATAATCTGTTTCAAACAATACAATACAACTCTTGTCACAAACCTAACAAGTAACCCATATGTTGATCTCTTGCTATTGATACTGGATTCAAATTATTCCTAAATCATAGACATGTTTGTTGAGAATAAGAAATAAACAGAATGAAAATTAAAACATCAAAGTGGATCAAACATAAATTTTTTATTAAATAAAAATAAAAATACATAGGTAAAAGAAAAAATAATCTAATTATTATTATTATCAACCGACCAATCTTTAACCGGCAGCAACAACGCCCTCCTCATCCTGTGGATCTCCTGCAACATCCTTACTCTGACACAGCTAACTCCCACTGTAGGTCATGAACCTGCGTCTGCAGTTTCCACACGACGACCCGTAAAATAGTGATATCCCACACTGGATCATCCATATCTAGAACACACATAAATTGAAATGCAAAAATAAAAGTAAAGAAAAGAATCCAAAAGTAATACAACGTATATTTACACAAAAAGCAAGAAAAAACTTAACAGAGACAAGGAAAAGCTATCAAGTCCTTGAAGAGAAAGCAGTTGAAGGTGTAATATGAAAGACGAGCAAGAAATAAATAGAGTGTAGTGGAATGAACGAGTAAGGAGGGACCTATTTATAGAGGATTGAATTTGAATGAGTTAGGCAAAAAGGCGCGATTGTTCACCTCCATTTATTAATTACATTCATACTGGTGACATTTTGATTACTGTGAAAAGTTATGACTTAATTAGCTTTTTTCAGTAACCGTTATTATTGAGTTGTTGAAATAAATTATATATCTGTTTCATCAGATAACCCATCCGTGACAACAGATATACCATTTATTACAACAAATCAACAATCTGTTGCATAAGATAATATATCTATTGCAACATATATCTTTTTTAATAATCATCATATCTTTATCTTTAATCCAAATTTGGTGATTTTTTTAGTATATAAATTAAAAAATAGATTCAAAAACAAAAATGTCAACAAGTCACTACTTGTCGCCTATTTAAATATTAATTATTCAAATTTATGTTTAGTCCCTCCTTTTCGTATTAGTTAGACTTGACACACCCATTAAGAAAAATATTTATTAGGGGTCTATTTTACTAATTTAGATTTATTAATTATGCTTTGAAGATATATAAATGTGAATATACAAATCGATAATCGGTTGCATAAAAAAGGCATGACTATTCACCTCCATTTATTAATTACATTCAAACTGGTGACTTTTTGACTATTGTGGAAAGTTATGACTTGATAAGTTACGACTTAATTAGTTCTTTTTATTAACTATTTTTATTGAGATGTGGCAACATATTATATATATGTTGCATCAGATAATCCATCTGTGACAACAGATATACTATTTGTTGCAATAAATCAACAATCTGTTGCATCAGATAATCTATCACTTGCACATATAAGCTATCTTTTTTAATAATCATCATATCTTTAATCCAAATTTGGTGACTTTTTTATTATATAAGTTAAAAAAAATTAAAAAATAAATATATCGAAAAGTCACAACCAGTTATTAAAATTAAATAACCATTCTTTTACGGTTATAAATTGTGTTTATCATTTATTTTCTTATTTTATGAACTGTTTTTCATATGAAATAATCAAAAAGTCATGAATAAACACTTTTCACCTTCTCAATAATAATAATAACCCTTTTTTTTATTAATAATCATCTGCTACAACATATTATCCATCTATCGCAACAGATTAATCATCTGTTGCAACATATGATTCATCTGTTGCCACAAACACTCAATCCCTACCTCCAACCGTCGACTTGTTGAGATTAAGGAATAGATAGAATGAAAATTAAATATTAAATAATAATTAAAAATCTAAAGTCGACCAAATTTTTTGAATTCCTTAGGTATATCCGATATGAAAAGGAAAATACATACGCTAAAGGAAAAACATAACCTATTTATTATTACTACTACTATTATTATCATTATTATTATTATAAGTATTACTATTACTACTTTCATTTTCAGAAGGACAATTTTCATCCAGCAGCAGCAGGATCCTCCCCAGCCTTGCTCTGAAGTCGGCCAAATCCCTCTGGAGTTCATCATACTGCCTTTAAAGTTCCCGAAAGGACTCGATATAAATATTCTTGTACGAATCTGGATCAACAATAGCTAGAAGTGTAGTAGTAGAATGAACGAATAAGGAGGGGCCTATTTATAAAGGAAGGGGTTAGTAAAAAAACCATGACTGTTCATCCCTAAATTAAATAAAACTGGTGACTTTTCGAATATGTAAATTAAGAAAATGGATCTAAATAAAAATTTTATAGATGATTGTTGCTCATGTTTATACGTGTCAAGTTTTGAGAATGGATCAATATTTGGTGTCATTGCAGAGATCCAATAGCGATTGAACTTAATTTTAAGTGTGCATTAGACTCTGAGAAGGGCTTCGAAGCCTCACAGCGCATCAAACAAGAACGAAAAATCAATAGAAATTCCTCTACACCCAAATTTATATAGAAGGGTTGTTTGAGAAAATAATAATATGCCAGAAGGAGCCGAAGGAGAATGCCTGCAAGGGAAAGGGGAGTTGATGGAGGATTATATCATCTGAGAGCTAATTGAAGAGGAGAAATAGGGTAGAAAGAAACTTCTAGTGAATTTGGCCGATGAAACTAAATTAGAACATGAGAAATCTGAATTAAGTGCAAATATGTGTAACACCCTGAATTTGGTACCCGAAATGCCACACGGTGCTCATGACGCCAAAGGATCATAAGATGACCCATGACTGATATCTGTACATGTACATTGCATAATATACTGTATAAATGCGAAAATAAAGGCTAAAAGGCCATAAAGTTCAAAGATCTGATAAAAATAAGATCTGAAGATATGGTATATCAATACAAAAACAACTGAAATAACTGTATGAATATGCTAGTCCGAAAGCCTCTAAACTGTCTGAATAACAAGTTGATGGGACATGTCCCCAACTAACTCCAACTACTGAAATAAATTAATTAATGAGATGATAAAGTAATGGTCATGTCCTTAAAGAATGCAGACTCACTGCTAACTCTGACTACAAAGAATGGAATGCTACTGATGCTCTGGAGCTTGTGCTTCTGAACCTATGGTATAAAACACCATAGCACAAATACGTCAATACATTTGAATGTACTGGTATGCATGTGAGGTAGGCTGAATGCAAAAGGTTCACATGCATGAACTATAGTAATTGACTGGATAACATGAACGTGAGAATGCATTCTTAAATACATAATAACTGTAACTGAGTTTGATGATAACATGATTACTGAGCTTGAGTACTAATAAATGAGATACTGATAATTGTATAGCTGAAATAACTAATATGGAGCTGTATCTGACAGCCTAGGTTCTGATGGAACTAGCTGAGTTTCGTGTTGTTCTGAGTTGACTATATCTGACAGTTTTAAATTCTATAGAACTATCTGAGTTCTATTACTGATACTGAATGACTGTATCTGACAGTCCTGCTTCTATAACTGAAACTGTAGGAAGTAGTCATCTAACTGACATGCCCCATATAACGCAATATAGCTGAGTTGGGATCCAATCTGTAACCCCAATTGGAAAGGTGTCAATACCGCACCACTGGTAAGGACAATTTGTGAGTAACCATCATATAATAGGTAACTCTAGTGAGAATGGTGGGAACCTTCATATAATAGGTTAAGCCACCTCATCTACCCTCATATAATAGGCTATGATATCTCAACCTATGCTGGTTACATAGTTTTGGAATGCAAGGATTGCTTCTAAGAATCACACCCTCATATAACAGGTGGGTTCCATCCTTGGGTTCACTCGGTGCTAATTTCTACTCCCATCTGGATAGACACTGAACTTGATTAACTGGACTAACTGGATTGAGTTAACTGAGTTCCGTTGACTGATGAAATATTACTGAGATTACTGAGTTTTCCTGAGTTATGAGACTGACTGAATTCTATGGATCATGGATTGACTAAGAGTATCTTTAAAACATGACACTGATTCTAGGCACACAACTAAATTTTTGAGTACAAGTACCTCCAGGACTCGATGGGAAGAAACTGACAAAGCATGACTTTCTTTAATACATGACCACATCAGCAATCCATAATATAATAAGTTGGAGAATTCATGAAATACAAGTTCTAAAGCACCACAATGGCCACACAAATATCTATAACTCATTGACTAAGACATTTTATCAAACACTTGACATGCATAAACTTGTACATGAATGGAGATTTCATATTATTATACTAGTATGACACTTTTTCTTCACATAGGCATTTAATCGAACACATAGGGAGCATGCTTTGGTTATACAATCATCAACACATCTAATAATCATGGATACATCAATCAACCTATAAATTTAAGGCTTTATCATGATTATTATACAAATCACCACATCCTAGGGTCAATAATTGGAATATGTAATTTCAAATATAAATCAAAACCCCACAACATCATGAACATGAATTTTAATTCAATTTAAATCATTAACAATCATAAATACACAAATATTGGATTTTGAAAAGAGATTGTTGAGCTTCATGGGTGAAAGGGACCCATGAATTAACACATGACATGCTTTGAATGTAAGTTTTGTGAAGTTCTTGGACTTGAAGAACTTGGAATCTCTTAGTTTTTTGAAGAAGGATTTGGATCTTGTTCTTGGGGATTATCTTTGAGAGAAAACCTCAATTTGATGTTGTAGATGGATAATGAACTTATGAGCCTTGATCTGATATAATTAGAGGTTAAAACGGGTGGAAAATACCCAAATACCCTTCTAAAAATGACTTTGAAATAACTGAACGAACTATGCGACGGTGGGTACGATGTTCCATCGCTGGGTCGACGGTTCGTCGGTCCTGATCGTCACACCTAGGAATAATAAGGGTTCACTGCCTCTGCTGCGATGGCTTGGGCGACGGTCCGTCGCTAGCTCAATGGTCCATCGACCTGAACCGTCGCCCTTAGGAAGAAGGTGGTCTCACTGCCTCTACTGCAACAGCTTGGGTGGCGATCCATCGCTAGCTCGACGGTCCGTCATCCCTCACCTTCGCACCTGGGTGGTTTTGGCTGCTTTCTATAAAATGGCCATAACTTTCTACCTCGATACTGGATTTGGATGAAAGTTCTATCTGATTGGGGAAATTTCCCACATGATAAAAAGTCAAAATTTGGGAAATTCTATCTGATTTGAATATTAATCATTTAGGAAGTCATCAATAACTCTTCTGGAGACTAGATTTGACTTAAAGAAAGTTTGGGGTATTACAATATGAAAGTGTATCCAGTAATGTAAATCCGTCTGTTGTTTCTCTGATAGAAAAATAATGCAGATGGACACTTTTCTAGGGAGCTGCGACTAGGAAGCATGGTCAGGATGATCACCTAGATAGAAAATAGTAGAAGACCAAGAAAGCAGCGTCGCGAGCATCGAGGTTAAATGATGTACAGTAAGTCTAGAAAACTTGCACCAATAACAGCTGTACTTAAAATAAGGAATCTAAGCGAAGGCATCAATTTTTAAATTTTAAATTGCATCCTATGCCTTCTTATTTGTGGTTTTGATTAGGTCTACTATTGTTGACTTGATTGGAACCACAAACAAGATTGAAAGGCAGATTGAGTATTATTAGTTCCTTAGCAATAAGGATTAATTGATTGTGTTTTCTTACCTTGGCATGCTTTCAACATATCTTGGAGAAGATCAGAGGCTTGTTGTATTATGTGAATGCCGATAATTTTCAAGCTTTCCTCCAGCTTGCCGATTTGGTATTCAAGCTTATCTTTTCAGTCTTTTAAGTTGGCATAGAGTTGCTGGTCTTTTGTGAGCTCAGTCTGGAACACTTTCTTCGAAGTTGTGGCATTGTAGAAGGACTTCAGAAAACTAGGGCTTCAAAGCAGCCTCTCAATCATCTAGGGCTGACTTTATCAAGCCTATCAAATGTTACGTAACTCTAGGCTTATTACCCTATCAAAACCCTGTGCCTTAGTTAGTGCACAAATCAAATGAGCTCAATCTCTCAGGATTTTTGCTGATCTCTCTTCTCCCATATAGAGGACAAGATATCCACCATGAAAATATCTCCACCGTCATAAAAAATTCTTGCCACAACGAAAGTCTTTAGAAGGCATGACTAGTAGTCTCTCAATATCACTTTTATGGTTATCTTGATGTCTCTTGCCAATATATTAGAAAGGACACAGTGAAAAATTATGCTTAGTTTGGTTTGTCCATTCCAATATAATTGGAAGAGACGTCAAGAAAGTCATAAAAGTGCTATCGAGAGATTACTAATCATACCTTCTAAAGACTTTTGCTGTGGCAAGAATTTCTAGCGATGGTGTAGAGTTTTCAATGGCGAATATCTTTTCCTCTATATGGGAGAAGAGAGATCAGTAGAAAGGCTGAGAGATTGAGTTCGTTTGTTTTTGCACTAACTTGGGCAAAGGTTTTTGATAGGGTAATAAGCCTGGAGTTATATAACATTTGATAGGCTTGGTAGAGTCAGTTTGAATCAAACGTTACGTAACACCTTGCTACTTAATTTATCAAATCCCTTAATGGTTGGTTGAGTAAGCTGCATCGAGCAACACTCGATAAAAGTGAGCTATTCAACTATTGAGACCACTGCTTGAGTGTGTATCAACATATTTTGACCTAAAACAAATATAGCGACCCTCCATGTATCATTTAAGGCTTCTGAAGAAAGTGTTCTGAAGGCCTTCAACAATGCCACAACTTCGAAGAAAGTGTTCCTGACTGAGGTCACAAAAGACCAAAAACTCTATACCAACTTCAAAGACGAAAATGACAAGCTTGAATACCAAATCGGCAAGCTGGAGGCAAGCTTCAAAATTATCGAGATGCACATACTACAGCAAGCCTGTAATCTGTTCTAAGTATGTTGAAAGTATGCTAAGGCTAGAAAACACAATAAATTATATCCATATTTCTAAGGAAGTACTGATACTCAATTTGCCTTTCAATCTTATTTGTGGTTCCGATCAGGTCAACAGTAGTGGACCTAATTGAAACAACAACAAGTAGGTATTAGATAAAATTTGAAATTCAGAAATTGATGCCTTTTCTTAGATTCCTTATTTTAACTTCAGCTGTTGTTGGCACAAGTTTTCTCGACTTACTATACATCATTTCAGCCCTAGATGCTTGCGAGGCTGCTTTCTTGGTGTTCTGCTATTTTTTATCTAGGTATCATCTCGACCACTGTACCTAGTCGTAGCTCCCTAGAAAAGTGTCCATATGCAGTATTCTTTTTTCAAAGAAACAACAAAAAAAATTTGCATTACTGGATATACTGTCATATTTGCAATTAATTTACATTTCTCATGTTCTAAGTCAATTTCATTGGCCAGATTCGCTAGAAGTTTCTTTCTATCCTATTTCTCCTCTCCAATTAGCTCTCAAATGCTATAATCTTTCATCAACCCCCCATTTATGTCGTAAGTATTCTCCTACCATAACTTTTGGCATATAATCATGTAACGACCGAAAATCACCTCCCAGGACGTCACACGGTGCTTAGGGCTACAAGTAGCCCCAAGCTAACCCTTTGACCTAATCACTTCTCATAATAACTCATTCAAGAAGAAATATACAAACCACTGGCACTGTCATATCAAATAAAAGGAAATACAAAGGTAATACTTGGTCCAAACGACCACAAAATCGGAAATCTCAAAACAACCATAGTTTGGTAACTAGTCTGACAAAGCCTCTACTACTCTATGAAAATCTCTGAGTCATTATACTTTGGCTTTAAAATCTGTGCTCTCCTCTTACTCTCATTACTCATAGAATGAAGGAAGTTTTAAACAATACTTTCAACTCATGCATATATCTCATGGGGAGTAAAACTTCTTTAATGCTCAAGAACTTATAACTCTTTCGAACTCAAACACTTGGAACTTGGAATCATATAACTTTGGTTTAAAAGCTGGTGATCAACTCGTATTAGTAGATAAAACTACTTCCTTCTTTGGAAAAGACTCAAAAGCAATTCGTTCACTTTAGAAAATATCTCATCTCAAAGCTTTAGGGAAAATATTCTATCTCAATTGAAAATACTTTAGTCTAGGGAGGTTCTCTTAACTAACATAAATCATGCAAGCTACATGGAGTCCAACGTCTTATCCTTCTAAGGATGAAACCTCACGTTGGGGAGAGGCGTCATACTAATGACAAGGAGTATAACCTTAACTCAGTGATCACTTATCTCAGCCTCGGGCCCAATCATCTAGTCCTTAGGCTCAAAATATCAAACCTACGGTGGCATGTAGTTCTGTGGTAAGAAACCATAGTAACTTACCCAACTCGGTGATAAATACTACTCCCTTTAGTTTATCTCGCTCATCTCATGAAAATCCTCAAAATAATCTCATAGTTCATAAGAACCCAGCAATTAAATCTGTAATCACATGTGGTAGAGTGGATTTCAAAACTCTATGACCATTAGGTCAAAACATTTCTCAATAATCTCAAAATACTCAAATCATGGGTGCTTATAGCATGATAGTTCATAAAATTACAAGTCTCAAGTAGGGCTTATTGACCCATAATTCAATCTTAAGTTAAAACTCATCATAATGCATAATAGATAGCATATAGATTCATAATTCATGTAGAAATCTGAAATTTACAATAATTTATCTCAAAATCTCAACATGCTCATATACTTCAATATCTCAAACATTGCAACTATTAACTTCTCAAGGATTAAAATCATGAGGTATAAACCCAGCTTCAATTTCTTAAGAAAACATGTAAAAATCATGCTATTAGACTCTCAATTTATGGGAAACATCAAAACCTTGCAACCAATAACAACGCGTGAAAAACCATAATTCAATTTCATGGAAAATCTCATAAGTTGCAGAAAATTGTAGTTTAAATAAGCTTTTGGGCACAAGGGTGAAAGGATTACCCATGTTCAAAACCCCACATACCTTAGATGATGAAATTGGATGAACAAACTTGCTTTAAACTCTTTTTCTTACTCTTGAGAGAGGGTTCTTGCAACCCCTGAACTTGGGGAACTCAAATCTCAACTCAATTTGTAGAATCTATGGTGAGTTCTTGGATTTCTTGGAGAAGGGTTTTAGATTTGAGCTTTGAGAGAGAAACCCTAGCTCTCTTGTGTTTTGGATGATGAATGAAGCTATTTTATTCATTTTGAATATATCAGGGTATAAAAGAGTGGAAATACTGAAAAGTCCCTTTAAAAAAATGACTTAAAATACTAATCGGGGGTTGTGACGGTCGAAGCGACGGTCCGTCACTTGTCTGACGGTCCGTTGGATCGTCCGTTGCACGTCGGTCAAAAAAAGAACACACTGCCTTGGTGTGACGGTCGAAGAAATGATCCATCACAGTCTTGATGGTCCGTCTGATCATCCGTCGCACGTTCGCCAGGATGAGACCACACTGCCTCAGTGGTGACAGTCTCAGCGATGGTCCGTCGCAGCCTTGATGGTCCGTTGTCCTGGCCATCGCACTTAAGCAAGGAAAGGGAGTTACTTCCTTGGTTGTGATGGTCCGAGTGATGATCCATCACAGACTCGACGGTTAATCGGATGCTACATCGCACTTGGCCAGTTCTGACAACTCTCAGTAAAATGGCCATAACTTCTCTCCCTGATGTCGGATTTGGATGAAATTGGTATCGTTGGAAAGCTAATTCAATTCTCTACACGACAAAAAGTCAAATTTAATTAAATTATATATGGTTTAAGTACCAATCATTTGGGAAGTCACTTCTCAATCTTTTAGGGCCATAATTACACTTTACTTGACACGCTCTAAGGCCCGGACTACGTGGGAACTTTGTAGGGTCTTAAAATGTCTCCCCCTTGGAAACATTTGTCCTCTAATGTAGCTAGTTAGACTAGGAACACAGGAAAAAAGAGTACGCATAGTTGAAGCAATTTGCTAAATGGCTCAAAATCTCTCTAAACTCTTGAATACCTCAGGAATTGCAAGAACTAATGCAAAAATAGATTTATAGCTGAAATTTAGATTTAGAAGGGTTGAATAAAGGAAGAATAATACCTTCGGATCGATCTGAACTCGCGAAAAATAGGTGCGGGTACTTGACTCGCATGTCTGCTTCTGTCTTCCAAGTAGCGCCCTTAACTGACAAGTTTTTCCACAACACTTTGACCAAGGGAACCTCTTTGTTCCTCAGTCTACGGATCTGAAAATCTAGGATCTCAACGGGAATCTCATCGAATGAAAGACTGTTCTGAATATTTGCACTCTCTGAAGGATCTACCATAACGGAATCACCAATATGCTTCTTAAGCATGGAGACATGAAAAATAGGGTGAACGGCTAACAACTCCGCAGGCAACTCAACCTCATAGGCTACTTTTCCAACACGGCTCAAAACTCTATATGGGCCAACATAACGGGGACTAAGCTTTCCCTTTTTACCAAACCTCTTCACCCATTTCATTGGTGAAATCATCAAGTACACCAAATCACCCACTTTAAACTCAAGATATCTTCTCCTCATATCGGCATATAACTTTTGACGGCTCTAAGATGTCTTTAACCTGTCTCTAATCAACTTAACCTTCTCCATAGCTTCAAACACTACATCAGGCCCAATCATGGTAGCTTCACCCACTTCAAACCAATCTATGGGTGATTTATATTTCCTACCATACAAGGCCTCAAATGGTGCCATTCCGATGCTAGCATGGTAACTATTGTTATAGGAGAACTCTATCAATGGTAAATGCTCATCCCAACTTTCTTTGAAATCAAGAGCACACACCCTCAACATATCTTCTAGGGTCTGAATGGTCGTTTTAGCCTGACCAGCTGTCTGTGGATGAAAAGCAGAACTCAATAGAACTTGGGTACCAAGACCTTCCTGAAACGCCCTCTAAAACTATGAAGTAAATTGAATACCTCTATCCGAAATAATAGATGAGGGAACTCCGTGCAGCCTGACTAAATCTCGGATATACAATCTTGCATAATCCTCAGTTGTATAAGATGTATGCACGGGCAAGAAGTGCGTAGACTTCGTCAGCCTGTCTACAACAACCCAAACAGAATTATGATGACGACGCGGAAGAAGTAACCCGGTCACAAAGTCCATATTCACCACCTCCCACTTCTAAGTGGGTATACCGAACTCTTACATTATACCACTAGGCCTTTGGTGCTTTACCTTAACCTGTTGGCACATTGTACAATTTTCTACAAACCCAGCTATATCCTTCTTCATACCATTCTACCAATAGATTTCCTACAAGTTATGGTACATCTTGGTAGTACCAGGATGAATAAAATACCGCGCGCTATGCGCTTCAGCCATAATCCTTTGCCTCAGATCATCAACACCCAGAATGTACAATCTACCCTGCAATCTCAACACGCCATCTCCTCCTTGAGAGAAAACCTCTACCTTTTGGTCCTTAACTGCCTCCTTCAGTCTGACCAAACTAGGATCTCTATCTTGCTTCTTCTTCACTTCAAAAACTAAAGAGGATTCGAAACTACTTTGCCCCAAAGTACTTTTCTTAGCTGAATCAAGCAACCTAACACCCAATCTAGCCAGATAATGCACCTCACAAGCTAAATCTTTCTTACCTTCCTCTACATGAGCAACACTACGCATAAACAATCTACTAAGGGCATCCGTCACTGTATTAGCCTTGCCCAGGAGATACAACACACTCATATCATAGTCTTTTAACAACTCTAACCATCTTCTCTACCTAAGATTCAACTCTCTCTGAGTAAACACATACTGCAGGTTCTTATGATCAGTAAACACATCAACATAAACACCATAAAGATAGTGTCTCCAGATTTTTAAAGTAAAGACCACAACAGCTAACGCAAGATCATGGGTTGGGTAATTCTTTTCATGTAGCTTCAACTGTCTAGAGGCATAGGCTATAACCTTACCTCTTTGCATCAACACACAATCCAAACCAATTCTAGAGGCATCACAATATACCATAAAACCATCTATACCATTAGGCAAAGTCAACACAGGGGCTGAAGTAAGTTGAGTCTTCAATTCCTGAAAACTCTTCTCACAGGAATCTGACCACTGGAACTTAGCTTTCTCAGATGCAGAGATAGGTTTAGGCTGATTTCTTACAGCTTCTATCTTTTGGGGATCAACTCTAATACCTTCGGCTGAAACAATATGACCCAAAAAGGCTACAGACCTTAGCTAAAATTCACACTTACTAAATTTTGCAAACAACTGGTGACCTCTAAGAGTTTACAAAACAATTCTAAGGTGATATGCATGATCATGCTCACTGCGAGAGTAGACAAAGATGTCATCTATGAACACTATGATAAATATATCAAGATATTTCTTGAACACTCAATTCATAAGGTCCATAAAAGCTGCTGGGGAATTAGTTAGCCTGAAAGACATGACTAGAAACTCAAAGTGACCATAGCGGGTTTGGAATACTATCTTTAGAATATCACATTCCCTCACTTTAAGTTGATGATAGCAGGATCTAAGGTCTATTTTGGAGAAATAACTTGCACCTTGCAACTGATTAAATAGGTCATCAATTATTGGAATAGGGTACTTATTTTTGATTGTGACCTTTTTAAGTTGACGATAGTCAATGCACATACGCAAAGAACTATCTTTCTTCTACACGAATAGAATAGGTGCGCCCAAGGAGAAATACTAGGCTTTATGAAACATTTGTATAAAATATTTTTGATTTGCTTTTTCAACTCCATAAGCTCAGTAGGTACCATACGGTATGGCAGAATAGAAATAGGATGAGTGTCGAAAAGAAGATCAATCCTGAATTCTATCTCTCTATCGGGAGGTACCCCTAGAAGATCTTCTGGAAAAACATCTGGAAACTCATTAACAATATCAACTAACTAAATAGTTGGAGCCTTGGACTTAGTGTCTTTGACTCTAACTAGGTGATAGATGCAACCCTTGGATATTAGCTTTTTGGTTTTGAGATAGGAGATAAAATGACTCTTGGGAGATACCGAACTCCCAAACCACTCAAAAACTAGCTCATCAGGGAACTAAAATGTGACCACACGGGTACAACAGTCTATAGATGCATAACAAGAATAAAGCCAATCCATACACAGAATAAGGTCAAAATCCACCATGTCTAACTCTATCAAATCAGCAAGTATAAATCCATGAAGAAAAGTAACAAGACAATCTCTATACACTTGTTTAGAAATAACTGACTCCTTTACTGGTGTGGAGACTAGAAAAGGCTTAGGAATCTTATCAAGACTCATTTTGAAATTCATAGCCACAAGTGGGGTCACATAGGAGAGACTTGAATCGGGGTCCAACAACACATAAACATCAAAACAAAAGATGTGGAGCATACCCGTAACAATATCGGGAGAGTCCTCTTACTTCTGATGGGATAGTAAGGCATAGAATCTATTCTGGCATTGACCACCAATAGTGCTATATAAACCACCCTGAACAGGGGCGGGATAAGGGACAAGAGCTGGTGTACTAGTAGTTTGTGCATGAGGTCGGTCATCTATGGTCCCCTACCTAGCATGTAGAAAATCTCTAAGTCTGTGGCCCTGCTTGCCATAACAAAAACAACCCCTCAAATCTATGAAACACTCATCGAGATGATCACTACCATACTTAATAAAAAGAGGATAACGGGGCCTGTTACTAATATTATTCTGCGATCTAGACATAAAAGACCTGCTCCCTTGTTCCTGCCTATCCTTAGGCATGGGAGCACTAGCAGATAAAGGCGCTGGAATAGATGAACGTCTCTGAAACTGAGGGCGATTTCCTCCATAGAACCTAGGCTGACTATACTCATGCTGCTCAGATCTAGCCCTCTTGTTACCCCTTTTTCTCTCTCTCTCTGTATTCTTATCCACCTCTATCTGCTGTGCATGCATCATCAACCTAGACAGATCCATATCCCTATACAGCATCACAATCCTACACACTTTTAGCTCCTAACCAAAAACACCTGTCACGAACTTGCTCATACTATCTTGGGTGTCAGAAATCAAATCAGGAGCATACTTGGTCAACTTGTTAAACTTCAAGTAGTACTCCTTAACAGTCATGGAGCCCTGCCTCAAGTTCATAAACTCCTTAATCTTTGCTTCCCTTATTTCAAATGGAAAAAACTTGTCCAAAAATGCAGCTTGGAACACCTGCCAAGTCATTGAAGTAGCATTCACACCTCTACCCTTCCTCCACGATACAACCCAATTATAAGATATGTCCTTCAACCTATAAGACACCAACTCAACACTTTCTTCCTCAGAAACATGCATCACCTGTGTGATCTTTCTTACCTCCTCAAGGTTCAACTGTGGGTCCTCACCTGCCTTGGACCCATAAAACTCTGGCGAATTCATCTGCATGAAATCCCAGATCCTAGAAGCAGCTATATCACCTCCCTACTGATTTACAATTGTAGCTTGGTTATTAGTCTGAACATTAGTAGTGATTGCTTGGGCTAACACCTAAAATAATGCCCGAAACTCAGCATAAGACACAGTCTCATTCAAAGAATCAACAGGTAGGGGTTGCTCATCATCATTTTTGTGAGCATTCGCTCTTCGGAGAGGCATTTTCTAAAATAGGAGAGAACAAATTATTAGATGACAGGGAAAACAACAGGTACAATGGAATCTAAAAAAAGAAATGACTATTTCCTAAAATGTCTTGTAGCCTCTTGCTCATAGATGTGGCACACTACACACCGATGTTCAAGACTCTACTCAATGCGGCTTGTGAGACTCCCTAGGACTCCTTTAAAACCTAGCTCTAATACCAAGTTTGTAACGATCCAAAATTACCTCTAGAGATGTCACACGGTGCTTAGGGATATAAGTAGCCCTAAGCTAACCCTTTGAGCCTATCACTTCTCATAATAACTCATTTAATAAGAAATATACAAAACAATGGGACTGTTATCTCAAACAAAAGGAAATACGAATGTAGTACTCTGTCCAAACAACCATAAAACTGGAAATCTCAACATAACCACAGTATGATAACTAGTCTGACAAAGCCTCTACTACTCTATGAACTAGAGAGCCGTTAGGACAGGTCCCCAACTAACTCAAACTGAACTGAAAGTAATAATATAAATACTTGACTACTGAAATTTCTAAAGATAGATATTCGAACCATGGGGACTCACCATTGTATAAATATAGATGATGGTACTCGAGAATCACTGATGAGGCTGGGACAGCACCTGAACCTACATTACAAGATAATGTAGAACATAGATGTATATGTGGATTAGCACTTAGGAATGTACTGAGTATGTGGGGGTATATGCATTTATATAAAACAGTATCAATACTCTTTAATCAAATCATGCATGCAAATAGAAATAACTTACATGGGTTTAAGTCTAAAATGTAAAGCTCATAAATCATGTAGAATGAAGCATATAACACAAATCTCATGAGTCATTATACTTTGGGTTTAAAATCTATGCTCTCCTCTTATTCTCATTACTCATAGGATGAAGGAAGATTTAAATAATACTATCAACTCATGCAGATAGCTCATGGAGAGTAAAACTTCTTTAATGCTTAAGAAATTATAACTCTTTCGAACTCAAACAGTTGGAACTTGGAATTATATAACTTTGGTTTAAAACCCGGTGATCAACTCGTATTAGTAGAGAAAACCACTTATTTCTTTGGAAAATACTCGAAAGCAATTCATTCACTTTAGAAAATATCTCATCTCAAATCTTTAGGGAAGATATTCTATCTCAATGGAAAATACTTTAGTTTAGGGAGGTTATCTTAACCTACATAAACCATGCGAGCTGCATGGAGTTCAATATCTTGTCCTCCTAAGGATGAAACCTCAAGTTGGAAAGAGGCTTCATACTTTTACCAAGGAGTATAACCTCAACTCAGTGATTGCTTTTCTCAGCCTCGGGCCTAATCATCTCAGCCTTAGGCCTAAAATCTCAAACCTATGGTGGGACGTAGTTCTGGGATAAGAAACCATGGTAAGTTACCCAACTCGATGCTAAATACTACTACCTTTAGTTTATCTCTCTCATCTCATGGAAATCCACTTTCAAAATAATCTCATGGTTCATAAGAACCCAACAATCAAATCTATAATCACATGTGGTAGAGTGGATTTCAAAACTCTATGATCATTAGGTCAAAACATTTCTCAATAATCTCAAAACACTCAAATCATGGTGCTTATGGTGCAATAGTTCATAAAATTGCAAGTCTCAAGTAGGGCTTATTGACCCATAATTAAATCTCAAGTTAAAACTCATCATAATGCATAATAGATAGCATATAGATTCATAATTCATGAAGAAATCTGGAATTTACAGAAATTTATCTCAAATCTCAACATGCTCATATACTTTAATATCTCAAACATTGCAACTATTAACTTCTCAAGCATTAAAATCATGTGGTATAAACCCAGCTTCAATTTCTCAAGAAAACATGTAAAAGTCATGCCATTAGAATCTCAATTTATGGGAAACATCAAAAGCTTGCAACCAATAACAATGGGTGAAAAACCATAATTCAATTTCATGTAAAATCTCATAAGTTGCAGAAAATTGTAGTTTAAATCAGCCTTTGGGCACAAGGGTGAAAGGATTACCCATGTTCAAAACCCCACATACCTTAGATGATGAAATTGGATGAACAAGCTTGCTTTAAACTCTTCTTCTTACTCTTGAGAGAGGGTTATTACAATCCTTGAACTTGGGAACTCAAATATCAACTCAATTTGTAGAATCTATGGTAAGTTCTTGGATTTCTTGGAGAAGGGTTTTAGATTTAATCTTTGAGGGAGAAACCCTAGCTCTCTTGTGTTTTGGATGATCAATAAAGCCATTTGCTTTATTTGAAATATATCAGGGTATAAAGGAGTGGAAATACCAAAAAGTCCCTTTAAAAAAATGACTTAAAATATTAATTGGGGGCTACGACGGTCAAAGCGACAGTCCGTCGCTAGTCTGATGGTCCGTCGGATCGTTCGTCGCACATCGGTCATAAAAAGAACATACTACCTTGGAGTGATAGTATAAGCGATGTTCTATCGCAGTATTGATAGTTCGTCGGATCATCCATTGCACGTTGGCCATGATGAGACCATACTGCCTCAGTGGCGACGGTCTCAACGATGGTCCGTCGCAGCCTTGATGATCCATCGTCCTGGCCATCGTACTTGGGATAGGAAAGGGAGTTACTGCCTTGGTTATGATGGTCCGAGTGATGGTCCATCATAGAATCGATGGTTTGTTGGATGTCGGATTGGAAAGCTAATTCAATTCTCTCCCCGATGTTGGATTTGGACAAAATTGGTATCATTGTAAAGCTAATTCAATTCTCTACACGAAAAAAGTGAAATTTAAGAAAATTCTATATAGTTTAAATACCAATCACTTGGGAAGTCACTTCTCAATCTTTTAGGGACGGAGTTATACTTTACTTGACACGCTCTAAGTCCTGGACTACGAGGGAACTTTCCGTGGTCTTTCAAATCTTCACCCCAATCAACCCAACCATATAAATTTGGGCTAGGGAAATAACTATATTGATTTATTTTATTGGTTGAAGCAGTGAGAGGCTTTGAAGGCCCTTTCTGAGTCTAATACACCCTAAAAGTTAGTCCAATCGCTATTAAATCTCTTTACAATGACATGAAAACTAGATCCATTCACAATGCTTGATACATAAACATGAGCAACAATCGACATTAAATCTTAATAGGGTATCAAAACCATACTCATGGTCCCTCAGCCTTATTAGTTCAGACCTATCAAACTTAACTGAAAAATTACAGATATCTTGTTTGAATGATCAATGACTAAATGGTAAAAACAACATCCACAAAATTAGTGTACTCTACGTGAGTTTTCTCTATAACATTTTCAGTAATATATACCTCCCACATATGAAGTGGTTCCATCTGCAAACAGCTTATTTCTCCAAACCTATCTTTATTGTAGCCCCTTATGTTGGTCGAGCAAAAGTGATCAACTTTCAGTTCCTTATATCTACAAAGAAGAGAAAAAAATTGATGTCAAATAAGAGAAGAACAGAAAGTTTATTCATATGTTGCAATAGATGTGTATTTTGTTACAATAGATGTGGAGTCTGTTAGAATACATCAAACCAATCTTGCTAGTGATTTGATTTGTTCCAACAGTTGCTCCATCTATTGTAACATCAACAACAACATAAACTAAAAGGAAACAACAAATAAAAAACATCAATAACAAAGAAACAACATCATTTGTTCCAACACCATCAACATTATCAAAAACAAAGAAGCAACACCCTTTATTCCAACACCATCAACAACACCACACAACAAGTTCCAACAACACAAATCCCATAAACAACATCAATAAAAAAATCAAAAACCAAAAAACCAACAAAATACATAAAAAAAAATGATACTACCAACAAGGCTTTTAAACTTCTCCCAACAGATGACTTTTTTTGCATATTGTAATAAAAATTCTCGGTTCATTTATTAAACACTTAAAAGTTTCTTCAAATTTTTTAAATAAATATGATATGGGTAAATGATAATTAAATAAAAATTAGATGTAAATAACTTGCAAAGAAGAAAATGAGAATGAAAGAGCAATAGTATATCATACCTTACCTATAATTTTAAAAAAGGATAAAAACAACAATTTTAATCGAGGAAAGATATGGATTGATTTAGATCCAAAAGGATATTTATGAGAAAGAGGAGAGAAAAAAGAGAAAAAAGGTTGTGATAACCCTAAAGAGGAGAGAAAGAAAAAAATGATGAGATGAATAAAATAAATTTAGGGCTAAAGGAGACATGAGTTTAAATATTCATTAATTAATATTCATTAATAACTTGAGGGGCACGATGAAGATGGGTGACATTGAAAAGACAAGACAAGACTACTCAATAAGATTTTTGAGTTATCCAAGAAATATTTTTCACCGCCTTTAGTAGTACTATTTTATCTATCTTTCTTCTTTTGGACAGAAGCTTGCTTTAAAATTAAAAGAAAACAAAGATTTTCAAATAGATATGTTATCTGTTGCAATAGATATCAATATATGTTTGAAAAAATATAACAACTTAGTCATCTATAACAACAAATAAAAATGTCCAATTAATAATTAAATCAGATATGTCATCTGTTACAATAGACATCAATATCTGTTTGAAAATTTTCAATAGCTCAGTCGTCTGTCATAACAGATACAAATGTCTATTTGATAATTAAATTAGCTATGTCATCTGTTGCAATAGATATGAATATCGATTTGAAAATATCCAAAAGCTCAGTCATTTGTTGCAACATATTTCATTGTAATTGATTTAGGTAGAACTAAGGATGACTGAGTTCATCGGGTCAACTAGAACTTCAATTGAGTTTTTGCAATTACTTGTTGTTAGTACTGCGTTCATCCTGACCTGAGTCATCGATCAATCACTCTAAGTTGAAAAGATTCCTATTAACTTAATGTTAAGCTAGTACCTAAATTGATTTAGGTAGAACTAGGGATGAATGAGTTCATAAGGTCAACTATAACTTCAATTGAGTCTTTGAAATTACATTGTGTTAGTATTGCTTTCATCCTGACCTGAGTTGTCGATCGATCACTCTGAGTTTAAAAGATTCCCATTAACTTAATACTAAGCTAGTACCTAAATTGATTTAGGTAGAACTAAGGATGAATGAGTTCATAGGGTCAACTACAAATTCAATTAAGTCTTTGCAATTGCATGGTATTGGTATTGCGTTCATCCCAACCTGAGTCGCCGATCGATCACTCTGAGTTGAAAAAATTCTTATTAACTTTATGTAAAGCTAGCAGCTAAATTTATTTAGGTAGAACTAAGGATGAATGAGTTCATAGGGTAAACTACAACTTCAATTGAGTCTTTGCAATTGCATAGTATTGGTATTGTGTTGATCAAACACGAGTCATCGATCGATCACTCAGAGTTGAAAAGATTTTTATTAACTTAATGTTAGGCTAGTACCTAAATTTAGTTTTGTAGAACTAGGGATGAATGAGTTCATAGGGTCAACTACACCTTTAATTGAGTCTTTGCAATTGCATGGTGTCGGTATTCCATTTATCCGACCCTAGTCGTCGATCGATCGCTCTGAGTTGAAAAGATTCTCATTAACTTAATATTTTAAAAACCATATCTTGTAAAATTTTAAAAATTAATTAAGATCAATTCGGACCAAATAACAATTTCAAAACTTGTTATTCTTTTCTAAAATTACAAATCAACCCACAAAAATCATCCATTTGCCGGAAAAACTTTTCATCATTTCAAATCTCAAGTTCTTACTCTTATCTCTCTTCAAAATAACTACTCAATATATTGCTCTACCCTTCAAAATAGATCAATTTTCTTCCCATTTTCGACCACATAATTGTTATTTTTGACTTTATTCTTGCTTGTATCCATCATTTTCCCTATCTTCACAGGTAATAGAGTTCGAGAAAAGTTCTACATTTGTTCTTTATTCTAAAAATTAGGGATTTTTAGTTAATTATGAAAAAAAGACTTTTAGTTTTATTATCTTCGAGAATGAGTTAACAATTTTGAGTTTTGATGATAAAAACGTAGGAAGAACTCGAGAAAACCCTAATTTTTGTTGTAGTGTTTTGTTGACTATCGTGGTATTATTGGATAGTTTTTGTGGTGCTGTTGGTGGCTGTTGTTGGTGGTGTCGATATTTGTGATTTTGGTAGTGGTGTTAGTTGTCTTGGTGTTGTTATTAGTGACATTGGTGATAGTATTGGCTGTCTTGGTATTCTTGTTGGTATTGGTGGCATTGGTTGTGGTCTTGGTGGCATTGGTGGTGGTCTATCTATTAGAACAGGTAGAAGATTTGTTGAGAGATATTATATAGGTCTTCAAATAGATTCCTCATCTGTTCTAACTGATGGGTTATCTATTGGAGTATTTTTTGTAATGTGGCGTATAATAATTTATTGAAAATTTTCTTACCTTTTTTTTAAAATTATGCAGACATTAAATGTAATGTACTTTTTGTATTTTATGTTGCTTGTAGTTAAAATATGTCTCCCAAAAGAAAAGAAATTGAAAGTGGATCAACTTTTGAACACCCAACAAAAAAGGCTAAAGTATAGATAAATTTGGAGGAACTTCCTGAACAATCTCAGTCAAGGTAAAATGAAGGTGAGGAAAGTGAGAGCTCCTTCTCTCCAATGAGGCATGAATTAATATCAAAATCCCAGCATGATCCTATTAAAACTATTAGTATTGACAGGTTTCAAGTTGTGATGTCGATAGATTACCTTACAAAAGTAATTGGTGATCTTGTACTTAAATGCTAGTTGGGGAAAGGTTTTGATGAATTTAGGAGTATTATGAAGAATGAAAACATAGCCAAATTTTTTAAGAGGAGCTACTTTGCATACTTTCTTAAGTTGCCTGAGGAACAAACTCTCCATTTCATAATGAGCATGGTATATGATCTTCTCAAGCGCAGGATCAAGTACGGGAGAGGGGGGGGAGGGATGATAAAGATTTGAAGGAGGGCAAAAAATTGATGGATGAAATCTGAATCTACTACTGTGGCATGCCAGTTTTTTTTGGATTGAAAGAGTTTGCCATAGTGACGGTTTTAAGATGCGATCGTCGAGGAGAACCTCTCATCAAGGAAACACCCCATAAAAGGTCCAAAAAATGCAAGAAAATAAAAGATTGGTTGTTGGGAATTGTTGGACGTAGCTATAAATCGGGGGATTTGATAGCAGATCTCGAGGATAAAGCCATACCAAAGCTATACAGGGAGAAATTATGCTTAGTTTTGTTTGTCCATTCTGTTATATTGGCAAGAGACATTAGGAAAGTCATAGAAGATGATTTGTTAGTGCTTGGTGATGATTTTGAGAAATTCAACGATTATCCCTAGGGATATGACAACTACTACTTGACTTTCAAATATTTACTGACAAAGCTATCGACAGGGATGATGACATTATACTGCTTTCCTTGGGCTTTCATGGTAAAATTAATCACTATTTTTATCTATCCATTAATTTATATTGAATATAGTTATTATGACTTTTTTTTTGCTTGCTTCCTATTTACATTTTTTAGGCTTGGGAATTTTAAGCCATTTCTTCCCTCCGAAAGCAGTTCAAGGATTACCCAGATGAGGTTTCTCATCCAAGGATCATTAGGTGGTTGGCTGTAATGAGTAGCAAAAAAATAAGGAGGCTGATCTCTTTAACCCTTTGGATGATGCAGTACATCTTATTTCAACTAAAATAATTTACATCAAAGAAATATATTGAAACAGATGTGCCATCTGTTGCAACAAATGAGTCATCTATTGCAATAGATTACTCGTCAACTGCAACTAGTGCAACAGATGAGTAATCTATTGTGACAGACAATTCATATTTTGCAACAAATAAACCATCTGTTCCTTTGGTTCCCTGAACTCGACTCAACAAATTACCCATATATTGCAAATTATGCAATATATGGGTATCTGATGCAATAAATTATCAATTTGTTATGACATACAGATCAAGTATTATGACAGATAGATCATCCATTGCATAAGTTGGTTGTGTTATGATAACGCTTAACTTACACCTCAATTTAGTGCAAGATGGTCGTCGTCAATATATTTACCCAACTTTGGAGTCGGAGTCGAATCCACGGGGAACAATGTGAGTGTGATTAAATCAATTTGAAGCTATAGCTACAAGTTGAATTCTTACGAATGATGCGAAAATATAAAGTGGGGGGTTTTTAATGATTAGAAAATAATTGTTGGCCACTCTAGTTTTAGTGTTTGTAAATCAAGACTTTATGAAATAACTAGAATTATGTTCACTAGGGCTTCCAGTACATGACAAATGCTAAAAGTGGTTCAAGATTCTCACGGTGGGTAGGATAACAAGCTATATTTATTAATGTTATGCTTAAATGTCTCTCGACCTACTTAAGCGTTTAATTACCTAATCCTCTTGAACTTAGGGAATTTCCATTTACTGCCCAGATTTTACCTCAGGTTAACCAACCTTGTTACAACGCTGATTATTAAATAAAGTATTTTTGAGTCCCTGTTGATAATTCACTTCCTACTATATTTGATTTCTTTCTCAAGCAAATCAAAGCAGGTGTGTCTACTATTTGCAACTAACAAACATTAATTAAAACTTCAGAATTATCAAGAAATCCTACCACCTTTTGAATCTTGAATACTTAGCACCTCATCAAGAACTAACCCTAGATCCCATAACTCAGATTGATGGAGTTTATCAACTCATGATGTAATGAATGAAACACATAATTGAATTCATGATCTAAAAGATGAACTTACAGAGATGAATAATAACTAGTGAATCGCAAATTAGATCACAAAGAAAAAATCCCAAAATACTGATAATAATCTCTCAAAAATAGTTGTGTTGTTAAATTCGAGAAGTAAAGAGAGAAAATATCAAAATATTCTGTCCCCAAAACTCTAGGTGTCGACCTTGTGCGGAATAGTAATAATGATAGTAATCTAGAAAAACCTAAAATAAAGCTTTAAATAGTTTACCCTAAATAAGGAAACAAAATCAAGGTTATAGCTTTTTCTTGGAATAGACGATGACTATTGGTGATGCCTTATCAGGATCCTGACGACTTATCAAGAATGTCGTCAGGTCTTCTTCAAATCTACACTAGTCCTGTCTTAGGTTGATGGAAACTTCAGATGGCTTATCAGGACTGTGATGACTTATCAAAATATTGTCACACTTTTGGTCCAATTCTTATGTCCTTCCTAAGTCTGACGGCATTCCTGATAACTTATAACCATTATGATAGCTTATCACAAAATGTCGTCAATTCTACCAGGTAGAACTCATTCCCTATTTAAGGCTGACGATGGCCTTGATAACTTATCACAGGGATGACGACTTATCACAAATGTCATCAGCCACACTTGTCTTCAGATTTCTTCAAATTTCAACTTCTTTGTTTCATTTCATGTTGGTTCTCTATTATATCAGCTTAAACTGCAAAATCAAACATAAACTAATCAAAAATAACTAAAATTGCTTAAGAACTTACAATTATTTAGAGTTAAAAGCCTCAAATATGTTAGCATATGCTCACACATCATGTTATCATGTAACCCAACTGACTGCAAATTATTATTATATGATTTAAATGCCTTCTATGTTTTTTTATAAGTTGTGCATCCTTGGATCGTGCCTACTGAGCAGGAGTTGGGGATGGTATTTTTATTACTCTAGGTCTTGTTGATACAATAGCATACCCAATGGTGGAGTTAATAAACAAGGAATTGGCAAGTGCAACAACCATAAGAAAAGCAGTTCGTCAAGGTCAACCTAATGTTAAAACTCTTCATGACCAACCTACTGCAACAGATTAGAGTGCTTTTTCTTGGGGTGTTGCTAGTAGAGTTATTGATGATGGTGGTAGCCATCTGAATGCTACTGCTGCTACTGTCAGTTGTGATTATGAGCATGTTGGTGCTTAGTACAAAATAAATATATTTGAAAACACCCCTTGTACAGGTCCCTCTCACCCCTCTTTACCTTTATATTCTCATTGCAAATGCAAAGTGTGAAAGGACAGAGAGGATAAGCTCCTTAAAAAACTAGAAGCTATCACTGAAGCTACTGAGGAGTTAAAATCCAAGAGAGGTGTCATACCATCCAAGAAGGTGAGGGATCCATACACTCCTACAGTGGCGATTGGGAGGAAGAGAAGAAACAGTATCCAAATACTCTCTATTCTGAAAATAGAAAAAATTGCAACTCCTCCCGCTCTAAGAGTTGTTGAAGTTCAAGGACCGCTGAAGAAGGTAGACATTTACGCAGAACTTGGTGATGAATAGAAGAAGCAACTGCAAAAAATCATGACTGACGAGATGGAACCTCCACAAGAATACACCATGCATTTATTTTCTGCCCAAGACTTCACGAGTATGACAAATATGCGTGAGTGGTACGTGGACAATGTAAGTTTGCTTTTACCAACTTAGCCTTCCTATCTACTCCATGAAGAAGAAGCTACATAACATATGTGTACTCTGTTGCAACAGCTGGGTATTCTGTTGCAACATAATATACATTTGTTGTATGAGTTGTGTTAGCTGGGTAATTTGTGAACTGATTTAGAGAGCCCTCTGCAACTAAATCTTTCCACTGTGTTTTCTTCTCTACAGTTACTAACCTATTTAGAAATTGTCTTCTTATACCACAGTATATTGATGAAATTCTCTGCCTCATGAGGGGCAGGAAATTAGTGTACCTGGATGCTTATGATGCTATCGATAGGATAATAGACCTCAACTTCTACAATAATTTCAAGAGTAGGTACGATAGTCTCCATAGAAAAGATGGTCCCGGTGGCTGGGGAACTGATCAGTTAGTTTCTGCGTTCAAATAGGATGAAGACATGATTAACTATATTATAGGGGAGAGGCCATATCCACACTACAAGAGCTAGACCAAGGCAAAGAGAATCCTTGCAGTCATGAACGTGGAAGTCAAACATATTATCACTATTGAGATACTACTCGATGAGGGAAAGGTTAAGGTTTATGACTAAAACTTACCTGTCTTCAGGGAGGCCATATTTTTAACCCACGTGCATCTACTCTTGAAGTTATTCCCCAAGTTGTTGACGTAGAGTAAACTGATAGATCATTTGATGACGGAAGTCTTGAAGAAGAAATCATGGGATTTTGAAGGTCAAAATAAGAACATTTACCTTCAAAAAAATAAAATTGGTCCCGCGTACGGGCTGTACTTGCTTGTATACATCGAGTGTTTGATGACCGACACAGAAATGGCTGGCATGTGCGACATCATTGTCGAAAAGATGTAAGAAGTTTGGGCTTATGGGTTACTAACTAAATGGTTGGAGCCTGTGTATAAAGAAGAATATGTACAAAGACAGAGACGAACACGATAACATTTTCTTATTTAAAGCCACTTTGTTCACTTTACATTGTAGTGGTAATTTTTTATGTCTAATGAAAGTTGAATTTCTATAATGCAACAGATTGTCTATCTGTTGTAACATATATCATTCCTATTGTGATAGATTGATTATCTGTTGCAATAGGTTGGTCATCTGTTGTATTATGCAAATATTTCTGTCTGTCTGTCATAATAGATATATAATCTGTTGCAACATATAATCTATTTGCTACAACTGATAGGTAATCTATTGAAAAAATTTAAAAAGTAGGAAGACCTGTTATATGATTTCCAGCAGATGACCTACATGTTGCAACATATGTCTAAATCTGTTTGATAAAATATGTCGTCTGTTGCAGCAGATATATTATTTGATGTGATATTTTAATCTAGTATTTCATTTCAATTAACAAGTTCAAAACTAAGGTTAAAATATATTCATATACAACATATAATAAATCGAAGCCTTTGGAGATTACATGAAATAACTCAAAAAATAAGTGAAATGTAAAAAAATTATTATGGGTACAAATGCTCTACTCTACAAATAAATAAACAAGTTAACCAAGGAGGATAGGTTATTACATTGACAGACTCAAGCTATAAAGAACTACTCAATATGTACAAGTTGCTCTTCATCCAGTGCTATAGAATTCAGCTTTGGTCGTCGTGGATCTTTAATGTCGCTTGCACATGATTTTTGAGCTTTCGCTTCTCTTTATTTCCATAAAAGAGCAGCATATATTTTGCAGAGTAATCCAACATCAATTCCATCATTTGGTACTTTTAATTCATCACTCAAATACTTGGCATAAGCAGCAACAAAAATACCGCAATCCCTGTGTTTTAAAAAAATTGATAATCTGTATTTTGCAGTTCATGTAAGCGTTGTGAAATTTATGAAATAAAACTAAATCATGATACTTATACTTGCAGTATACCAATGGTTTTTTGAGCAATTCCTTCAACATATTATACATCAAATGGATTACCCATTTTATCCTGGTATGCTTCAATCATCGATCAATCAGTACAAACTTTTTGATCCCAAAAGCCACTCATATCAAGGTAAGTAGGAAATATTTTGACCAGCTTTTGTATCTTATATGATGGCCCAAAATGTCCTCTTCGTGACATCGAGCCATAAACTCAGACGCGTCTCTCTTTTAGAACGATGACAGCCAACACCCAATGAAATTCATCACCACAATTGATTGGGATGTACACTTCGTCGACCAAATGCCAAGGTAAGCCAGCTGGAATGCTAAAACCTTTGATGATGTTGATTAAGAATTCCTCATTGTGGAAAACTTTTGGTAGTTTTGGAAAATACCTATCGAAGGCATTATTATTGAAATATTGTACAAATAATTATTTGTTGTGTATATGTATTGTTCTTGTGTTTGCAACTTGGCCTTCTTTCGAAGGTAGTAAGAAATAACATCGATGTGCTGCACATATTATCAAATATTTCTGATTATGTGATAAAAATATTAATACACAGATGGAATAAATAAAGTTTTAATTAATAGTAATATGTATGGCATTTATGCCTCATATTTTCATCAAGTTTGGGGCTGTGATATCAAATAGAACCAGTTCTTCATTCCGAGATGTGCAACAACAAAGTTGAACATATCAAAACCAAGACTCAATTTTTTCACTTTGTAGTGTTCATCATTTTATTTTCTACATGATGATTTATATGTGTTAATGTCATGTGTTTACAACAAGAATTGTATAAATCCATTATCTTTTAAATTGATTTATGTACCTGCTAGCAAGATGCTTTAACAACCCATTGACAATCCATTCTGAATAGTCATTGATTAACTTTGTTAGTTTTTGGAGCCTCACCCGAGATGTTAAACCCTTCAAATAGATAATTCTTCTATCCTCCCAAACTGACATGCTCTACTTTTTATTCTTCTTTTGAAGCAGTTGATGGATTATCAACTGCAATATTCTGCTCTTCAACAGTAGCTTCTACTGTGACATCCACCTAGAAAGCCAAAAATATTAATGCTAATAATTACAAATATACAATATATTGTCTATCTATTGCAATAGATGAGTCTTATGTTGCAACAGATGGATCATCTGTTGGGACAAATTCAAATAAATAAAATAGTGCAGTACAATAATTTTAAATAAATGATCTATCTGTTGTAACATAAAACTCATCTATTAGTACAAATTAAAATAGTATGAGAACCTGTTTGATTTGATGAAATAGATGGGCATATGTTGCAACAGATAACACATCTGATGCAACATGTTAGAGAATAGTTGCAATAGATGTATATATGTGTTTGATAATTTTTAGCGGATGTATCATCTATTGAAACAACTATGTGCATATTTGTTTGTTGGAACAGATGATATACATTCACCTTATTCAGCTCATGCTGTTCTTCTATGGCCCTTATAAATTGAACATCGGTGCAAGACAAAGACAAAGGAGTTGAAATTTTGCTTTTTTTGATTCTTGATGATGACCTGGAAATATCTTTCCTTCTCCTCTTAGCCACTTTGATCTCCAGTGAAGTGTATGGATATGAAATCTTCTTTGATGGAATGACACCCCTCTTAGATGTCATTTCCTTTACAGAAGCAGTTAGTGCATTAATAACATTAATCATTCCATCATATTTCACCTTATAGTCTTGATATTTGCATGTAGAACATTTGGTGTGTTGTTTCAAAAATTGTATGATCATAATCATAATGGTGTGTTGTTTCAAAAATTGTAAGAGGAGCATCATTAGCCACAACAGTAGCTCCACTACCACTACCACTACCATCATCAACAACAATAAGCCCACCCTCCAAAATTATTTTCCTTTTGATGGTTGTTGCTCCAAAAAATTCCATTTTTATTCTATCAATGACCTTAGAGTCCAATAAAGTTTGTACAGACCATAAAGTAAGAGAAAATAACATCTTCAACTCTTGATTGGTTGGAACAAGCCACAAATGAAAAATCTAAAATAAATCAGTACATATATTAGAATGATGATGAAATTTATTTAAAATAATCATTAATTAAAAAAAAAACATGATTAGAATTAGAGTTACTGCTTTCTTCGAGAGATTGAAAAGATGATTTTTTTTTGCATTTTTATCAGTTTTGGCTGACAAACATCTCAGGATTCTTGGACAGGAAACTTTTTCCTAGAAGTTTACTTATTGTCTCAGATAAGGAATGGCTTCAAATTGCCATTCGTATAACATAACTCCAATTAATCAAAAGCAATATTGAATAAAAAATGAATCATATCATAATAAAAGAAATATTTACCATGAAATCCTATGGAAAGCCATATAAGTTGTCTGTCTTTGGTGTTAATGGAGTCAACAAATATTTGAAAGTCATTTTGAAGCTTTTATAACCTCAAGGATAACTGTTAAATGCCTTAAGATCCTCAGAGAGATTTATTAAACTGAGGCTTATGTTGTTGTTAGCGTCTCTCGCCCAAAGAATATTATGTACAAACCAAACAAAGCACAATGATTTCTTGTGTTTCTTTGTTATTTTTTAACCTTTCAACGCTTCTATCAAATTTTTGTTTTTGAAGCTTGGACCAGCAATGGACACCAGGTCATCACGATCACTCAACTTGCCTTTGCTTTTTTGGGCCTGCGGGGTGCTTTTTTGGGTTACAGTAGGTATAACTTCAGAAGGAGAAGGAGGATAACATTTTAGTCCAGTAATGTAAGACCCCACAAAATCCTAAGCTTAACTCAGACCTTTAAAGCTTGTTAAGGGGTCCAAAACTTATAAAATTTCAGCGAAGTGTTCAGACTTAGTGTTATTTTAGCCTTCGTAGGTTGGCAACTCTATTTCATAACCCTTATGACCTTTAAATATTGATTTTTAGGTTAATTCATGATCAACAATGTCAGTAGGTATTCTCGAACAAGTTTCATATTTTTTAGACTTCATTTGTAACACATTCGAAAGCTTAAACCAGTGGATCAACGTGATCTCGACGTGCTACATCGCCCATCGCATTGATGAATATTTTTCCCCAGCACCCAGTGCTAATTCAAAAGAATCGATGAATACTCAATGCGGCATGTTGGTCATTACATCAATGCCAACAATGCAGTGCATCGGTTTGTGCATCGCTAAATCAGTTTTCAATCATTAAAAAGTCGCATCCTCAGGGGTAATTGGATCTTTTTCCCACCTTATGTCATCCCCAAAACACAAAATTAAGCCCCTTTAGAGGCAAAATTCATTCCCTATTTAGAACTTACTCAAGAATAAAAACCCTAGGAGATCAAATTTCAAACTCAAGGATTAAGATTTCGCCATCATTCTTTAAGAATTTAGCATCCAAGAAATGTGAAGTATTCATCCAAGGGTTTCCTTCCACGCTTGGAGTTCAAGAAACTCTTTCTAAATACAAGTTGATTGATTTCATGTTGGATCTTGAATGTATTAATGATTATGATGTTAATGGTGATCTAATTCCATGATTTGTCCCAAGTTCATGCAAACTAGTTTAATTGTGAATTGAATTTTGTGAACTACATGTCAAACTCTTGAATTGTAAGTTGAAAGTAGAATCCATGATATTACTACATGTTTATTGATATGTGAAATACCCATGATCCCTAAGAGTTTGTCAAAATGCTTATGTAATTAGACCAGTCCAAGCATAATATGTTATTATATGAAATCAATCATGCACAAGTTCATGTATAACAAGTGTTTGACCAAATATGTCTAAGTGAATGTATTATTAGCAAGCTAGTACCACGATGCTACTAAAGTCATCTAGTGATATACTTTTAATGCTATCGAGTCCTGGGGGTATTTAATACTCAATAGTTTAGCTGCTTACCTAGAGCCAGTGTCTGGTATAGAATAATCTCAGTCATGTCATAATCAGTAGTACTCTCAGTCTGTTACAGAAATTAGAAAGAACTTAGTAGACTTAGTATCAGTCTAGTCCAATTTTGTATTCAGTTCAGACCTCAGTAAATTCAGTCAGTTAATAGAATTCTGTAGTATTTCATCAGTCAATGGAACTCAGTGAACTCAATTCAGTATAGTTAGATAGTATAATCAGTAATAGTTCAGTCAAGCCTAGTATGAACTGGGAATCAGTTCAGTGTCTATTTAGTTGGGATAAGGATTCAGTATCGAGCAAACCCACGGATGGGGAAATTCTTGAAAGCAGAGGGTTTGACCCTTATTAGCAATCCCTGCTTTACAAAACTATGTAGCCAGCATAGATTGATACATCTACCTGCCAGAATAGGGTTGATACATCTCATACGAGTTTTCCTGCTAGTGAGGGTTGAAGAAAGAGCTTCCTGTCAGAGAAGGTTAACTCACAGTTATCTATACCCATTTCATGGTACTGATACCCTTCCAACTAGGGTTATAGGTTGGACCCCAATCTATTTATAAAAGGGGCATGCCGATTAGATGACTACATCCCACAATCTTAGTTTCAGTCTTTAGAATAGAACTTAGTTTAATTCTATAGAAATTTGGACTGTCAGACATAATTACTTAGTTCAGTATGGAACTCAAAATTGTTCCACAAAATTAGGACTGTCAGCTACAGTCACTCAGTTAATAGTAATACAATATCAGTAAACTCAGATATCACTAAATCAATAATTCAGAACTCAGTATCCAATGTTATCAAGACCTCGATTATAGTTTAGTATTCATGTATGTACTCTCATTCAGTTAAACTCATGTTATTCAATCAATATTGTTCATGCTTATGAACCCATGCATCTCAGCTTACCTCACTTAGCATTTTAGTATATTTAAAGTACTGATGGATACCTTTATTTTGTGCTATGATGTCTTATATCATAGGTTCAGATGCACGATCTCCCGATCATACCTAGCATCCTAATCCATCAACAGTAAACTAGTGGTAAGTTCTCATTATTCAAGGATAGATTTATTATTCCAGTATTTTAGTACTTAGTTTATTTCAGTAGTCAGAGTTAGTTGGGGACTTGTCTCATTAACTCCTTGTTCACACAGTAGAGGTTTTCCAGACAGATGTATCAGTATTCAATTATCAGTACTCAGTATTTATTTACATTTTTGAACCTTATGGTAAGTTTTTGCCTAATTTCTACTTATTACAGTATTACTATTTAGTTATTAGAGCAGGTATCAGTCATGGGTTAGCTTGTAGTTCTTCGAGATTATGAGCACCGTATAGCGTCTGGGGTATAGGCTCGGGGCATTACAAACTTGGTATCAGTGGCTAAGGTTTAACAAAGTCCTAGGAAGTCTGAAAGTTAATCTAGTAGAGTCTTGTGCATGGGTGTGTAGCACGCCACACTTATGGACAGGAGACTATTAGATATTTTAGGAAAAGTTTCCCTTCTTTCAGTAATCATATTGTGTGCTAAGCATGAGCTCAAGTTAAACTCTCAGTCTAATCTATTCTCTCCTTTTCATTTACAGAACATACCTTCTGAAAAGACTAATGAAAGGAGAACCAAAAGCCAGTCAGCACCTCAACCCATCTAGCCAGATCCCCTGGAGGAACATGTATCCCACACTAAATTCAGAGTAGCTTTCACCACCCTAGCTCATTCTGTGGTAGCACAGAATAAATGCCCAGCTGTCGTTCCAGCCAAACTAGTGGCCAATACTGCTACAGTCAAGATTTAGGACTTTACCCAAATGAACCCTCCATCTTTTATTGGGTCAAAGTTAGATGACGACCCATAGAAATTTCTTTATTTGGTGCAAAAGGTTATAGATATTATGGGGGTGACAACTAGTGAGAGTTCCAAATTAGCTGCATATCAGTTGTAGGATGTGGCTCGCTCATGGTTTAAATAGTGGAAAATAGAGAGGCCGTAGATGCAGGGCCCATAAAATGGGAGGAGTTTGCTATTTTTTTTCTGGATAAGTTCTTCCCACTAGAGTTGAGGGAAGCGAAGGTTTTGGAATTTATAAATTTGTAGCAGGGAAACAAGATGGTACAAGAGTATTCTCTCAAGTTTACTTAATTATCCATATACATTCCTCATGTGGTAGCAGATAGCAGATCTACGATGAGTAAGTTTGTGTCTGGCATATCTAATAGTATGGTCAAGGAGTGTAGGACCACAATAATAATTAAGGAGATGGACATATCCAGGCTCAGGGTCCATGCTCAGCAGATAGAGGAGGCTAAGAATAGGGAGAAAGAGAGGGAGAACAAGAGAGTGAGAACAGGTAGTTTTAAGTTTGCTCAGCCTAAGTCAGAGGGTGGGAATCATTCTCAGTTCTGCCTATAATCCTCAGTTCCAGCTCCCTCCCTAGTCAGTGCTCCCATGCCAAAATTCATAGATGATAATAAAGATAGGGCGTTAGGCCCTAAACCTTAGGTAAGTATTAGCAGTGCCCAAACAAATTCTCTCTTCCAGAAGTATGGTAGAAATTTTTAGGGTTTCTGCAGAGCTAGTAGTGATGTATGCTTGGAATGTGGTAAGCCAGGCCACAGAGTTAGATAGTTTCCTCTGGTGGGTTCGTAGAGTCAGCATAACCATCTCTCATCTAAGTTTGGTCACCCAAATCAGTAGGGTGCCACTTTCACTGCCACCAGTGGGAAACACCCAAACAGACTCTATGCACTTCAGTCCTAACAAGACCAGAAAAGTTCTCCTGATGTGGTAACTGGTATATTACAAGTTTATCATTTGTGTATTTATACTTTTCTAGATCCAGGAGCTTCTTTATCCTTTGTTACTCCTTATATAGCTATTGACTTCAGAGTCAGTCCAAAAATCCTAGCAGAGCCTTTTTTAGTCTCTACCTTAGTAGGTAAATCTATCATAGGCCAATGGATATACAGGAACTGTCCAGTTATGGTATTTTAGAAAGTCACTTCTTCATACTTAGTTAAATTAGAGATGACCAATTTTGATGTCATTCTCAGCATGGATTGGCTTCATTCCTGCTATGCCTTAGTCGACTGCACAAATAAAATTTTCTAGTTTTAGTTTCTGAATGATCCCATCCTAGAGTGGAGGGGTAGTACTTCATCACTTAGGGGTCAGCTTTTTTCCTACCTTAGGGAAAGGAAAATGATATCTAAGGGATGTTTTTACCATTTTATTCCAGTGCAAGACTCTAGTTCAGAAACCCCTTCTCTTAATTAAGTATCAGTAGCATCTGAATTCTCAGATGTGTTTCTTGAAGATCTTCTTAGAGTTCCTCCTGAAAGGGAAATCGACTTCGTAATAGACCTTCTTCTAGATACTCAGCCCATATCTATTCTTCCATACTGAATGGATCTAGCAAAACTCAAAGAATTAAAAAAATAGTTAAAATATCTCCTAGATAAGAGATTCATCAGACCTAGTGTGTCCCCGTAGGGTGCACCAATTTTATTCATGCATAAGAAAGATGGTTTTCTCAGAATGTGTATTGACTACCATCAGCTAAATAAAGTCATGGTCAAGAACAAGTATCCACTTCCCATAATTGATGACTTGTTTGACCAAATTCAGGGTGCCAGTTACTTTTCTAAGATAGACATCAGATCAGGCTATCATCAACTCAGAGTCAGAGAATGTAACATTCTGTAGACAGCTTTCAGAACTCGGTATGGTCACTTCGAATTCTTAGTCATATCCTTTGGTCTTACCACTGCCCCATCAGCTTTTATGGACTTGATGAACAGTGTGTTCAACAAGTAGTTGAACATGTTTATCATAGTCTTTATAGATGACATCCTTGTCTACTCCTGTAGTGAACATGATCATGCAGACCATCTCAGAATAGTTTTACAGACTCTCAGAAACCATTAGCTATTCGCTAAATTCAGTAAGTAAAAATTTTGGCTAAGGTCAGTAGCTTTCCTCAACCATATTATTTCCAATGATGGCATTAGAGTTGATCTTCAAAAGACCAAAGTAGTGAGAAACTGGCCTAGACCCATCTCTCTATTAGATATCAAGATTTTGGAGCTTGGTCGGCTTTTACCGATGGTTTGTTGATGGATTTTTATCTATTGAATCCCCCATGTCCAGATTGACTCAGAAGAAAGTCAAGTTTCAGTGGTCAGATTTTTGTGAGAAAAGTTTTCAAAAGTTAAAGACCCGACTCACTACAACCTAGGATAGTTTAGATGGCTTTATTGTGTATTGTGATGCATCTAGAGTAGGTTTGGATTGTGTCCTCATACAGAGAGGTAAGGTGATAGACTATGCCTCTAGACAGCTCAAACCCCATGAAAAGAACTATCCAACTTATGATCTTGAGTTAGAAATAGTAGTTTTTGCCTTAAAGATTTGGAGGCATAATTTGTCTGGAGTGCACATTGATGTGTTCACTGACCATAAGAGCCTACAGTATGTGTTCTCTCAAAAAGACCTAAACCTCCATTAGAGAAGGTGGTTGGAGTTTTTGAAAGTCTACAACATGAGCGTTCTGTATAATTCGGGTAAAGCTAATACAGTGGATGATGCTCTAAGTAGGATGTCTATGGGTAGTGTTGCTCATGTGGATGATAGTAAGAAGAAGTTAGCATAGGGAATTCATCAGCTTACCCGACTAGGTATCCACTTAGTCAATTCAACAAAAGGTAATTTATGGGTGCAGAGTAGTTCAGAATCATCTCTGGTTTTCGAAGTGAAGGAAAAGCAAGATAGAGATCCCAACCTAGTTAAGTTTAAAGAATTAGCCAAATATCAAAAGATTGAGGTTTTCTCCCAAGGGGAGATGGTGTTTTGTGTTATCAGGGTTGACTATGTATGTCAGGTGTAGATGACCTAAGATAAAAGATTCTTGCAGAAGCGCATGGTGCACGTCACTCTATTCATCAAGGGACCACTAATATGTACCGTGAGTTTTAGGAGATCTATTAGTGGAGTGGGATAAAGAGAGACATTGTAGAGTTTGTGGATAAGTGTTCAATATATCAGTAGGTTAAGATTAAGCACCAAAACTTAGTGGGTTTATGCAGCAGTTCAGTATTCCCACTTGGAAGTGGAAAGAAGTGAACATTGATTTTGTGATTGGTTTACCTCATTCTCATTGTCAGCACGATTCAGTTTGGGTTATTATAGATAGAATGACCAAATCAGCTCATTTACTACCAGTCCATACCTCTTATTCAGCCGAGGACTATGCCAAACTCTACGTCAGAGAGTTGGTCAAATTGCATAGATTTCTGTTATCTATAATCTCAGATAGAGGTACATAGTTCACCTCTCATTTTTGGAAGGCGTTCCAAAAGGGTCTTGGTACCCAAGTCCATCTCAGCACAACTTTTCACCATTAGACAGATGGTCAAGCAGGAAGGACCTTTCAAATTTTAAAGGATATGCTGCATATATGTACAATAGACTTTATAGGTAGTTGGGATGACCAATTTTCTTTGATTGAGTTTGAATATAACAACATTTATCATTCCAGTATTTAGATTGCTCTGTTTGAGCCACTCTATGGGAGGAGATATAGATCTCCCATTAGTTGGTTTGAAGTGGGTGAGGCTGTAGTGGTAGGGCCTGACATGGTATTTGATACCTTAGAAAAATTTTAGTTGATCATGAAAAATCTTAATACAGCTTAGAGCCAATAGAAATCATACACAGATGTATGGAGAAAGGATCTCGAGTTTGAGATTGGTGATTATGTGTATTTGAAGATCTCTTCTCTGAAAGAAGTGAAGAGATTTGATAAGAAGGGGAAGCTCAGTCCCCAATATGCTGTTTTAGGAAGGTATCTTACGAGCTTAAGTTGACTTCACACTTAGCTTCAGTACATCTAGTGTTCCATGTCTCGTTGTTAAAGAAATGCATAGGTGACCCAGCAGTTGTAGTCCCTGTAAGGAGTATCGATGTTCAGAACAACCTCTCTTATGAGGAGATTCCAGTCGAAATCCTTGATTTCCAATTTTGCAGACTGAGGAACAAAGAGGTCCATCTAGTCAAAGTTCTTTGGCAGAGCCAGTTCATTGAGGGAGCTACTTGGGAAGAAGAAGCAGATATGCGAACCAAGTATCCTCACCTTTTCTTCACAAATTCAGACTCAGCCCAAGGTAATAGTTTTCCCTTAAACCTACTCAGTTTCATGCTCAGATTTTCTTTATAAACTTAGTATCAGTTACCATTGCATATATAGTCATACATTTATGAGTTCGTTCAGTCAGATATTCATGCATCAGATATGCATGTTCAGTTTAAGAGACTCAACTTATCAGCAATCCCAACCATATACTCATGCATCAGATATGTATGTTCAGTATGAAATTTCAGCATATCAGTAATGTCAATCATGAAATCATATTGTAGTCATGCATGTCCAATAAACAAGTTTATTCAGTCAGTATTACCAGCTTAGTCTTATTCGAGGACAAATGTTCCTAAGGGGGAGATATTGTAATACACCACAAAATCCTAAGCTTAACTCAAACCTTTAAAGCTTGTTAAGGGGTCCCAGAGTTAGAAAATTTCACCTAAGTGTTTATTCTTAGTGTTATTTTAGCCTTCGTAGGTTGGCGACTCTATTTTGTGACACTTATGACCTTTAAATATTGATTTTTAGGTTAATTCATGATCAGCAATGTCAGTAGGTGTTCTCAGACAAGTTTTGGATTTTTCAGACTTCATTTGAAACGTATTCGAAAGATCAAAATAGTGGATCAATGCGATCTCGACGCGCCACATTGCCCATCGTGTTGATGATTAGTTTTCCCCAGCTCCCAATGCTAATTCTAGTTAATCGATGCATACTCGATGAAGCACGTTGGACATTGCGTCGATGCCAATGACACAACATGTCGGTCTGCGCATCGCTAAATCTGTTTTTAGTCATCAAAAAACCGCATCCTCAGGGGTAACTGGGCCTTTTCCCACCTTATGTCAGCCTTCAAAACTTGAAATTAAGCCCCTTTAAAGAAAAAATTCATTTCTTATTCAGAATTTCTCAAGACAAAAAACCCTAGAAGATAAAATTTCAAACTCAAGGCTTAAGATTTCACCATCATTCTTCAAACATTTAGCAACCAAGGTATTTGAAGTGTTCATCCAAGGGTTTCCCTTCACCGTTGGAGTTCAAGAAACTCTTTCTATATATAAGTTGATTGATTTCATGGATTTCATGTTGGATCTTGAATGTATTAATGATTAAGACATTAATGGTAATCTAATTCCAAGTTTGTCCCAAGTTCATGCAAGCTAGTTTAATTGTGAATTGAATTTTGTGAACTGCATGTCAAAATCTTGAATTGCAAGTTGAATTTAGAATCCATGATATTATTACATGTTTATTGATATGTGAAATAACCATGCTCCCCAAGTGTTTGTCAAAATGCTTATGTAGACTAGTCCAAGCATAACATGTTATTGTGTGATATCAATCATGCACAAGCTTATGTATAACAAGTGTTTGACCAAATATGTCTAAGTGAATATATTATTAGCAAGCTAGTGCCATGATGCTACTAAAGTCATGCAGTGATTTACTTTTTATGCTATCGAGTTCTGGGGGTATTTACTACCTAACAATTTAGCTGCTTACCTAGATCTAGTGTTAGTTACAAAATACTCTCAGTTATGTCATGATTAGTAGTAGTCTTAGTTAGTTTCATAACTCATGAAGAACTCCGTAGAATCAGTATAAGTCCAGTCCAATTCAGTATTTAGTTCAAACCTCAGTAAGTTCAGTCAGTTAACATAATTAACTAGTATTCTGTCAGTCAATGGAACTGAGTAAACTCAGTTCAGTATAGTTAGACAGTATAATTAGTAATAGTTCAGTCAAGCCTATAAAGATGTGTTCATTTCATTGACTGCATTCAATGGAACTCTTAATTATTTTAAAACTTTGTAAAGAAATTATGCATGGTTTAAATGGGTTGGAATAGTAAATGGCTAATGGTTATGCTTGAGGGTCACATGGAATCCCCCAAGTGGCTTAATATGGTAAATGGAAGGGCATTTGAAAATCCCTTTAAACCTCAATATAGTTGGCTATGGCTAATACTTGCAAGTAAGGATTGGTATGACTATACAAATATTAATGGCCTTGGTTAATAAAGGGATAATAGTTTGGTTATTTGGAAATTGGTTTTAATTGGGCAACTATGGTAGGATGTGTTGCAAATGCATGAAAGATGGAGGTTCGAAGAGAGCAAAGCTGGAAACTCATATTTTCCAATATGAGGTTGGTCTTGGTGATCGTGTCCATGATGTCACACTATATTTGGGGGATGTACTAGTCATTCTAAGGTTTTCTTCCCTACTCATGTGATTTCACGCACTAGGGCCTTTTCAACAAGCGGAGCTAAACCCATTTACCCAATGGTTAGTTTAGAATGGCAAGGCTACACAACCCAGGTAAAGGTTTTAAAGGAATGCTAAACCAGGTCCCTTTTCCTAGCATGATTATATATATATATGTATGGTTTTGTGCATATGGATAGTTTTACCTGGTTTTATAAATGACATTATTTTATCCTTACCCTAAGGTCATGCTAGAGGTCACTCGCTAACCCCTTGTACTGGCGATTATATACCCATGCTATGTAGGAATTGGCCATTCTACTCCTTCTATATAGTGATTGACTCCGGATATGCATTTGCACTAAAGTGGTAAGCTTACATCCTTTTAGATGGATCTATTTTATGTTATGGATATTTATAAACACTTTAATTTTATTTTAGATATTGGTTTTGGCTATGGTTGGGGGCATGTCCCAATCAAATTTCATGACTCTTTTGGTTAGAGGCTTTATGGCACTTCAATGGGTTGGAATGGACGAGATAGGTATAAGTGTCAACCTTAGAATTGGTATTGGTATTGAGGCTAGAATCATTAGAAATAATTTCTTACTGTTCTATCATATTTTATTTTGGGATTAATTATATTATGTTTTGGAACATCCTCAGTTATGGCCTGCTTTATGGCCCTTGTTTTTGTATCATTTGGTATGGTTGGATTATTGGTATGGGATGGTTGGACTTGATTGGTCGATCACGGTTGTGATCTATTCCCAGAGTCTTTATGTGATCCTTTACACTATCTTGTTACATGCTTAAAATTTATCTAACTCAGGGTATGCGGCAGGCGTCTGGAGGTTAGGTTGGGTAACGGAGGTGGTCTCCAGTCCTATTTGGACTTGGGATGCCCATTACGACAAGGCCCCAGGATGGATCTTGTCGTATTTCTTTGGTAGCCATGTTTATAACCTTTTTTTGGCCTACCCTTGTGCATAATCCTAGTTAACCCCATTGATCCTTTAGCCTATTCATTGGTAACCTCTTATATAGCCTAATCCCTTTATTTGATAGACAATAGTTTGATCCAAAGCTCCTAAGCTCTTTAGTTGAAATTTACTTGAGTTAAGAAGTTTGAAATTCAAGTAGGAAAAGGCAAAATTAAAGCTACAAAGTAATAATTATTGGTATGTACAATTGATGTGTTGTGGTTGGGAGTGAAAAGAAAATTTGTGCTAAAAGTCAATTGTGAATTAATATACAATACTCCCTCCCATATTGAATATGAGTGAACTTAATAAGATGGGACAAAACAAATGATATGAGTAGACATAATTGGTGGAAATTGGTTGTTGGAGGTGAATTAAATGAAAATATAATGTATTAAAGAGCTTCAGGAAGATAGTCACTATTACTAGCCAGAATAGTTCATACCTGTCCTTAGCCTACATTACAACCCATAAAGATCTAGTTGATCTTAAGCCTTAACATTCAGATATTGGTGGAGTACTACACTAAGGGAAATCCTATAGTTCATCTTGTGTAACGTGTGGATTCTTTATGAGAGTGAGTGTAACTTGATTATTGTACCCATTCTATGATAAATACATTGATGTGAGTGTTTATGGGTGACTTTCTTGTTATGAGGGCGCATGTTTGATGATAGTTGGGTGATTTAAAAGATGTCTTTAACTGAGAAATATGTATGAGTTTGCCAATTTTGTGTGCCAATTCTTAAGGCTAGGATGTTTTGGAGTAGTATTCCTGAACTTTCAATTGTGTATAACATGCTTAGTGTAAAAACTTGCATTCTTTGTAGTCATTGTAGTACTATCTTGAGTGTCTTTCTTGTAGGAGAAGTTTGGAGTCTCTTCTGATTATGATGCTTAGAGTAAAGAGTTATTTGAGGATGAACAAAGCTTTAAGTGGGGTGATGATCTGAGGTGAATTTATGCACCTCAGTATTGTTATTTGGGCTTGTTTTCCTTTGGTTTGAGGACTTCTTGTGTGCTTAATGTGTTAATAATTATATAAATGAGCATTTATGTGTTAAAGTACTTGATTACAATTTTAAAGGTGTTTTTCAAACAAGTTTAGAATAAAATTGATAAATTAGAGTTCAAATGAGAAAACTAGTGTTACTAGCTTGAGTTTGGTGTTTTTCTAGTTGATCTCGATGGATTCAAGTGTGTTTGATGAGTTCCTAATGGTATTATTGTGTAATTATATGTGTAAAAACTTGTTTATAGTGTTTAAGGTTCAATTGAAACAATTCAAGAGTCAAAAACAAGTTAAAGATCAAATGAGGCAAAACTAGTATTCTTAGCTTAAGTTTTTCATTCACCGTCTTGGATGTTGTGTTGTTTTGAAATCTAATTCTTGGTGTTTAATGTTATAAGATTATTTTTGAGTTTATTATGATTATATATGTATTATAGACAAGCTTGAAATCAAGTGTAAACAACATCACAAGGCTTAGAATGGATGGATAAAAGCACGGATCAAGATTTTGACGTAAAACGGACACCTTGGATATCCATGGCGTGTCGCAGATCCAATCCACTTCTATGAGACGCATTCCACACATATGGAGCTTAACTAAAAATGGTGTGTAGATTTGATTAGGGTGTGTTTCACACCCTAGGTACCGCGATAAGTGGCACAATGCGGACCCATGTCAAAATCAGCTAGAATTGTCCTTCTACAAATAGGACACTTGTGCATGATGCTAAACACATTGGACGACTTCAAAACTTGGAGAGGTACTGGAAATCACTTAAATTAGGGTTTTTAATCTTATATTTAGTTTTTTTATGGATTTTAACATGTTTTCTATCTTTGCGATTACGATCATGTCCATGAGAGGCTAAAAGCCCTTTTCCGGGGTTAAGGCCAAGAACATGATTTCTATTGCTTTGAATTGATTTGGTTTTGATGTTTTATCATATTTTATTGTTTATTAATCATTTTTAACACTATTTTTAAGGTTTATCTACCCTTAGAATACATCTATAGTCAACTTATGAGCCCAGAAGGAGGAGCAAGAAGATGGTACGTGAGGATGAATAGAGTAGGATTATAAACTTCTACATAACAAAGATTATAATTTTAACTTAGGATAGTGATATACATAATTTACATATTTGGTTCAATTAAGGTATAAAATATAAATGCATTTAGCTTTTCTGTCACATCCCCACTCAACGATATTGTTGTGGGTCTAAGTTAGATAGAGGATTAGAGGATCGAAAGACCATAATCATAATATTAACCCCGTAAATCATCAACCAAGATAAGTAATCTAATAAATGATGTTCAATAACATAGCATGATTGTTCGCAGAGCCTTAACCCTGGGGTTCTCTTCATTGACTATCCAAGACTTTTACTTTAACACATTGTTAACTTTCAGTTTATAACTCTAAAATGCATTTAGCTACTTTTGCACTGAATTAATTTCAATAGTGAACTAAAATTAAATAGTTGTTAGAGTAATTCTCTGAGGGATCGATATTTGACTTTATTTAAGGCCACTGTATTACTTGATGAGACCATATACGTTTGCGTGGGTGCTTGGGTGCAACACCTAATTGTCAGCTATGCAAAATCAAATGGTGACTCAATTTTGAAAATTGGGTATGAACCAATCTCCAACTCCAGTGAATGTAGAACAGAAGACCCCAGGTTGGTGTGAGATTTATGGCAATAGTGTCTATGCTGTAGACTTATATGATGCATATCCCAAATTCATAAACTTTGTGGGCAATGCACATAAGCCAACTTATGCATGGGGCAGTAATCAGAACCAACAGTTCCAGTAGTAGCACAACACACAGGCAAGTAACATTGAGGAAACTTTGAAGAAGATCTTGGACAAGCAAGAAGAAATAGTTGCTGAAATAAAAATTCAATAGGTGGCTCAGCATAAGTTAGAGCAGCAATTGGGGTAACTAGCTCAGACATAAAATAATAAGCTCCAAGGTGAATTGCCAAGTGATCAAAGCATCTAAAGTAAGTTATGGCCATAACCTTCAGGAGTGGTAAAGAGCTTAGTGACAAGACTCTAAAGAAAAATCCAAAGGTGCAGGTAGAGTTGACTTTTCAATAGGTTGCAAGAAAATATGGTGAAAAATTGGGGAAATTTCTATAATGACCTACAAATTTCCTTTATTTTTGTGCATTTTTGATGTTTCAAGCCTCCCCACAGTGACTAAAGGTCATTTATAACTTGTCTAAGCTATCAGTTTATTGATCATATGATTTATTTAGATTTTTGGCTCATTTCTCTTTTTTGGAGCTTTGGTTGTTTAGGATTTAGTCTTGGACAAAAACTCCTAGAAGATGAACTTGGATGAGAATTCCAACAGCGCCATCAACTTTGAAAAAATGATTTTAGGCCAGGTAGACTCTTGTTAGGGTCCCGAGTCACTCAAGCTCATTTTGAGGTATTGATAAAAAAGTTAAGAAAATAGAAATTGGGTGTGGGACCTACTTTTTGTTGAAACGACCTCAAATGAAAATTTTGACTTTGTCATTGAGTCCAGAACATCAAATTTGATAGGTTGACATAGTTTATTTACCTATATGGTATTTTGAATGATCTCGAGGGCTTGGTGGAGATTTGGAAAATTCCAAGTCGACAGATATATCTTGTGTATTGCGATAGCGACTCTTTTGTCTGCGATAGCTACTCTTTTGTGTAGCCCAAAGTATCATGATAGTGATGATTTTGGTTGCGATAGAGACTCCTTTGTGTAGCCCAAATTACCGCAATAGTGTTACCATTTTTGCTCTAGCGACTCATGTGACAACTGTAATATATCATGATAGCAACACCCCAGTGCTTGGGATGGGTATAAATACCCCCTTTTCAGCTTTTTTTGCTATTTTCTTATCCATTCCCTAGAGAACTAAACCCTAGAAGTTGAGAGATCTTGGGATTAAAGCTTGTAAATGATTTGGGGAGCTTTCTTAATGATTGTTTAGTGATTTCCCTTAGAATTCATGGTAAGATTTCTTCTATTTCTTGATAAATTCTTAGAAATTAGGGCTTTGAATTCCTAAACATTAAGGGTTTATTTGAGACTCGAATTGCACTCCATTTATGCTCAGCTTTTGAGCACAACTCCCTTATTCTTTTAGGGACCTCGTGAGGGGTTTAATTTTGGATTTTATTTAGGGGCCCTTCAGGCCCATTCTTAACCTAAATATTGACTCGACCCTTAATATAGAAATATGGGTTTTATTTTATTCCTAATAATTCATGGAATATAATTTTGATGTCATGGAGAATTTTGAGATCATGGAGTGAAAACGGATATTTTATGGATTAAATAAGGATTTGTGGTTCGGCTTCGAGATAGGCTTCTGTTTACTCTTCTCTTGAGATGATGTTTTATGTATATTGTATGTTAGATATCAATGTTAGGATGTAATTATGGGTAGTACACCATGACTTAGCCTAAATTTTGAGTGGGCTAGAAAGATATTTGACCCGTAAGTTGAAATATTTATTATACGGGTCAAATATAATCAATAAACTATAACTAGTTTAGGGAAGTATTCTATCATTGTAGAGAAATGGTTGTAGTTTATTGATATGTTGATGTTTATAATTTTTTTGTTTGAATACTAGTGATCGCATACATAGATTCGGTACATTCATGATCACTAAAAGGGATAAAAAATATCACTTTTCACCTTTTAAATGGATTTATTCACAATAGAAATCTTACCATCTTAATGAATACTTATGATCCTTGATACTAAAAATGATGATTTGGAGATTTGACTGAGACAGATTCTAGTCCATGATTGTATTAATATATTTACCCCGATTGAGAGATATTCTGACCCCTTTATATACTTTTCTGATGATTTAGTCTGGAGAATACTCGGCTAAAGGATTTATGGACTTACACTCTTTTAGCCAAGGTTCAAAGTCTGTGCACTTACTATACATTGAGTTATATATTTACAGGTTCAAGTCTTGATATTAATTATATATTTACTGATTCAAGTTTGAATATTGATTATTTTTATCATTTTGAGTCTGAAGGATGAATATGATAATGATGATGTGATCTTATACACTAGGTTACTTATGGTTTCATGATCAATTGTGGTATTATGAATAATATCTAGGCATTCATTCTTGCATGCGCAATGCCAATCACCAGTATGCGCCTATATCTATTAGCGTTATAGGGGGATGCATAAGTATGGGTGATGGGTATTACTTGTGATGTGATGTATGTTGGTTGGATCTTCTGAGCCTGGGGTGTTGGGGTTCATGAAAGGCTCGATTAGATATTATTTGTTTAGACTAGTTAGTTACTCGCATTGTCATTGCTTTTGTTATATTATTGTTATGATCCTTGTTATGGATAATTTGTAGCAACTTTTTTAATGATCTAGTATTGATACTTGAGGTATGATTCTGGTTCTTTTATCTGATGATTATTTTATTATACATGATTATCTCAGAATTATATGGATGGATTAAAAACCCTAAGTATACTAGAACTAGTTTCGGTTGTGAGTGTGAGGTCTTAGGATGCCAATCTAATGATTTAGGTTGTATTATGAGTTGACCTTGTTCATGTACATATGTATATCTATCTATCTATATGTAGCTATGGTATTACTGTATATTCCTTTTTTCTTTCATGTATTCAGATTGTATATCCATTTCTTGTCTTTGTATACTTAAATATATCTTCTTTCACCCTTAATTCTTATATTGGCCAGAAATATACGGTATAGTGTTGAGGTTCCTGTGTATGGCTAGAATGGAACAATTCATTCTTAATACCTCCTTAAACTTATTGTATTAGTTTCTTGGAACTGAATAAGATAGTTTATCCATATCATCTCATTAGCTTTATGATGCAGTTGTCAGATATTTGGACGTAGTTTACATTTCTTCTTACATGTTATACATTTACATTATATTTGGAGCTTAGTCGGTATTTATCTATCTAGTACCATGTGTTGGTACTCATACTACATTTCTGCAACCTACTGATCATAGTACAGGTTATCACCATTGTTGGGTGCATCGTACGGAATAACTATGGTTCAGAGACATAAGGTGAGATCCCGACATTTGGAGTATTACTTTCCTCTCTCTTATGTACTAGACTAATCTATAGGTTGTATTCAGAGATGGATATATCTGTATATTCATTATGTACCTTATTTGTATCCTCATTGATAGTAGAAGCTCTTGTACTAATTTTACCTGGTTTGGGTTTATCTTATATATGTTAGTCTGTTATTTTATCTATTCTGCATTCTTCCCTTCATTTCTCTTGGTAGTCCATTGCTAGTAGTTCTGAACTACGAAATTGGATTTTCTACTAGTAGGTTATAGTAGGCACCATCATGAACTGAGAACTTAGGTCTTGACATATTGGTACTAGAGCCAGGTTTACTGGTGTATTGGTACAAGATCTAAATGTCTATTAAAGTCCTGAAGACCGATGCGGAGATATTTTTAACCTATCTTCTAAAGGCTACAGGTCATTCTTAGGACATTTATTTCTTGACTCCTCATTGTTTGTCCGTATTCATTTAAGCTTCAAGTACATTCATTGATTCTATTCTGTCCCTGATGGGTGATGCAAGGTTGTTGATAGATGCGGACAAGACTTTGGCATACATTTCTAGAGCTTCGGTGCAGTATTAAACCAAGGAGTCATAGATGGATGTCAGAGATATTCAGCATCAATGAGAGGATTTGGGGCTAACCTAAGTTTTGGTAGTACTTGTGACTAATTCAACCATTTGAGGTTTGGAATTAAGGATCCTAAGTGTCTTTATAGATACCACACAGCCAGGGATGATAGCTGGTTCATAGAGTAGTTTTCAGGCCAGAGTTGGATTTATTGGTGTTCAACAGGGTTTCTTGTCAGTTTTATAATATGAGATTAGGTTTCTTGAGTGGATCGGCATATTCCTATGCTATATCTTTTAGAGCAGGAAATGATGTGTGGATTTATAAGTGGATCAAAATCATCACTCTGCTTAGGATCAGAGCACTTGATAGCAACTGGGTCTTTGGATAGAAGATAAATAAAGATAAAGGTGCTTTATATATGCATAAGGGAGTATCTAATAGTATAATAGTAATGGCAAAGGTAGCTACAGGGATATTAAGACATGGTTTTCCCTTTAAATAATCAGGATGCCCAATCTTTTACATGAGGAACAAAAAGGATTATTATCAGACTATAATGAATAGAACAAGCAGCAAATTGGAAAGTTGGAAAGGCAAGTTACTATCTCTTGGGTATAGAGCCATTTTAATCAAGCATATTCTGCAAATTATTCCTATTTGTTGTCTTCCTGTTATGAATCCTCCTATGAATGTTTTGAACACAACACAAAATTTTTGCTTAATTTTTTTGGAGTAGTACAATAGGGGGATGAGGAAGAAATTGGGTGAAATAGAAGAGCTTGTGTTTACCAGAAGATAAAGGGGGTTAGGCTTTAGAATGTTGCAGGATGTTTCTACTTCTCTATTTTGTAAACTTTGGTCGAAGTTCAAAACTAAAGAATCTATTTGGAGAACATATATGTATAATAATTATTGTAAAAAAGTTCATCCTAAGGAGGTTATGTGGAAAACTAGTGGAGGAGGTTCTCAAGTTTAGAAGAAAATATTACATGCAAGAAATCTTATTAAGCATAATATTGTTTGGTAGATTAGAATTATCTGGCTTAATAACTAGATAGGCTTAGGGGATATGTATACCATAATGCAAGAAAGTGTGGAGTGGGATTTTATATAACAATATGTGAAAGATCTGGTTTTAAATGGACAATGGAATGAGGAGTTGATAAAGACATTATTTCCAGAGAATATTGTTACTCTTATTTTATACAAAATATATCCACCTGAGTAGACACAAGAAAGGGATAAAGTTGTATGATGTGTTTAATTAAAAGGCCTTTTTATAGTAAAATCATCTTGGGAGTATGTTAGACAAAGAGAGAGGGCTAATGATACTTACAAGGATATATGGCTGAAGGAGTTGCCTTTTAAAATCTCATTTTTCAAATGGAGGATGTGGAAAATGGAGGTTCCAGTGGATGATAATATCAGGAGGTGGTGAATTAAAGGCCTATCAAGGTATTGGTGTTGTACCAATCTAGCCCAAGAGACTATGTCTCATGTGTTCCTGAGATCTAATATTGCTAACAGGACCTGTTCCTATTTTGCTAATTTTGCAGGTATGAATATTTAGGGTCTAAGGCTAAGGGAAACAATTCTTAAATGGTGGAAAGCAGAACTGAAGTAGAGAGAGAAAGTGTACTTCAGAGCCTTACCAAGTATCATTCTTTTAGAATTGTGGAAAAAGAGGAGCAAGAAGCAGGAAGGGAAAGATGTAACTGTTCAAAGGATGATATTCAACATTATAGGGAATATGAGGTTGTTACTGAAGGTAAGAAAACCAAAGGTAGAGTTAGTGATTGGCTAGGAATTCTAAGTGATCTTGCACTTTTAAATCCTGTAATTAGAGTTACTGTTGTGCTATGGGAACTTCCTATGGAGGGATGGGTGAAGTATGATACAGATAGAGCTTCAAGAGGGAATCCATGAAATAGTTCATATGCTTTCTATATAAGAGATGTGTTAGGTGATGTAATGCATACAGAAGGAGCTATAATAGAAGATACAAATAATATGGAAGCTAAAGCAATAGCTACTCTATAGGTATCAAAGCATTGCAGTCGTACCAATTATGATAAGGTGATCATTCAAACAGATTCGTGGTCAATGCACAAAATTTTAAATAGGGAATAGGACTGTCAATGAAGCATACTAGGTTGTGTACCAGAAATTTGGCAGTTACTGTCAAGAAACCAAGTACAGTTTCAACACATACTTAGGGAAGGAAATTAGTTAGCTTATTTTTTTGCTAATTGGTAACTTGATAATGGGGACTTCATATTCATTACATTTCAAGAGTTAAATGTAATAGGGAAGAGAATTGTTAATAGTGATAAATTATAATTCCCTTATCTGATATTGTCACTATAAAAAAGGTGAAGGGGTTGGGAAGTCTTAAGCTAAGTTTTCACAAGTGTTATATGTCTATGCCAAAGAGGCATAAAAAAAGGTGAAACATCTATTTAGCCTAATCTACATCAATCAACAAAAAAGACTCTCAACAAAAGAGGAAGGTCTGATGGTCAAATTGAGCTTTAAGAACCTGAAGAACATATTACTTTCCAAATATTTGTAGTTCTGAGCATCCCAGTATCTACATACGAACCATATATGTATATTAAGGGTGCATAGACTAAGAAAAACAATAGTCTTCAAAATTAGCAAAAGGAAAGATGTAGAAATTAGCTTATTTGGAAGTGGTAATAGTGTTTCATTTACTAGATCCCTCAATACATCATAAAAATCATGAAAAGATCCGATCTACAGGAGAACATAATTAAATGGAAGAAAAAGAAGTAAACATATCAAGGAAATACAATAATAGAAGTTAACAGACATCAAAAGGGAAGAAATGGAAAGAAATTACTTATGAAAGATGGAAGAAGATCCATGCATGATTGACCATGGAACAGTGTAGATGACCAAGAGCTGAAGAAGGGAAAAACGTTGATTGACAAAGGGAAAAATTACAGAGGAGGAGGAGGCAATTAATGAAGAATACTAGATTTTTTGGAAACCCTACTATACTTATATGTATTTTTCTTTCTTTTTTTTTCTTTTTAATTCGAATTTAGTCGGGTAGGGGCTTTAGTTGTAGGCTTTTATTTTCATTTGGGATTTTAAATGGATGGGTTGGTTTATTCTTATTAAGACCTTTTTTTTTGATTTTTCATAAATAAAATCCCCAAAATTTAACCAAAAAAAAAGCTCCATCCACATTGTCCTCAGATGGGACAAAACAATTTGTACGAGCATCAAATCTTTTGGGAGGCATGATCTTTAAAGAGAACATACAAGAATTAGAGGAGATTCAAGAACTTAGACTTTATATCTTGAAGATAGAACAAAATGAAAGGGAAACATTCCTAAATGCCTCGTAGCCTCTCCCTTATAAGTGTGGCGCACTACGCACCCATAAATGATACTCTACTTGACGCGGATTCATTGTACACCCAATGACACCAAACCTAGGCTATAATACCATCTTTGTCATAACCCAAACTAGGGCTTGGCCGTGACAGGTATCTCAAGTACCGTGTGGACCGTAGATTACCCCTGCACCTAACCATACCAAATACAACATCCCCCAATATTGGATAAATTTTAAATATATAACAAGATAGCATGCAACAAGCTTAAGGAAAGTCAAAACATGTCTATAATCGATGAACGATGAATGAAAAAACAACTAACCAACATCACTCAATATTCACAGTAATCCAAACAAGCTTTCTAAACAAAGAACCAAAAATAGTCTTGGTCGGGATATGTCCCCGACTCTACATATGACAATGAGAATGAAAATGATGATTTTAATGATAATGGAAGTGTCTATAAACTCAAATCTATGAATAAAAGATGGTGAAATGCCTAAGACTTCTGGAGGATAGAAGCTCACCACTTTACCATAATACAACGAACTGAGTCACCGACCTAACCCTGCACAAGAAAAGTAGAAGTAGCTCTGGTGCCTGCTCATGTGGGGGTACAATGTACAGAGATGGTTAGTAGGGTAAATACTAGCATGTAACTCAAGGATAAGGATAACATAATTCCATGATCAATAATTCAAAACCAATACACATAATAAAATGCATATCCATATATATATATATATATATATATCACATGCCGGGATAGAGAATAAATCCTAGCATGCTCTTTACAACTTTAGCCTAGATTTTGTAGCTCAACCGTTACAATATACAAAGTCACCTACAGGCTATATGGGCCCAGCTGGTAGGGCCCTTGTGTGTGTGACTGCACCAACCAGAGGGTATACATATGCCCTATGAGGACTCAAACCTCCCGGCATGTTAAGGTAACCTGAGCTCCAAATCATGTAATAAGATGTGGGGTACTCAAACCACACTGCGTCGGTAAACGTGATTTCTAGTATTGGTCCTTCAAGACCTCAACTTTTATGACTCATCTACATAACCCTCATTAAAGACCAATTAAAATATGTATCACACATTTCCATTCATTGAACCACATTACACATTTAAGGCATACATTGTTGGTATCGTCATACCAACTACACTTTTAAAGTAACAATAACATGCCAAATAATTACATTAATTGGTGGAATTCACAGCCCCCTTGGTTTAATTATACATTAGCTGGGGGAATTACACAACCCCATATAGTTCAATTCAAAATCATAATGCAATACTTCAAGGATAATTCAAATTCCCACATTTCTCATAACTAAAAACCAATTTTACATTATGGTGTTATGGTCATAACCAATTCAAAAGTCACAAGTTTGTGGAAAATCATAATTCCCTAGTTCATTCATCATACCCATGCACCCACAAGTTTAAAACTACAATTAAAGCATGAATAATCATATGTAAACCATGGAAAAACATTGTTAAACAACTAACATTCAAAACCCTCAACCCTTGATTTCAAACCAACATAAATATATCATGGAAAATACTTTAAAACATATGCTTTTGAAAAATTAACAATGATGGGATAGTGACATGCTTGAGATACCAAGTTTAAAGGAAGGAATTCAACCCTTGAGCCTTTAGATGATCTATTTCTTAGAAACCCTAAGTATGTATACTAAAGAGAATTTAAGAGAGCCTTTTGAAGTGTTTGAGTATGTTAAAGATAAAATATAACCCCCTAAAGTGATTAATGGATATGGTGTTTTAATTTGGCAAAGAGGGAATCATCTAAAGTGCCCTTAAATTAAAAGCTAAATTTTAGTCGTCAGTGACTATGGGTCACTATATGACTCGTAAGGATACATTACAACTCATCACAAGGAGTCATAGTAAAGACAGAAACACTAAGGCCCTATGCTGGTCTGGCTATAATTCATACCACCGACTCGTAACCACTTCTCATACTTAAGACAATAATAAATTGGGATGACACACTGGGAACCCTACCATTGGGAGATAACGACTTATCATGAGTATTTACGACTCATGACCTCAATTCATAATGAAGACAGTGTCTTTGGCTAAACTTTTTGGACACCTTACGACTTAGTCCTTATGACCCGTAAGAAATCTTGATGACTAGTTGAGAGCTACTCGTACTCAGAGCAGAAAAATAAGCAACTTATTCTGATTAAGTCACAACTGAGACCTTACAACCTGTCATGACTCCCTATTACTCATTAGGAGAGTCATAGTCAAGACAGTGAGGATAAAATTTCAAAAAAATTTCAAGGACCAAGAACCCAGGGTGCTACAAATCTGGTATTTATACTTAAGGTATGATTTTGGTTTTTTTATCTGACAATTATTTTTTTATGCATGAATATCTCAGAATAAGATGGATGGATTAGAAAATCCAAGTATACTAGCAATAGTTCCAACTATGAGTACGAGGTCTTAAGATGCCAGTCTGATGATTTAGGTTGTAGCACGAGTTGACATTGTTTATGAACAGACACACACATATATATATCTATATGTAGCTATGGTATTATCGTATATCCCTTCCTTCTTTCACTAATTCAGATTTTATATTTATTCCTTGTCCTTGTATACTTAATATATCTTTTTTCACCGTTAATTCTTATAGTGGTTAGAGATATATGGTATAGTGTTGAGGTTCCTAAGTATGGCTAGAATGGGATAGTTCATCCTTAATACCTCTTTAACCTTATTATATTAGTTTTTTGGAATTGAATAGGATAGTTTATGCATATTTTCTCACTAACTTTATGATGCAGTTGTCGAATATTTGGGCGTTGTTTACATTTTTACATATATATTATGTATATTTGCATTATCTTTGGAGCTCATTCGGTATTTGCCTACTGGGTACCATGTGTTTCTACTCATACTACAATTCTGTATCCTACAAATCATAGTATGGGTTATCACCATTGTAAAGTGCATCGTTCGAGGTAGCTATGGTTTGGAGACATAGGGTGAGGTCCTAGTTTTTAGAGTGTTACTTTTCTCCCTCTTATGTACTAGAACGATATCTAGGTTGTATTCAGAGTTGTATCTGTATATTCATTAAGTACCTTATGTATATCCTTGTTGATAGTAGAAGCTCTTGTTCTGATTTCACTTTATTTTGGGTTTATCTTATGTATGTTTTGTCTTTTATTTCATTTATTCTGCATTATTCCCTTTATTTCTCTTGGTAGTCTATTGCTAGTAGTTTTGGTCTACGAGGTTGTCTTGCCTACTTGTAGGTTATTGTAGGCTCCATCATGACCTAAGAAATTGGGTTGTGATAGTCTGAGTACCCAAAAGCAAAGGTTGTACAGTGTGTACTGGAAAGACTTCTACCACCATTCCTGCAGAGGCTTAAAAAGGCCAATGAGGATGCTTGTTTCAAGAAGTTCTTTAACACGATCATAGAAATTCATATTAAAATTCCTCTTTTATATATTTTGAAAGACATTCCTAAGTATGACAAGTACTTAAAAGACATGGTAACTAACAAGATAAAGATGTAAGACATTGAAATGGTATCACTCACTGATGAGTGTAGCTCTGTAGGAATGAAAAAGACGCCTAAGAAGCTTAAGAACCTAGGGAGTTTCACCCTTCCCATAAGATTGGTGATAGTGAGGTGTTCTATGCCTTGAGTAATTTGGGGGAAAGTATAAATTTTATGCCCATATGAGTGTTTAACAAGCTTGGTTTGCGAAAGTTGAGACCATGCTCTGTGGTGCTGCAGATGGCAGACAGAACCCAAGTCCATCTTGAAGGAATTATTGAGGATATGCTCATAAAGGTTGGTAAGCTTGTTATTCCTACGGACTTATTATTCTTGACTATGTGTCAGATAATAGAGTGCCGATCATCTTAGGATATCTATTTTTGGCGACAGGTAGAGCATTGATTAATGGGAGAAAAGGCACTCTCAAAATGAGATTGGATGATGAAGAGGTGGCTTTCAAAATTTACAAAACACTCAATCCACCTTCCCATTGTAAGTACTTGTGTATAATAACCAACATGGAAGTGGATGATTGTAAGGTGGTGGAAAGTGCACCGTAAAAGACATTTTTGAACTCTCTTATAGGGTTGGCCAAGCCATCACTGAAGCCCAGAGTTGTAAAAATTGAGAAGGATCCTTACAAGGATAATATGGAAAATGATTATGACCTTGAGAGAACACAATTAAGAGGTCAAAAATAAGTAAGAAGATGTCCTCTGAGTAGGAGAAAAAAAGATAAAGGAATATGGCTAAGAAGCAGGAAAGTGGGTCAAGCCGTGACACTAAATTAGGAATTGCTTGGGAGGCAACCCAAGTTAAGATAGGTGTTTTAGTTCTTACTTCACTTAGGTTTTTTTTGAGTCACGGATTGATAGGAAGTCTGAGTACTAGAGTCTTGAGCTAAAGAGCATGACAAAGACTGGGTATGGGATCTACTTGACCTTAGTAATGATTAAATGTGTTGCTATCTAAGCTAAGAGGCCCCAGAGAGTATTTCTATCCTTAATTATGAGTTTACTTTATGGACAAAGTATTATTTAAGTTTGGGGTGGGGAAATTCCCATGGTTTGGGTGAAGTGATGATATAGGGTCTTATTTCTTAGTTGTTTTCTAGTTTTTGAGTAAATTTGAAAAAAAATTACAAAAAGATTTTTATTTGTTAGTTTTTAGTTGTTGGTGTCAGTTTAATAGGTGCACACTTCACCCACCCCGTGGTTGTTCTTTTCGGTTCTTTTCCACAAATGTGCCCTTTGAACTTAGAATTCTTTTTCTTTTTAGGAGTAAATTTTATAATTTTTGTGTTAGGCAAATGAGATGTTCTTGTTAGTGTTATGTGCAATTGTATGATACAAATTGTTTTGGTTTTCCAAGTATGTGATTGTGTCAAATAACTAATTTTGAGACTCCTAGGCTCATGAATATGACTCTTGAACGCTGTTGTCTTAATGTTGAATTCATGTGATTACCTGGTTGATAGTCTATGATGATCGTTCTTGATTTGAGCATGTGCAATGTGTGATTGAGGTTTTTTTTCTATTCCTTAGTGTATTTTGATGTCTAGAACTTGCCTGGTATGTGTGCAAAGAGAAATAAAGAGTGTGGGCTTAGGAGATGATATAGGCATTTCTTTTATAGCCATGTTTTATACCTCTTTTACCTACCCTTTTATATGATCTTAGTTAGCCCCGTTGAGCCTTTAGACTATATTCTTTGGTAGTCACATATGTAGAATGTTCCCCTTCTTTGATTGAACTTAAATTAATCCAAAGTTCCTAGCGCTTTAGTTGAAAATTAATTTGGTTAAGGAGTAAGAAAATAGTATGGAAAAGGTGAAAGTGAATCCCCAAAAAATAGCTATTGGTGTTTAAAAAAAGTTATGTGTGGTGATTGGGAGTAAGGTAATGAAAAAAAAGTGATAAATTATGTTAGAATTTGATCATGAGTTGATGAAGAATACTCCCTCCATAATAATTATGAATTTGCTTAATGAAATAAGGCCTAACAAAAGAGAATGGGAGGGTAGATGTGGTCAAAAGTGTGGTATTTAGAGATTGATCTTAATTTATTATGATGTATTAAAGTTCGTAGGGAAGATAGTCACTATACCTGACAAAAATAGTTCCTTCCTATCCCTTAGCCTACAATACTACCTGCAAAGTCTAACTTGATCCTAAGCTTCAACATCTTGAAATTAGTGGAGTACTACACTATGGGAAAGACTATGGTTCATCTTGTGTAACTTGTGAATTAATTGTGAGAGTGAGCGTAATTTGATTCTTATACCCATTCCTATGATAAATTGAATATATGTAAGTAATTATGAGTAATTCTCCTATGATAAGTTGACACGACATAACCTGAGGACTTGTCGTAATAGGTGTCCCAAGTCCGAACCGAAGACCATCCCCGTTACCCAACCCAACCTCCATCTAGGACCTTGAGTTGGCTGAATTTCGAACCTATAACAAAATAGCGTAACCATCAAAATTATAGACTCTGGGATAGGTCTATTACCGATACTGACCCAAACGGGTCCAACCATTTGAACACAACCAATATCCAAACCAAACCACAAACCATAACCATATGAGGTCCGTAATAATTATATATAATCCCAAAATAAAATAGGATAGAACAGTGAGAAATTTAGTCCACTGGTATCAGCCCCAATACCAAGGTTGACACCAACACATAGTAGTTCCACAAAATCCTCAAACCAAATGAATACCAAAATCCGGTTGGGACATGCCCCCAACCATAGGCAAAACCAATATCCATAAATGAACCAAAGTATGAAATAACATCCATGAAATGGAGCCTTCTGGAAGCTCACAACTTTAATCCAGTAGCTGATCCTAAATGTTTGGTAGCTAAGCAGGAGGAGTAGAAATTCTTGCATCGCGTGGGGATACAGTTACTCGAAGATGGGTTAGCGGGTGAATGCTACCATGAACTCAGGATAAGGATAAAATAATGCCAACCAGTTAAACCAAGTAACTAACCATATACATACAAACCATATATATATATATATATATAACCATACTAGGAAAGGAAATCGAGTTTAGAATGCATTTAAAACTATTTACCTGTGTATGTGAAGCTTAACCATCCTTAACCACCCACGGGCTATATGGGTCCAGTGTAACCCGCTAAATGGGCCCCGATATGTGTAGCCGCATGGACCAGAGAAATCATTAAAGTAAGGGATTCCCAAGTACCCTACCCTCCATGATGCATATGTACAGTGTACTTAGAGGATTACAATGTACCTCATAGTATCATATAAGATCGCCATGACCTACCCCTCATGTCAGCAAACATAAGTTTTCAGTGTTCGTTTATTGAACTCCCACCTTCATGGTTAGCTGTCACACCCCGCCATTATTGCACAATTAAAACCATTTCCAACCAACCAAACCATTATTATTAACCGAGGATAAACATAGTGGTATCTTTATACAAGCTACAACTTGCAACTATTTTCCTTAGCCAAACCATTTTGAGATCAAGGGAGTTACATGCACCCATAGATTACATTACCAATTAACTTGGGAGAGTTTCATGTACCCCACAAGTGTTCCGTTATTATGATTACTTGGGGGATTCCATTGTATCCCACAAGAACGATTGTTAAACCAAAACCATTCCATTTTGACCATTCCAAACCATTTAACCATTTAGGGTCCCATTACTAAGTTTAAACCATGCATAAGTTCCATTAAAATCAAACAATGTAGTGAAAACATTCTCATATGCATTTTATCAAACATATTAGGAGCATAGTATTTCCAAAATCGAAGCCAATTACCAAATAACAATTCCCATGCAACCAATTATCCCAAACCACCATTAAAGCATATAAAAGCATAATTAAAACATGGGAAAACCATAACCAAGCATTTATAACCAAAACCCCCAAATTATAATTGAAAATCTAAAACTATACAATAATCAAACCATGAAAACATTATTAAAAACCGTGCCTTTAGTTGGAACTAACAATGAGGGAAGAGAACACGTCGTAAACCAAGAAGATGATGGAGACAAATCACCGAAACAAGCCCCAAATTAATCCTTAAGACAAAACTCTAGCCTTCCTTTACCAAAAAGCCTTAGAGAGAATTGTAGAGTATTTAAGAGAAGTTTCTAAGAGTTAATGAATTGAATTATAGGGAAAATAACCTCCCAATAGGAATATAAGTCATGGGGACTTCTTAGGTTAAGTGGGGAAATGTGTAGAATACCCTCACATAAACTCCTAAAAATCCCACTAGGTAGGTACGACTATCCATACCAATAGTACCTTTCAATACAGTGGTACCCATCTCTTGTACCCAAGGCAATCTTCTTTAGACCCAACACTGTCCATGGTATGACTCACCCCGAACTATGTCGTATCCAAGTATAAGACTAGTACTCGTGATCCGTACCCCTGACAGAATATAATCCCAAGATGATTGAACACCGCCCACTATACTAGTCCATGGTACGACTTGTACCCTAGTTTACAGCTCTTGGTAAGCCACTCGTACTCAGATCCAACTTTAGTCACCAAGCCTAAGATTAAATGAATAAAGCAAACAATCCGTATCCACCGATATGAATCGTACCGCCCAAATCATACCCATAACAGAAACCAAATCCAACCCATTAACCAACACTAGTCAGCATACAACTAACTCATACCACTTCTATCCTCGTGTATGAGCTATTTCCCCTTGTCGTATTCAGTCCAGAGAACAGAAATCCAAAAACATTTCTAAGGGACAGAAACCCAGGGTGTTTCAGTCTGCTCCACTAGGAACATTTGTCCCCGAATGACGGACAAGGTAGGTAACCACAAAAACGATTCATTTGCATTGTCAAATATCAATCCAACCTTTAACCAAGTTAGGAATTGCAGATGCAAAGATATTAATCTTTTTTTAACAAACTCAGAAATAAAGATGTGTTCAAGAACACATAACTTCCGCACGAATTCCAAGAGCAAAAAATAGATACAGATACTTAGACTTCATTTTCTTTTCTGCATCCTATGTAGCCTCTTCCTCATTGTCATTCTGCCATAGAACCTTAACCAAGGCCACATTCTTGGTCCATAACCAATGAACCTGCTTATCAAAGATCTTAACCAAAACCTCTTCATAAGACAGTGAATTTGAGATACTCAAGCTCTCCAAGGGAATTACCAAAGAAGGACCACTAAGACACCTTCTCAACATGGAGACATAAAATATCGGATGAATGGAGCTCAAACAAAAAGGCAACTCCAATTTGTAAGCAACATCACTAACCCAATGAAAAATCGCATAAGGACCAACAAACAGGGGACTAAGCTTTCCTTTTTTACCAAAAGACATTATTCTCTTCACGGGAGATACCTTTAGGAACACATTATCCCCAACCTCAAACACCAAGTCTCTATGCCTTACATTCGTATAGGACTTTTGGCGCCTTTGGGCAGCCTTAAGCCTATCCCAAATCACCTTCACCATTTCCATTGCCTGATAAACCAAATCTAGACCAAACATGTTTGCCTCACCAAGCTCAAACCAACCAATAGGAGGCCTACACCCCTTACCATATAATTCCTCAAAAAGGGCCATCCAAATACTAGAATCATAGCTATTGTTGTAAGCAAACTCTACTAAAGATAGATGCTCAACCCGATTTCCCCCATAATCAATCACACATGACCAAAGTATATCCTCCAATGCCTGAATAGTCTTTTCTGCTTGCCAATCCATCTGAGGATGAAAAGCAGTACTCAGACTCACCTTAGTAACCAATCCTTTTTGTAAAGACAACCAAAAATGAGATAAAAACTATGTACCATGATTGGAGATATCAAATAAGTACCCCATGTAGCTTCACAACCTTCTAAAGATACAACTTTGCATAATGCTCCACCAAAAAGGTTGTCCTCGCTGACAAAAAGTGAGCAGACATCGTCATCCTATCCACGATGACCCATATCAAATCGAATTCATTTCATGGCTGAGGAAAATTGGTAACAAAATCCATATTTATCACATCCCATTTCCATTCAGGAAAATCAATTTCTCGATACAACCCTCCACGCCTTATGTGCTCAACTTTAACTTGTTAACACACCATGCACTTGGCTACAAAATCAGCCACATCCTTTTTCATACCATTCCACAAATGTATCTCCTTGAGATCACGAGACATCTTTGTCGAATTGGGCTGAACAATATAGTGGATGTGACTCAGAAAAATTCTTTGTCGCAACCCATCGACATCAGGTGCACATGACCTCTCTTGGTACCATAAAGTACCATCAACACTAATCTTGAATACCATTACTTTTTTCCCATCTATATTATTCTTGATTTTTATCAAGATAGGATTTAGCACTTGTTTCTCCTTAATCTCTGCACCAAGAGATAACTGAACCGCTTCCTGTACCAATACACTACCATTATCGGAGTCCAAGAGATAAACTCTAAGATTTCCAAGCGGTGAATATCCTTCACCATTTTTTTTTCTCCTTATCCATGTGAGCTAAAATCCATATGGATAACCTGTAAAGTGCATCACCAACCATATTAGCCTTACTTGGATGATAGTGAAGACTCATATCATAGTCCTTAAGAAGCTCCAACCATCTCCTCTACCTAAGATTTAACTTCTTTTGAGTGAACACATACTGTTGATTCTTATGATCAGAAAATATATCTAGGTGCACTCCATACAAATAATGCCGCCATATTTCAATGCAAAAACCACCGCCAACAGCTCCAAATCATGAGTAGGATAATTCCTCTTATGCATCTTCATCTTCTTGGAAGCATAAGCAACCACCTTTCTATGATGCATTAAAACACAACCAAATCCCACCCAAGATGTATCACAGTAAACTACAAACTTCTCATTACCTCCAAGCAATGTCAAAACTGGAGCCAAAGTTAGCTTATCCTTAAGATTCTCCAAACTCCCTTCGCATGCTTACGACCCAGAAAACTTTAATTTCGTATGAGTTAACTTAGTCAAAGGAACAACAATCGAAGAAAAACTTTCCACAAACCGCCTATAATACCCATCCAAACAGAAGATGCTATGAATGTTGAGTAGAGTCATGGGTCTAGGCCACCTTTTAACCATAGCGACCTTTTGAGGATCCACCATGATTCCCTCACTAGAACTAATATGATCCAAGAAAGTTACAGTGTTCAACCAAAACTCTTACTTAGAGAACTTTACATATAACTATTGTTCCTTTGAGGTATGCAACACAAACCAAAGATGATTAGCATGATCCACCTCACTTTTAGAATATACCAGGATGTCATCAATGAACACAATGACAAAAAGATCCAAAAACTATTAGAAAACCCTGTTTATCAAATTCATGAATGTCATCGGGGCATTAGTCAAATCGAATGACATAACTAAGAACTCAAAGTGCCTATACCAAGTATGAAAATCTATCTTAGGGATATCCTCCTCCCAAATCTTAAGTTGATAATACCAAGACTGAAGGTCTATCTTAGAAAAGAACTTGGCACCTTAGAATTGATCAAACAAGTCATCTATCCTTGGAAAAGGATATTTGTTCTTGACTGTTACCTTATTCAACTGCCAATAGTAAATGCACATCCGAAGGGATCCATCCTTCTTTTGCACGAACAACATCGGTGCACCCCACGGGGATACATTAGGATGTATAAACCCTTTATCGAGAAAATCCTTGAGTTTCCTCAACTCAGCTAGATCTATTCTATAAGGAGGAATAGATATTGGATGAGTGTATGGAACCAAATCAATACCAAACTCAATTTTCCTATCCGGAGGAACACAAGGAAGATCATTTGAAAAGACCTCAGGAAACTTATTTACCACCTAAACCGAATAGAAAGACGAACATTCTGAGTTAAAATCTTTAACTATGACCAAGTGATAAAGACACCCTTTGGAGATTAATCTCTAAGCTCTAAGATAAGAATAAACCTCCCCCTAAGAGCTAGGGAACCATCCTCCCACTCTATAATTGGTTCACCAGGGAACCTAAAGAAAACCTTACGAGTCCAAAAATCTAAGAATGCATAACAAGAGTGTAAGCAATCTATCCCCAAAATAACATCAAAATCCACCATATCAGGCTCAAACATATCTATTGAGGTCGGCTTGCTACCAAAAGTACCACACACACCCTATAGACTCTTTTAGCAATAATCGAGTCACCTATAGGGGGAGAAACAAAAAAAATATAAAACAACCTCAGGATCAAAACCAAAATATACAGCCACAAATAGGGACACACAGGAAAGAGTGGACCCCAGATCAAGCAAACAATGCATATCACGAGAGAAAAGTTTTAACATACTAGTGACGACCTCAGGTGATGCCTTAAATTCCTGTTGAGATGCAAGATCATACAACATATTCCACCCTGTGTTAGTACCAGAAGTAAGAGAAGATGGTAAATCCGCACCACTAGGCATAGTAGCAAAAGATGAAACAATTATAGCTTTTACCTCTCTTGAAGCACCCCTATCAACTGGACAGTTTCTGAGCATATGGCCTGGCTAGCCATATTTAAAATACCTTTCTCTCCCTTTATTGCAAAACCCCTAATGAAGAAGACCATAGAAAAAGCAAGGAGGACACGAAGAAGCTGACTGTGCCCTACTTAATTGAGATTGGGCTCCTTATGCCCAGAAATTATCACCACCTTACGGACGCCTATCATATGACTGCTTTAGGTAAGGAGCTCTAGTTATAGAGAAGGAACCAGAGCTCCTCCACTTCTTCTTTGGCCATTTTCTGTCATCCCAACCACTCTGCTGTTGAGCACCACCCTACTTAGAGAACCTTTTCCTCTTACCCTGCCTTTTCCCAAACTCTATATGTTTTCTCTTTTCATCCTTCACCTGCTGCATGAAGAAAACCAATCTCAAAATATCCATATCCTTAATCAGCATAGCAGTCTTGCTTTCCATAGCCTGATAAACCAAATCCATACCAAATATGTCTGCCTTACCAAGATTAAACCAACCAATAGGAGACCTACACCTCCTAAGATACAATGCCTCAAAAAGGGTTATCCCAATACTAGAATGATAGTTATTTTTGAAAGCAAACTCTACCAAAGATAGATGCTAAACCTAATTGCCACCATAATCAATCACACATGCCCGAAGCATATACTTTAATGTCTGAATATTCCTTTCCGCTTGCCTATCTATCTAAGGATGAAAAGTAGTACTCAAACTCACCTTAGTACCCAATCCCTTCTGAAAAGACCACAAGAAATGAGATGAAAATTTTGTATCACGATCAAAGATAATCAAAATAGGTACCCCATGCAGCTTCACAACCTCCTGAAGATACAACTTTACATAATCCTTCACCAAAAAGGTAGTCATTATTGGCAAGAAGTGAGCAACCTTCATCCTCCTATCTACGATGACCCAAATTGAATTGAATTGGTTTCACGACCAAGGAAGACTAGAAACAAAATCCATAATGACCACCTCCTATTTTTATTTAGGAAAATCAATTTCTTGATACAACCCTCCAGGCCTTATGTGTTCAACTTTAACTTATTGACACACCGTGCACTTGGCCATAAAATCAGCCACGTCGCTTTTCATTCCATTCCACCAATATATCTCCTTGAGATCATGATATATCTTTCCCAAACCGGGATGAACAATATATCACAATTCATACACCTTAGCCAAAATCATTTGTCGCAACCCATTGACATAGGAACATATGTCCTCTCTTAGTATCATAAAGTACCATCATCACTGATTTCATATGCCATTTTCTTTTTCCCACCTATATCATTCTTTATTTTCATTAGATAGGATCTAGAACTTACTTCTCCTTAATCACTGCACCAAGAGATAACCAAAGGACTTTCTGTACGAACACACCACCATTCTTGGAATCCAAGAAACGGACTCCCAGATTAGCTAAGCGGTGAATATTCTTCACAATTATCGCTTCTTCTTATCCACATGAGCTAAGGTCCCCATGGATAACCTGTAAAGAGCATCAGCAATAACATTAGACTTTCCTGGATAGTAGGGAAGACTTATATCATAGTCCTTGAGAAGGTTCAACCATCTTCTCTGCCTAAGATTCAGCTCCTTCTAAGTGCACACATATTGTAGACTCTTATGATCAGAAAAGATATCTACGTGCACTCCATACAAATAATGTCTCCATATTTACAAAGCAAAAACCACCGCCAAAAACTATAAATCATGAGTAGGATGATTACTTTCATGCACCTTCAAATTTCTGGAAGCATAAGCAATCACCTTCCTATGATGCATTAAAACATAATCGAGTCCCACCCTAGTGTATCACAATAAACTGCAAAACCCTCATTAACTGTATGCAATGTCAAAACCAGAGCCAAAGTTAGCTTATCCTTAAGCTTCTCAAAACTCCCTTCACATGCTTCTAACCAAGAAAACTTTATCTTCTTTTGAGTTAACTTAGTAAAAGGAGTAGCTATCAATGAAAAACTTTCCACAAACCACCTATAATTCCCGGCCAAATCCAAAAAGCTTTGAATGTTGGTTGGAGTTGTGGGTCTAGGTCAACTTTTAATCAAAGTCACCTTTTGAGGATCCACTATAATCCCTCACTAGAAATAATATGACCTAAGAAAGTTATAGTGTCCAATCAACACTCACACTTGGAGAACTTGGTATACAAATATTGTTCTTTCAAGGTCTGCAACACAACCTGGATGTGATTGGTAAGATCCACCTCACTTTTAGAATACACCTGGATGTCATCAATGAACACAATGACAAAAAGATCCAAGAATTGCCTAAAAACCCTTTTGATCAAATCCATAAATACCGTTGGGATATTAGTCAAACTAAATGACATAACCAAGAACTCAATGTGACCATACCGAGTACAAAAAGTCATCTTAGGGATATCCTCTTCCTTAATCTTAAGCTTATGATACCTAGACTGAAGGTCTATCTTAAAAAAATAACTTGGAACCTTGCAACTAATCAAATAACTCATCTATCCTTTGAAAAGGATACTTTTTCTTGACCGTTACCTTTTCCAACTGTTGATAGTCAAGGCACATCCAAAAGGAACCATCCTTCTTGTGCATGAACAACACTGGTACAGGCAATGGGGAAACACTCAGACGAATAAACCCCTTATCCAGAAGTTCCTTAAGTTGCTCCTTAAGTACTCTCAAATCAGCCAAAGCCATTCAATAAGGAGGAATAGATATTGGATGAGTGTCTGGAACCAAATCAATACCAAACTCAATTTCCTTTTCCGAAGAAACACCAGGAAGATCATCTGGAAAGACCTCAGAAACTAATTTACCACTGGAATCAAATGCAAAGAGGGACCTTCTAAGATAGAATCTTTAACCTGGACCAAGTGATAAAGACACCCTTTGGAGATTAATCTCAAAGCTCTAAGATAAGAAATAAACCTCCCCCTAGGAGCTAGGGAACCACCCTCCTACTCTATAATTGATTCACCAGGGAACCTAAAGAAAACCTTATGGGTTTAACAATCTAAGGACACACAACAAGATTGTAACCAATCCATCCCCAAAATAACATCAAAATCCACCATATCTAGTACAAACAGATCTACCAAGGTCCGTTTGATACCAATAGTTACCAAACACCCTCTTTAGACTCTTTTTGCAAAAATCGAGTCACCTACCAGGGTAAAAATAGAAAAAGGATCTGAAATAACCTCAGGATCCAAACCAAAACATAAAGCCATAAATAAGGACACATTGGAAAGAGTGGACCCCAGATTAAGCAGACAGTACATCATCATAAGAGAAGAGTTGTAACATACCAGTACGACATCAGGTGATGCCTCAAATTCCTATCGAGATGCAAGAGTATACAACTTATTCTAGCCTGTGCCGGCACTAGAAGAAGGAGAAGACACTGGAGCCGTACCATTAAGTGTAGAAGTAGAAGATGAAGCAACCGTAGCTTTGACCACTCCTTAAGAACCCCTACCAACTAGATTATTTCTGAGCATATGGCCTGGCTAGCCATATTTAAAATATTGGTGCCTCCCTTCATTGCAAAATCCCCAATGAAGACGACCATAGAACCAGCAAAGAGGACACAAAGAAGCCGACTGTGCCTCACTCACCTGAGAATTAGTGCTTTATGCCTAGAAATTATTGCCACCTAGCTGACGCCTACCATGCGACTACTCTGAGTGAGTGCTAGCAGTAGAGAAGGAACCAAAACTCCCCCAGTTCTTCTTCAGCCATTTGCCATCGTCCCAATTACCCTACTGCTGAGCACCACTCTACACAGAAAACCTACTCATCTTACCCTGTGTTTCCCCAAACTCTGCATATTTCCACTTTTCATCCCCCACCTGTTGCATGTAGACAACCAAACTTGAAATATCTATATCCTTAATCAACAAAGCAGTCTTGCTTTCAATTATTAAATCATCCGATAGCCAAAAATAGAACTTTTTTATTCTCTCTCTCATATCAGCTACCAAATCTAGATCATACCTTGACAGCTGATGAAATATCGAGGCATATTTCTTGACAGACATTTTTCCTTGCTTAAGATTCACAAACTCCACCATCTTTTCTTCGCTCAGCTCCTGAAGAAAGAAAAAAATCTTAAAAAGCATTAGAAAAGGCCTCCCATAAGGAAAACTCCTCAATATCGCCTTTATCCCTATCACACTTCTCGTACCATTGGTACACAATATCTTTGAGCTAATAAGCTATAAAATTCTCTCCTTCCATAATAGTGTCCTGCATCACTCTAAATATCATCTCCATTTTATCAAATAAACCCTAAAGATCCTCGTCCACTTTTACACCAGTAAAATTAGAAGGATTCATCTTCATGACCTGGCTAACCATTGTGGCCTTCACATATAGAACATGAAATACATCCCGCTCAGCCTGAGCAGCAACCAACTGAGAAATAATATAAATTGATTGATAAAATTCTATATTAGTCAAATGACCTTGAGGAGGACTAGTAGCAACCAGAAGAACTCTAGAAAAATTAGAGATAGGACTCTGAGATCGAGTGCGAAATCCAGTTGTAGGGATTACTCAATAAATATCATTACCAGATAGGATGATAGGTTCCTTGTGTTCTAGATCGATAAGGCATGATCTGAAAAGCAAACAAACAAGGATTAGAGGAAATTCCAGTACTTAGAATCTAGCTTGAAAATATAATACCAAGAAAGTAAAGCATTCCTAAATCTATTATAGCCTCTCTATTATGAGAGTGGCACACTACACACCCTTAAAAGAGACTCTATTAGACACATATTTGTGGACTCCTAATTGACAATGAGCCTAAATTTCTGATACCAACTTGACATGACCTGACCTGGGGTCTTATTATAATGGGCGTCCTAAGTCCGACAAGAGACCACCCCACTTACCCAACCCAACCTCTAGTTGTTTGCCCTCAGATGGCTGAATTTTATATATATAATAAGATATCATAACTATCCAAACTACAGACTCTGGGATAAGACTATTTTCGAGACCAACCCAACTGGGCCGAACCATTCCACCCAATCAATGGCCAAACCAAACCACAAACCATAACTATATGAGTTCCATAATAATTATACATAATCCTAAAATAAAATAGGATGGAAGAGTAAGAAATTTAGTCCATCGACATCAGCCCCAATACCAATGCCAATACAAAGGCTGACACCAATAGCGATCCAACCCAATAGTAGTTCCACAAAATCATCAAACTAAAAAAATACCAAAATCTAGTTGGGATATATCCCCAACCATAGAAAAAACCAGTATACATAAATGAACCAAAGTATGAGATAACATCTATGAAATCAATCCTTCCAGAAAGATAGAAGTTCACCACTTTAATCCAATAGATGATCTCAAATGTCTGATATCTAAGTAGGAGAAGTAGAATGGTTAATCCTGTATTGCATGGGGATACAACAGCCGGAAGACAAGTTAACGGTTGAATAATAGCATGAACTCGGGATAAGGATAAAATAATGCTAACTAGTAAAACCAAATAACTAACCATATGCATATAAACTATACATATATATAACCATGCCGGGAAAGGGAACTGAGTTTAGTATGCATTTAAAACCACTTACCTAGGTATGAAAATATTAACCATCCTTAACCACACACGGGCTATATGGGTCTAGTGTAAGACCCTAAATAGGCCTCGATACTTATAGCTGCAAGGACTAGAGAGAATATTAGAGTAAGGGATTCCCAAGTACCCTTACCCTCCATGATACATATGTACAATGTACTTAGACAATTTCTATGTACCTCATAGTATCATATAAGGTCACCATGACCTACCCCTTATGTCGGTAAATATGAGTTTCTAGTATTCGTTCATTAAACATCCACCTTCACGACTAGCTATAATACTATTACAAATTAAAACCATTTTCAACAAACCAAACCATTGTTATTAACCGAGGCTATATAGAGTGGTATCGTCATACCAACTATAACTTATAAGTATTGACCTTAGCCAAACCTTTTTCAGATCAAGGGAGTCCCATGTACCCACAGATTATATTACCAATTAACTTGGGGGAGTCCCATTTACCCCACGTGTTCCATTATTATGATTACTTGGGGGATTCCATTGTACCCTACAAGAAAGATTGTTAAACCAAAACCATTCCATTTTAACCATTCCAAACCATTTAACCATTTAGGGTCCCATTACCAAGTTTAAACCATGCATAAGTTTCATTAAAATACAATAATGTAGTGAAAACATTCCCATAAACATTTTATCAAACCTTTTGGGGGCATAGTACTTCCCAAACCGAAGCCAATTACCATACAACTATTCCCATGCATCCAATTATCTAAAACCACCATTAAAGCATATAAAAGCGTAATCAAAACATGGGAAACCATAACCAAGCATTTATAACAATAACCCTAAAATTATATTTGAAAATCCAAAACCATACCATAATCAAGCCATGAAAACATTGTATAAGACCATGCCTTTAGTTGGAACTAAAAATAAAGGAAGAGAACATGCCTTAAACTAAGAAGATGATGGAGAAATATCACTAAGATAATCCCCAAATTAATCCTTAAGATGAAACCCTAGCCTTTCTTTACCCAAAAGCCTTAGAAAGAATTATAGAGTGTTTAAGAGAAGTTGCTAAGTGTTAATGAATAGAATAATAGGGAAAATAACCTCCCAATAGGAATATAAGTCTAGGGACCTTATTTGGTTAAGTGGGGAAATTTCTAGATTTCCCTCAATTAGACTCCTAAAAATCTCATCAGGTGGGTACGACTATCCATACCAGTCGTACCTTTCAATACAATTGGTACCCACCATACCCAAGACCATATCCCTAGGACCTAACATTGTCCAAGGTATGACTCACCCAAAACTATGTTGTATCCAAGTGTACAACTAGTAACCATGATCCGTACCCCTGGTAGAATAGAATTCCAAGAGGATTGAACACTACCACAATATGAGTCCATGGTATGAATCGTACCACGGCTTATGGATTTTGGTAAGCCACTCATACTCAGATACAACTTAAGTTACCAATCGTAAGATTAAATAAAGTAACCAAACAAACTGTATCCGTCGATACAACTAATACCATCCAATTTTTACCCATTACAGAAACCAAATCTAACCCATCATCCCATACTGTTCAGCATATTACTAAATCACACTACCGTATCCCAGTGTACGAGTCATTTCCCTTAGTCGTATCCTATCCAAAGACCATATCATATGCGTAATGATGTAATCTTTGTTAAATAAGCATGTAAGTATTTAGTTGTGTTATTTTATTGTTTAATATGTGATCATAATGAGTTTAGATTCAAAAAATTAAGTTAAAGTTCAAACACAAAAACTAGTACTCTTAGCTTGAGCTATGTTCCTTTCTAGTTCATCGTGTTTGATTTGATTGAATTTTGAGCTCTAATTTATGGTGTTTGATGTTATAGAATTCTAGGTGAGTTGATCAAGATGATAAATAGCTGATATAAAATCTGTAAATCAATAAAAAATGTCACCACAAAGCTTGGACTTGAAGGACAAACACAATGGACTAGGCTTGACAAAAGCTGGAACTTTTGGACACATTGGCATGCCATGCTGCCTAGATGGTGCGATAAGGGTGTGGAAGGCCCATGGTTTTATTTTGAATTGGACAAAAAAGTATACCCCCATGATATTGGTGTGACACAAACCCTATCCTCCATGATAAAGGTGTGCCATAGAGGCTAATCAAAAATAGGCAGCTTGGTCCTAGTATAAATAGGACACTTAAACTTTTATGTTAACACCTTGGAGGGCCTTAGGGTTTAAAAATGATTGATAAGGATGAAAATAGGGTTTTCATTCCTTTACTTTAGCTTGTTTATGGATTATAACATGGATTCATCCATTGAAATTAAGTGTATGTCCATGAGCAGCTAAATACCCTTTTTCGGGTTAAGGCCAAAAACATGATTACTCTTGCTATGAATTGAATTGGTTTTGGTTATTTATCATTATTGGTTATTTATTCATCCTTGTTTTAATTATTTTAAGAATTCTCAACCTTTATAATACATAGTTACTTTTATTATACACCCGAAAGAAGGAATGATATGATAAAACATGGGATAGATGGAATACGATTATAATCTTATTTGAATGATGTTATGATTTGCATTTAGGATAGAAATATACCTAAGACCCCTGTTTGGTTCAATTATGGGATATAATATGAATGCATTTAATTTAGTTTTCATATCCCCGCTCAATGATGTAGTGGCTAAGATAGATAGTTGATTAGACGTTTAGAAGGCCATAGACAAAATATCGACCTCGTGGACCAACAACCAAGATAATTAACTTAACTAAAAAGGTTACATAGCTTAGTATGATTGTTCATAGTGCCTTAACCCTGGGTTTCTCCCCATTGTTGTTCAAGAACCCTTAGTTTACAGTATTTTTAAGTTTACTTTTACTTTTAACTCAGTTAATTTTGAGTTACGTTTGCACTTGTTAATCTTTATAGTAGAACTAGAATTGGATAGCTATTTAACACAAGTCCCTATGGGATTAATACTTGTCTTATAAAAGGCTATTTTACTACTTTGTTGACCATGTACACTTGCATGTGCACATGGGAGTAACATCATCTCTAGCGAGCCAAGAGGTCTACATCTAACAAGTGACCTTCACCAATCTCTGGCGACATCCCTCAGCTTATAGGTAGCATAAAAAACTCCATGCGACTCAAGTGATCTAAGGTTATACAACTTCTCTTGGTAATAAATCAAGAACTCACAGGTATCCTCACCTACTACACCACTAAACATGGGCGGACACGAGAGAGTAAGCCTCACAAACCTCTTTTGATCCTAAAAGTACTTAACAGGACCCAAAATAGCATGAGACAAAGTGAATTCGGTAGGCTGTGATCCTACCTGAGGAGGTAACATACATGAAGGTTAAACCCTTGGACTCAAAATACCATGCTCGGACACTAACAAAGAAGAAGGAACAGTATTCGAAGCTTGCACAATACCATAAGTAGATGCCAGTAGGAATTCCACTCAAAATGGGAAGAACATCATAAGTAGACTCTGGCATAGATTGAGGTACATCACTCAGAGCTGGAGGAATACTAGGTGCACTAAATGGAACCCCCTCTAAGTGAGTCATTAAATAAATCAATAGACCCTCCAAGACTGTGGTAGAAAAACTCTAAGAAACCTGAGTAGGACCCACTTCTCTAGCATGATCAACCTCAGGCTTAGAGGAGATTCCCCTAGTACTACCTCTAAAGAGGGAAGATCCTCATGCCTGCCCTCTACCTCAAGTTTGTCCACGAGCCCTGCCTCGTCCCCTAGATTGGTCTCTCCCCCCAGACATCAACTATACATTTCTAGTCTCCTGGATCTTGTCCTCACCATCTACATAGAAAAGAATAAAACTCAATTTAAAATATAGAGTATGGAAAAACTTGCACCATAAAGAACAAAATAAGGGGATGTTCCTAAAGATATCTTATAGCCTCTCGAAGATATATACGAAAAGCAATGTATCAATCCGCGAGACTCTACTAGACATCTTGTCCTTGCACTGATTAGACCAATTAACCTAGCTACTCTGATATCAATTTGGCATGACCCAAAACTTTGAGTCATGATGGTACTCATCGCGGCTAAGCCTTGACAAGTCAATCACTCAAACCGATATGAAAATGAAAATAAAAAACCCAAGGCGAGGCTCATGAAATGAAGTCAGGTCATACATACGTAACCATAGGGAAAATCTAAATCACAGTAATACCATAAGCCATCCCAAAAATTGTTGTTATAGAGTAAGAAAAAAATATCTCAAATTCTTAAAATAAAATTAAAAATCTAAAAGAAAACATAAGTCTATCTCTAAATACACAATAAGACATAAATTGGATAGGATGAAGTTAGAGGTTGACTCTGAAAGCATAGAGCGGCCACTACCTCAAGATATGTTAATTATTAGCCGAACTCAACTATCGTATGGTGCCCTCATACCTGGATATACACTAAAAAGGCATAGTAGGGATGAGTATGGTCCATTTGTACTCAGTAGGTATCATAGGCCTAATGAGAGAAGTAGAAAATAAAGTATACAAGTACACACTATGGGCACGTCACCCACAATCAAAAACTATCCCAAATAGTAGCCCACATCATCTCTACTAATAGTTATAAATATATCATGTACACTAAATACAAGTAGAAAAAAAACACAAAATAGATAAACATCAAATCAAACATAAAAGTGCAACACAGAAGATGCATAATGTATGAAATGCTATAAAAATGATAATGTGATATGTATAAGGTTATCACATAACCTCCATATAAACCTATTGAGCATCTATTCTTCTAGGTAGGACCTATAGGGTGGTCATAACCCATATAAAATCTCAATACTCTATCCTTGTCTTCTTATCTATATCTCCTCTCTGACTCATGAGCTATGGCAGAAGATTTTGTAAAAGTGTCTCATTACTGTCAAAAACTTGTATTTACATAGTGGTACCAATATCTCATGAATGTATGTATGATATGACGATGTAATACTCACAACCAAATCAGTAGGAAGACCTCAACTCCAGTTAATATACACACAAGTGAGCTCAAAATCCACTCAATAAGTCAACCATCCTTGATTCAAAATAAGCCATGATCCATTAGAGTGAAATATACCAGTAAAAACATCAATAATACCATAATAAGCCCAACTTAGGCATTTCTAGCACAAGGGAAAATAGTCCAACATATACATAAGGCCAACAATATCAAATAAGACATCCACACGGGCCACACATAACAAATACCATCTCAAATCACAAAATAATATCAACATAACCCCCACATAGGAACACAACAGTAATAACATTATTTTCATAATTATTATCCATACCTATAGCATTATTTTATACAAATATTAACTACCCATCCCAGACTAAAGAAAGTTAAGCGACAACCTACATCGTGATGCTAAAATCTAAGCCCAAAGCCCTTCACGTGGAACTTTTCCCCTCTCAAGCAGTCTCAAAATCAGCTAAAACATACAAATATGAAATCCATGATCAAAATAAAGCCAACGATACCTTTAGTGTCCCTTTTAAATAAGATTTAAAAGGTCCCTAATATGGGTTTTCAAAAAGATAAGGTAAAACTGAAATTTTGTTCATAAAAATATTACTCGTGATTAAAGGAAGCCATAGAATAAATGCAAGTGAAAACGAGTTTAAAACGAGGTTTATATTGAATAAAAACTATTTGTAGGCCTTCTGATCCAAAATCCCCGAATTTCACTTTAGAAATCACATTATAGCGCCTTTTAGATGACAAAAATTGACTTAAAATAGTTGAAATAGTGATTTGGAGCCTACCCAAGCTTAAAAATAGAAGAAATCGCCCAAAAACTCTAAAATCCGAAGCTCAAAGTCTCAAATATAGAAGAAAATTAGAAAAAATGATTTTTATATCATACCAACGTTGACTACTAAAGCGGACAAATGACTGCTTTAGCGGTCACTTCTTTAGCATGGGTCGACTGCTAAAGCAATATGGTGCACAAGGGTTTGATCGCTAAAGCGGTCCCCAACCGTAAAAGTGGCCAACGCTTTGCTTTAGCGGTAATTGATTGGTCTGGCAAGGTCCGCTAATGCTTTAGCAGTCCCTTAGCAGCTAAAGCAATCATACCAGATATGGCTAGTAGCAGCAACTTTGCTAAAAATACAAAGTTGTGAATCAAGCCCTCGGTATTTGTTTGCAATTTTGTGAAGGAAAATTAAATATGCTAATAAAATAAATTCGACGTTCCAAAATCAATAGCGACCTTAAATTTTTGAAAAGAGGTTGTTTTAAAAAAATTAACCCCCGAGACTTAATTTCACAATTTTTTGAACTGAGGGTCGAAATAAGATTTAAAAGTCATAAATTACACCAACCACTATTAATCCAAAATCTACATTTCGGATTTGATGGCATAGTCTGTTTGCTTTTCGACATACAAATAAATTTTGACCTAAGTCAACTATAAGCCTTTTTAACCTCTACACACCACAAAATCGCACAAATCGTATCAAAACTGATTAGGAACCATGTCAATCATTCCCACACTGCAGAAATATCATGTAGCAACCTTGGGGAGAGGTAAAGTAGTCAAATTATATATAATGGATAATTTACAAAATCAACTCCTTACATTTTGCATTAGTTATTTATTTATTAAAAAGGAAAGAATGAAAGTCGATTGCTTATTCAATGTCTCTGGAGAATGGTAAAGAGGTGCAACTAAATTATGTTGATTTCCTTCTTTTCACTTTAAATGGTAAGATTCAATATGAGAAAGCATATGGATTTCAAATTCTCTAAAATAAAATGGATATACTTGAATTCTCTTTCTTGATGTATGTTGCAAAAAATTAGAAATTATTCATACATTTTTTTTTTTGAAAAAAACCATGTCAAGACATTTGGTTGAAGTATAAACATGCTATAACATAAGTGTCATACTGTTGGATTAAGAAATGAAAGGCAATGAAGGCAGAAGATCATTCTAATTCATCTATGATTTTGAAAATGACTCAATTCTTCTGGCAGTGAAGCTTTAAAATATATGGTATTCCAACTTCCTAAGTATATTAGAAGATTCTTATATTATTACTTTTATAATTCTCATGAAAATTCTTTTATCCAAAAACATCAACAAAGGTATCATGTCGCAACATTGTCTCTGACTTTTGGGTTCATTTCTCAATATAAATTTGATTAGATATCAAATTTTCCTATTTTTCAATATAAACTTGATACAAAATTTGTATATTTTTCCTTAAATTAAATTAAGACAAGATAAATATATAATATAATAAGATAACAACAACAATAACAACATACCCATTGTATTCCCATCAAGTGGGTCTGGGGAGGATAAAGTGTATGCAGTCCATATCACTACCTCAGATGAAGTAGAGAGATTATTTTTGATAGACCCCCAGCTCAGGACAGATATTAATATAACAAGCAAAATACATAAAAGCAACAAATAACAAGTGATATCACACCGCTAGATAGTAAAGAATAATAATAGAAACAAGACAAGCACAAGGCAATACTATAAAATATCAATTCAAAAAACATAGATATCACCAATGCACCACGAACAAGAGATTACAAGAAACTACATGCACGTCTACAGACAAAGCACTCTACCATACTACTATAGACGTACTCCTATATACTAACCTTATATCCTAATCCGCATCCTCCACACCTTTCTATCAAGGGTCTGTCCTTCGTAAGCTGTAACTGCTCTATGTCATATCTAATCACCTTTCTCCAATACTTCTTTAGACTACCTCTACCCTAACTAAAACCATCCATAGACAACCACTCATACCTCTGTACTAGAGAATTCATACCCCTCCTTATCACATATATGAACTATCGCAATCTCACTTCCTGTATCTTGTCCTCCACTAAAGTCACTACCATTTTCTCTCAAATAATCTTATTTCTAACTTTATCCCTTCTAGTAAGTCCACACATCCATCGCAACATCCTCATATTTGTCACCTTCAACTTCTGGATGTGGGAGTTCTTAACTGGCCAACACTCTGCTCCATACAACATAACCTGGTAGACTGACACATTGTAAAACTTACCTTTGAGCTTAGAAGGAACTATCTTATCATACATGACTCCTAAAGTAAGCCTCTATTTTTAGCACCCTGCACCAATACGATGCATAACATCCTCATCAATCTTCCTATTCTCTTGAATCATAGACTCAAGATACATAAAACTCTCCCTCTTTTGAACAACTTAGGGATCAAGCTTTGCTACCACGTCTGCATCATGGGAAAAATCACAAAACTTACTTTTCAAGTACTCTGTAACTTAACCTAAATCCCTTAGACTCTAGGATCTGTCTCAAAGCTCCAACTTATTATTAACTTCTTCCCAAGTCTCATCAATCATTAAAACATTATCAAAAAATATCATACACCAAGGTACCTCTCTTTGAATATGTTGCGTCAAAATATCCATCACCAAGTTAAATAAAAATAGGCGAAGAGTCGATCCCTGGTGCAGCCCTATCAAAATAAAAAAATGCTATGAATCTTCTTTTGTCATCCTCACATGAGTCTTCGTATAGTCATACATGTCCTGAATCAACCTAGTGTATGCCATGGGCACCTTCTAGCCTCTAAGAACTGCCGTAGAATTAATGAGTGGTAATTTTACCACTTATTCTCATTAAAAATTTATGCACATTACCTTGTTGTGAATGTATGAATGAGACACATTAGTGATAAAATACACTAATATCCACTCTTTGCAGGCATAGAGTTGAGAAGATCTAAATATGTGGATGGGAGCTAAAAATGATCAAAACAGAGAAAGAAAAGTGTAATTAAAGACTTAAAGCTGCAAGGCCTCAGGTACTGCGGTCGCGGTTTGCTGATCGCGATCATGGAAGCCAAGCAAAAGTTATCCAACCGCAATCGTAGAAGTTACCCACGGTCATGTAACCACGGTTTCAGCCAGATTCACGCGATCACGACTTAGTGGAAGAGATCAACCTAAGGGCAAAACCATAAAGGCACTTGGCTGACCCTAATTTTGAAAAAATGACTCAAACCCTATTATGATGATATTCCATATTCCCTAATTTTTAGGTTTTAGCTCTTGACTTCATAGCCTCCATTTTTGGAGAGGAAAATATTGTGTAAATTTTGGGTGAAGAATACATTGGAGACTTTCTAAGTGGAAGATTATCTCACTACAATTATTGATATTTTGGGAGAGACAAGTTGGAAGTAACATTTTCTTAAATCTTCAATAATTCATTTCAATGGAGACTATGGGTATATCTATTATTATTTATCTTATGTGTAACTAAATCTCCATCTTGAGGTTATATATGAATAGGGGTTAAAGTGTGTGTGGGTTATTATTATTAACATCTATTTGGTAATTCATGTTTATGGGTTTTGTCATTGCTATGATAATTTGGCTGGAATTTGATAGTTGAAAGCCCCAAATACCCACATGGGTTTGATAAGTGAAAGCTCCAAGCTCTAGAAAGCTCAAGGCCATCTTCGAAAGAAGGGTTTTGGGTGAAGTATAGGAATCCATATCGTCCTTCAAAGAGGGATGTGGAAACCAAATGAGTGATAGATAATTATGTGTGTAGTTTGCTTAAGTTTTACTATCTTAGACATAAGGATGAATGTTGAGGTTGACTATACCATGGGTATCATCCTAGAAATAGGGATGCCTAGATTGAGGTTGTGGTTAAAAATTATTGAACACACCTACTAGGTATTCAAAAGAATCAATTGGTGAAAGTTTGCTGTTTTGTTGAAAGAATAACATCAAAATCCATAACCAAACCTATCCATATTTGTTTTACTAAATTGATGTTAATTGGTAACACCCGTATATCACTCCCTTAGTAATGCATAATCCTAATATCCGTGCATAATTGTTAATCTCTAATTATTCGTAGCCCTGAATTTATACAAGAAGAACCTAACAAAGAAACATTAGTGTCAACAAATCTGCAGAAAGGAGATCGAAAGGAATTTTTGAAATGAGTGGAGAAAGCATTGTAGAAGACAAACCATATCAACTCAAAAAAGTGGAAGAAAGCTAGACAAGAAAACAATCAACCTAAGAAGAAATTCAAGGGGAAATGCTTTAATTTTGGCAACATTGCCCATAAGTCAATAGATTGTCGTGCCCCAAAGAAAGGAAAAAAGAAGGACCAAGAAAATAGGGTTGAATCCAAGAACAAAATGGATGATCTGTGTGTCGTACTGTTTAAATGTAACTTGGTAGGAAACCCTCAAGAATGGTCGATAGATAATGGTTACACCCTTCACATTTGTGAAAATAAAGAGTTGTTTGTTGCATTTTTCCAACTTAAAGCGAACAGAAGTTCAATATGGCAAACTTCGGAATTGCAAAAGTTAAAGAAACAGGAAAAGTCTGCCTGAAAATGACTTCAAGCAAAGTGTTGACTATTAACAATGTCCTGTATGTACCGGAGTTAAGGAAGAACTTGATTTCTGTATCACTTCTTGATAAAAATAGATTCAAAAGTGTATTTCTTTCCAAAAAAATTGTACTTAGTAAAGAAGAAGTGTACATAGGAAAAGGATACCTCACTGAGGGTCTATTTAAGATGAATATAATGAATATTAAAATCAATAAATGTTATGTTCTTCTTTCTTGCTTGAGTCTAATGATTTGTGGGATGAACGATTAGGACATGTCAATTATAAAACATTGCAAAAATTGATTAACTTAGAAGTTTTGCTAAACTTTGAGTGCAATAAATCAAAAGATCAAAATGTCAAATGTGTGTGAAATCAAAGTATGCTAAGCATTCATAAAATTCCGTTGAAAGGAATTTCAATCCCTTAAAATTAATCCACACTGACATTTGTGATATGAAGTTAATACCATCTCGTGGTGGAAAAAAATATTTTATAACTTTTATTGATGATTGCACTAGGTACTATTATGTCTATTTGCTAAACAATAAGGATAAAGCAATAGATGTATTTAGATAATATAAAATAGAATTTGAAAATTAGTTAGAGAAAAAGAACAAAATGATAAGAAGTGATAGGGGTGGAGAATATGAATCTCCTTTTGCAAAAATATGCATAGAAAATAGAATTGTCCATCAAACTATGGCTCTGTATTCACCTCAATCTAATGAAATTGCAGAAAGGAAAAACTAAACCTTAAAGGAATTGATGAATGCCTTACTAATAAGTTCAGGTTTATCGCAAAACTTATGGGGAGGAGCTATCCTTACGGATAGCTGAATACTAAATAGAGTGCCCTATAGTAAGACACATTAAATTCCATATGAAAAATGGAAATAAATTAAACCCAACTTGAAATATTTCAAAGTATGGGGTGTCTAGAAAAATTCCAAGTTTCTGTGCCTAAAAGGGTGAAAACAGGACCTAAAACAGTGGACTGTGTGTACATAGGATATGCTAAAAGTAGTAAAGCATATCGATTTTTGGTTCGTAAATCTGAACATCCAAATATCACTGAAAATACGGTTATTGAATCAGATAATATTGAGTTCATTGAACACATTTAACCATATAAAACTAGACATGAACAGTCTAGTGGAGAATCTAAACAACCTCGAGATGAACCAAGTTTAGAATCTATTTGGTAAATCATGTTTATGGATTTTATCATTCCTATGATAATTTAGTTAGGATTTGATGGGTGAAATCCCCAAATACAACATGAGTTTGATGAGTGAAAGCTTTAAGCTCTAGAAAGCTCAAGGTTATCTTCGAAAGAAGGGTTTTGGGTGAAGTATAGGAATCCATATCATCCTTGAAAAAGGGATGTGGAAACAAAAGCAATGATAGACAATTATGCATGTAGTTTGCTAAATTTTCACTTAGATATAAGGGTGAATGTGAGGTTGACTATACCATGGGTAGCATCCTAAAAATAGGGTTGCCTAGATTGAGCTTATAGTTACAACTTGTGGAACACACCTATTAGGTATTCAAAAGAATCAATGGGTCAAAGTTTGGCGTTTTGTTAAAAAACTAGTATCAGAATCCATAACTGTAATGACCCAAGATCACCTCCCAGAACATCACACGGTGCTTAGGGCTAAATTAGCCCCAAGCTAACCCTTTGAGCCTATCACTTCTCATAATAACTCATTTAAGAAGAAATATAAAAAAACACTGGCACTGTCATATCAAATGAAAGGAAGTATGAAGATAATACTCAGTCCAAACGACCACAATACTATAAATCTCAACAAAACCACAATCTAATAATTTGTCTGACAAAGCCTCTACAACTCCATGAACTAGAGAGCAATTGGGACAGGTCCCCAACTGACTCAAACTAGACTGAAAGTAATAACATAACCACTCAAATACTGAAATATCTGAAGATAGGCCCTCGAACCATGAGGACTCACCATTGGAGAAATATAGACAAAGGTACTCGAGAATCACTGACGAGGCGGGACTGAGCACCTGAACTTACATTATTAGACAATGTAGCACATGGACGTATATCTGGATCAACACTTAGGAATGTACTGAGTATATGGGGGGTGTTTACATTTACATAAAACAATATCAATACTCTGTAATCAAATCATGCATGCAAATAGGAATGACTCGCATGGCTTGAATAAGTCTAAAATGTAAAGATCATAAATCATGTAGAATGAAGCATGTAGCACAAATCTCGTGAGTCATTCTACTTTGGCTTTAAAATCTGATGATCAACTCTTATTAGTAGAGAAAACTTCTTCTTTCTTTGGAAAAATACTCAAAAGCAATTCGTTCACTTTAGAAAATATCTCATCTCAAAGCTTTAGGGAAAAGGTTCTATCTCAATGGAAAACACTTTAGTTTGGGGAAGTTCTCTTAACCGACATAAACCATGCGAGCTACATGGAGTCCAACGTCTTATCCTCCCAAGAAAGAAACCTCAGGTTGGGAAGAGGTATCATACTCTTTCCAAGGAGTATAAGCTCAACTCAGTGATCACTTATCTCGGCCTCGGGCCCAAACATCTCGGCCTCAAGCCCAAAATCTCAAACCTACAGTGGAACATAGTTCTGGAGTAAGAAACCATGGTAACTTACCCAACTCGGTGCTAAATACTACTCCTTTTAGTTTAACTCTCTCATCTCATGGAAATCCACTTTAAAAATAATCTCATGGTTCAATAAGAACCCAATTGTAAAATCTATAATCTCATGTAGTGAAGTGGATTTAAAAAATCTATGACCATTTGGTCAAAACATTTCTCAATAATCTCAAACTACTCAAATCATGGGTGCTTATGGCACAATAATTCATAAAATTGCAAGTCTCAAGTAAGGCTTAATGACCCATAATTCAATCTCAAGTTAAAACTCACCGTAATGCATAATAGATAGCATATAGATTCATAATTGAAGTAGAAATCTGGAAGTTACAGCAATTTGTCTTAAAATATGAACATACTCATATACTTCAATTTCTAAAACATTGAAACTCTTAAATTCTCAAGGAGTAACAATATAGGGTGTAAACCCAGCTTCAATTCTTAAGAAAACATGCAAAATCATGCTATTTGACTTTCAATTCATGGGAAACATCAAGCTATTGCAATCAATAACAATGGTTGAAAAACCCTAATTCAATATCATGTAAAATCTCATAGATTGCAGAAAATTATTGTTTAAATAAGCCTTTTGGCACAAGGGTGAAAAAATTACCCTTGTTCAAAACCCCACATACCTTAGATTATGAAATTGCATGAACAAGCTTGCTTCAAACTCTTCTTCTTACTATTGAGAGAGGGTTCTTGCAACCCTTGAACTTCGAAAACTTAAATCTCAACTCAATTTGTAGAATCTATGGTGAGTTCTTGAATTTCTTGGAAAAGGGTTTTATATTTGATCTTGAGGGAGAAACCCTAGATCTCTTGTGTTTGGGATGATGAATGAAGCCATTTGTTTTGCTTGAAATATATATATGGTTGATAAAAGAGTGGAAAATACTGAAAATCCCTTTTAAAAACAAGTTAAAAATACTGAACGGGGGATGCAACGGTCGAAGCGACGGTCCATCAGATCATCTGTTACACGTCGGTCAAAAAAAGATCACACTACCTTGATGTGATGGTCTCAGCAATAGTCCATCACAACTCGACGGTCCATCAGATCATTCGTTGCACCTTGGTTAGGATGAGGCCACACTGCCTTAGCGGCGATGGTCTCAGCGATGGTCCATCGCAGACTTGATGGTCCATCATCCTGGTCGTCGCACTTGGGCCAGAAAAGGGGGTTATTCCCTGGGTTGAGCCGGTCCATCGCACACTCAACGGTCCGTCAACCTGTCCATCACACCTAGGTAGTTCTGACAACTCTTAGTAAAACGACCATAACTTCTCACCCTAATACTGGATTTTGATGAAATTGGTATCGTTGGAAAACTATTTCAATTCTCTACACTATAGGAAGTCATTTTCAGGAAAATTCATCAAGATTAAAACACTAATAACTTGGGAAGTCTCTTCTCAATCTTTTAGAGCCGTAATTATACTTCACTTGACACGCTCAAGGCTCAAACTACAATGGAACTTTGTAGGGTCTTACAATATCTCCCCCTTGGAAACATTCGTCCTCGAATGTCGCTTGTTAGACTAGGAATACAGGAAAAACAAAATACACATAGCTGAAGCAATTTACTAAACGGGCTAAAAATCTTTCTAAACTCCTGAATACCTCAGAAATTGCAAAAAGTCATGCAAGAATAGATAATAGCTTAACTTTAGATTAGAAGGGTTGAATTAAGGAAGAATAATACCTTCGGATCGATCTGAACTCTCGGAAAAGAGGTGCGGGTACTTGGCTCATATGTTTTCTTCTGCCTCCCAAGTAGCACACTCAACTGACTAGTTTCGCCACAACACTTTGACTAAGGGAACCTCTTTGTTCTTCAGTCTACGGATCTGAAAATCTAGGATCTCAATGGGAATCTCATCGAATGAAAGACTGCTCTGAATATTAGCATTCTCTGAAAGATCTACCACAACGGAATCGCCAATATGCTTCTTAAGAATGAAGACATGATAAATAGGATGAACGGCTGACAACTCCGCAGGAAACTCAACCTCATAGGCTACTTTCCCAACACGGCTCAAAACTCTATACGGGCCAACATAACGGGGACTAAGCTTTTCTTTTTTACCAAACCTCTTCATCCCTTTCATGGATGAAATCTTCAAGTACACCAAATCATCTACTTCAAACTTAAGATCTCTTCTCCTCACATCAGCATATGACTTTTGACAACTCTGAGCTATCTTTAACCTCTATCTAATCAACTTAACTTTCTCCATAGTTTTAAACACTACATCAGGCCCAATCACAGCAGTGTCACCTACTTCAAACCAACCTATGGGTGATCTACATCTTTTACCATACAAGGCCACAAATGGTGCCATCCCGATGCTAGCATGGTAACTATTGTTATAGGAAAATTCTATCAATGGTAAATGCTCATCCCAACTTCCTTTAAAATCAAGAGCACACGCTCTCAACATATCCTTTAGAGTCTAAATGGTCTTTTCAGCCTAACCATCTATCTGTGGATGAAAAGTAGAACTCAAAAGAACTTGGGTACTAAGAACCTATTGAAATGCCCTACAAAACTGAGAAGTAAATTGAGTACCCCTATCCAAAATGATAGACAAGGGAACTCCGTACAGCTTAACTAACTCTCGAATATATAATCTAGCATAATCCTCAGCTGTATAAGATGTATTCATGGGAAAGAAATGGACGGACTTAGTCAGCCTGTCTACAACAACCCAAATAGAATCATGATGATGACGCGAAAGAGGTAACCCAGTCATGAAGTCCATATTCACCACCTTCCACTTCCAAGTGGGTATACCAGACTCTTGCATCACACCTCCAGGTCTTTAGTGCTCTACCTTAAACTATTGGCACGTTGCATACTTTTCTATAAACCCAGCTATATCCTTTTTCATACCATTCCAGTAATAGATTTCCCGTAAGTCACGGTACATCTTGGCAGTGCAGAGATGAATAGAATACCGCACGTCAAGCGCTTCATCCATAATCCTCCACCTCAGATCATCAACACACGGAACACACAATCTACCCTGCAATCTTAACACGTCATCTCCCCCTTGGGAGAAAACCTCTACCTTTTGTCCCTTAACTTCTCCCTTCAGTTTGACCAAACTAGGATCTTTATGTTGCTTCTCCTTCACTTCCGAAACTAAAGAGAATTTAGAACTACTCTGCACCAACATACTCCCCTCAGCTGAATCAAGCCTAACACCCAATCTATCCAGACAATGCACATCATGAGCTAACTCTTTCTTACCTTTTTCACATGAGCAACACTACCCATAGACAATTTGGTAAGGGCATCCGCCACTACATTGGCCTTACTCGGGTGATACAACACACTCATATCATAGTCTTTTACCAACTCCAACTACCTCCTCTACCTAAGATTCAAATTCCTCTGATTAAACATATACTACAGGCTTTTATGATCTATAAACACATCAACATGGACACTATAAAGATAGTGCCTCCAGATTTTCAAAGCAAAGACCATAACAGCTAAATCAAGATCATGGGTTAGGTAATTCTTTTCATGCGGCTTTAACTGTCTAGAGAAATAGGCTATAACCTTACCTCTTTTCATCAACACACAACCTAAACCAATTCTAGAGGCATCACAATACACCACAAAGCTACCTGTACCATTAGGTAAAGTTAACACAGGGGCTAAAGTAAGTTGAGTCTTCAACTCCTAAAAACTCTTCTCACAAGAATCTGAACACAGGAACTTAACTATTTTTTGGTTCAACCAGGTCATGGAGATGCAATAAAAGAGAAACCTTTAAAAAATGATGATAGTATCTTGCTAAACCCAAGAAAATCCTAATGTCAAATGGAGAGATGGGTCTAGGCCAATTTCTTACAGCTTTTATCTTTTGGGGATCAACTCTAATACCTTAGACTGAAATAATATGACCCAGAAAGGCTACAAACCTTAACCAAAATCCACACTTATTGAATTTGGCAAATAACTGGTGATCTCTTAGAGTTTGCAGGATAGTTCTAAAGTGATTTGCATAGTCATTCTCATTGCGAAAGTATACAAGAATGTCATTTGTGAAGACAATGATGAACATATTAAGATATAGCTTGAACACTCGATTCATGTGGTCCATGAAGGCTACTGGGCCATTGGTTAGGCCAAAAGACATGACTAGAAACTCAAAGTCACCATAGCAGGTTCAAAAGGCTGTCTTTGGAATATCACATTCCCTTACTTTAAGCTGGTGATAGCCATATCTAAGGTCTATCTTGGAGAAATAACTTGCACCTAGCAACTGATTAAACAAGTCATCGATTCTCTGGAGAGGATACTTATTTTTTACTGTGACCTTGTTAAGCTGATGATAGTCAATGCACATACACAAAGAACCATTTTTCTTTTGAACAAATAGAATAGGTCCACCCCAAGGAGAAATACTGGGCCTTATGAAACCCTTGTCTAAAAGATCTTTGAGTTTGTCTTTTAACTCCTTAAGCTCTACACGTGCCATACGGTATGGCGAAATACAAATGGGATGAGTGTCGGGAAGAAGGTCAATCCCAAATTCTATCTCTTTATCAGGCGGTACCCCTGGGAGATCTTTCATAAAAAACATCTGGAAACACATTAACAATATCGACTGACTGAATAGTTGGATTCTCCAACTTAGTGTCTTTAACTCTAACTAGGTAATAGATGCAACTTTGGATATTAGCCTTTCGACTTTAAGATAGGAGATAAAATATCTCTTGGGAGATACTAAACTCTCGGACCACTCAAAAACTGGCTCATCAGGGAACTGAAACATGACCACACGGGTACGATAGTCTATAGATGCATAATAGGAATAAAGCCAATCCATACCTTGAATAAGGTCAAAATCCACCATGTCTAACTCTATCAAATCGACAAGTATGACTCTATGAAGAACACTAATAGGACAATCTCTATATACTTGTTTAGTAACAACTGACCCCCCTACTGGTGTAGAGATAAGGAAATGCTCAGGAATCTTTTCAGGACTCATTTTGAAATTCACAGCTACAAGTGGGGTCACATAAAAGAGACTTAACCCGGGGTCCAACAACACATAAACATCAAGACAAAAGATATGGAGCATACCAGTAATAATATTGGGAGAGTCCTCCTACTCCTGATAGGATGGTAAGGGATAGAATCTGTTTTGGAACTGACCACCAGTAATGCTAGATGAAGTGCCCTGAACAGAGGCGGGACGAGGGACAAGAGCTGGTGTACTAGTAGTCTGTGACTGAGGTTGGGCATCTCTGTTCCCCTGCCTAGCATGTGGGTAATCTCTAAGTATGTGGCCATACTTACCACAACCAAAACAACCCCTCAAATATGCGAAACACTCACCGAGAGGATCCCTACCAATCTTAGCACAAGGAGGATAACGGGGCCTATTACCAACACTGTTCTGCAATCAAGACATAAAAGACTTTCTCCCTTGCTCCCACCTGCCTCTAGGTGCGGGAGCACTAGCTGATGAAGGTGCGAGAATAGACGGACATCTCTGAAACTGAGGGTGATTCCCTCTATGGAACCTAGGCGGACTATACTCATGCTGCTCAAATCTAGCCCTTTTATTACCGCTCACTTTATCTCTTTCCCTTATTTTATCTGCCTTCATTCGTGGTGCATGCATCATCAACCTAGATAGATCCATATCTTTATGCAGTATCGCAGTCCTACACTCTTTCAATACCAAACCAAAAATACCTATCATGAATTTACTCATACTTGCTCAGGTGTCAGAAATTAAATCAGGAGCATACTTGGCCAACTGGTTGAACTTCAAGTAGTACTCCTTAACAGTCATGGAGACCTGCCACAAGTTCATAAAATCCTCAATCTTTGCTTCCGTCATCTCAAGGGGAAATAACTTGTCCAAGAATGCATCTTAGAATACCTGCCAAGTCATAGAAGCAGCATCCTTACCTCTACCCTTTCTCTATGATACCACTCAATCATAAGCAATGTCTTTCAATCTGTAATATGCTAACTCAACACTTTCCTCCTCAGAAACATGCATCACCTGTGTGATCTTTCTCTCCTTCTTAAGTTACAACTGTGGGTCCTCATCGGCCTTAAACCCATAAAACTCTGGCAAATTCATCCGCATGAAATCATGAATCCTAGCCATAGCTACATTACCTCCCTGTTGATCTGCAACTGTAGCTCGGTTATTGGCTCGAACATTAGCAGTGACTGGTTGGGCTAATGCCTGAAGGCCACCCGAAACTCAGCATGAGACACAGTCTCATTCAAAGAATCAACAAGTGAGGGTTGCTCATCATCGTTTCCACATGCATTTACTCTTTAGAGAGGCATTTTCTGAAATAGGAGAGCAAGATTTATTAGATCAGAGGGAAAAATACAGGCACGATGTATTCTGAAAGAAAGGAACAACTTCTTCCTAAAACGTCTTATAGCCTCGTGCTTATAGGTATGGCATGCTACACACCGATGATCAAGACTCTACTCAACGTGGCTTGTCAAACTCCCTAGGACTTCTTTAAACCTTAGGATTTGATACCAAGTTTGTCACGACCTAATTTCACCTCTCGGGATGTAACACGGTGCTTAGGGCTACAAGTATCTCCAAACTAACCCTTTGAGCCTATCACTTCTCATAATAACTTATTTAAGAAGAAATATACAAAACACTAGCACTGTCTTATCAAATGAAAGAAAGTACAAAGATAATACTCGGTCCAAATGACCACAATACTGGAAATCTCAACACAACCATAATCTGATAACTAGTCTGACAAAGCCTAACTCCATGAACTAGAGAGCCATTGGGAAAGGTCCCCAATTGACTCAAACTGGACTAAAAGTAATAACATAACCACTCAAATACTGAAATATCTGAAGATAGGCCCTTAAACCTGAGGACTCACCATTGGAGAATTATAGACAAAGCTACTTGGGAATCACTGACGAGGCTGGGACTGAGCACTTAAACCTACATTATAAGACAATGTAGCACATAGACGTATATTTAGATCAGCACTTGGGAATGTACTTAGTATATAGGGGGTGTATGCATTTACATAAAACAATATCAATACTCTGTAATCAAATCATGCATGCAAAGAGGAATGACTCGCATTGCTTGAATAAGTCTAAAATATAAAGCTCATAAATCATGTAGAATGAAGCATGTAAGACAAATCTTGTGAGTCATTATACCTTGGATTTAAAATCGAATGACCAACTCTTATTAGTAGAGAAAACTACTACCTTCTTTGGAAAAATACTCAAAATCAATTCGTTCACTTTAGAAAATATCTCATCTCAAAGCTTTAGGGAAAATGTTCTATCTCAATGGAAAATACTTTAGTTTAGGGAGGTTCTCTTAATTGACATAAACCATAAGAGCTACATAGAGTCCAACGTCTTGTCCTCTTAAGGAAGAAATCTCACATTGGGGAGAGGCGTCATACTCTATCCAAGGAGTATAACCTTAACTCAGTAATCACTTATCTCAGCCTAGGGCCCAAACATCTCGGCCTTAGGCCCAAAATCTCAAACCTACGGTGGCACATAGTTCTGGGGTAAGAAACCATGGTAACTTACCCAACTCGGTGCTAAATACTACTACCTTTAGTTTAACTTTCTCATCTCATGGAAATCCACTTTAAAAATAATCTCATAGTTCAATAAGAACCCAATTGTAAAATTTGTAATCTCATGTAGTGAAGTGGATTTCAAAAATCTATGACCATTAGGTCAAAACATTTATCAATAATCTCAAACTACTCAAATCATGGGTGCTTATTGTACAATAATTCATAAAATTGCAAGTCTCAAGTAGGGCTTAGTGACCCATAATTCAATCTCAAGTTAAAACTCATCATAATGCATAATAGATAGCATATAGATTCATAATTGAAGTAGAAATCTGGAAGTTACAACAATTTATCTTACAATATCAACATACTCATATACTTCAATTTCTAAAACATTGAAACTCTTAAATTCTCATGGAGTAACAACATAAGGTATAAACCCAACTTTAATTTTTAAGAAAATATGCAAAATCAAGCTATTTGACTTTCAATTCATGGGAAACATCAAGCTATTGCAATCAATAACAATGGTTGAAAAACCCTAATTCAATATCATGTAAAATCTCATAGATTGCAGAAAATTATAGTTTAAATAAGCCTTTGGGTACAAGGGTGAAAGGATTACCCTTGTTCAAAACCCCACATACCTTAGATTATGAAATTGATGAACAAACTTGGTTCAAACTCTTCTTATTACTCTTGAGAGATAGTTCTTGCAACTCTTGAATTTGGAGAACTTAAATCTAAACTCAATTTGTAGAATCTATGGTGAGTTCTTAGATTTCTTAGAGAAGGGTTTCAGATTTGATATTAAGGGAGAAACCCTAACTCTCTTGTGTTTTGGATGATAAATGAAGCCATTTGCTTCACTTGGAATATATTTCGTTGATAAAAGAGTGGAAAATACCAAAAATCCCTTTTAAAATTGAGTTAAAAATACTGAATGGGGGCTACGACGGTCGAAGCAACGGTCCATTATTAGTCTGATGGTCCATCGGATTGTCCTTCACACGACGGTCAGAAAAGATCACACTGCCTTGATGTGATGGTCTCAGTGATGTTCCATCACAAATTTAATGGTCCATTTGATCATCCATCGCACGTTGGCTGAGGCCACACTGCCTCAGCGATGATAGTCTCAACGATGGTCCATCGTAGACTTAATGGTCTATCATCCTGGCCGTCGAACTTAGGTAAGAAAAAGGGGTTAATTCCTTGGTTGTGGCGGTCCAGGTGATAGTCCATCGTACACTCGATGGTCCATCAACCTGTCTGTCGCACCTGGGCAGTTCTGACAACTTTCAATAAAACGGCCATAACTTCTCACCCCAATATTGGATTTGGAAAAAATTGGTATCGTTGGAAAGCTATTTTAATTCTCTACACTATAGGAAGTCATTTTCAGTAAAATTCAACAAGATTAAAATACTAATTACTTTGGAAGTCTCTTCTCAATCTTTTAAGGCTGGAATTACACTTCACTTGACATGCTTAAGGCTCAAACTACAAGGGAACTTTACAGGGTATTACAATAACCAAACCTACCCATATTTGTCTTACTAAATTGATGTCAATTGTTAACACCCAAATATCACTCCCTTAGTAATGTATAATCCCAAGATCCGTGCATAATGGTTAAACTTTAATTATTCGTAGCCCCAAATTTATACTAGAAAACCCTGAAAAAGAAATATTAGTATAGGTATCTATCTCCCCCATTTTATATTTTTGTACCATTTATTTGAATTTAACTTGTAGATATTATTTTGAATTAATTTGATTGTCACTCACATTGTTCCTCATGGATTCAACCCCGACTCCAAAGTTGGATAAATATATTAATGATGACTACCTTGCACTTAATTAGATGTGTAAGTTGAACGTTATCAAAAATGGCATTGTTGTCGTGGAATAATTAGGCGTATTAAGTTAGTTTGAAATTTTAGTTTACTTGCTTGAATTAAAGCTTGTATATATGTGTTTGTGATTTTCTTTATAGATAGATTTTATTTTATTTTTACCTTTTCCTATGGCATCTTGAACCAAGTATGAGTTGGATAGTTGGAAGTCCTATCTTGACAACCCATGTTCATATTATGATGGACCACACTTCAGGAGAGATTGTAACTTTGCTCCTCAGAGAGAGACGAAATCACCATCTTGATCTTGTAGGCAGTATGGTTGTCCTTTGTGTGGTAGTCAAAATGGACATTGGGATGATTGTACAAATTCCCCTCCTCCTATTATACTAACTGAATTGCTAGTTCTTTTTATGATATTAATAGTTCTTTTGATGAGAAAAAGGAAGAGTAACACATCAATTCCAATAGTCATGACCCAAATTTATTAGCTATTTTAGATTCGGTAGATACAATGGGGGAGAATATAGAATACATGCATCAAGAATGGACAAATGTAAAGAAGAAGGTAATGGGCAAAGAATAAAAGCTTCAAATAATCCCTAACATGCCCACCTCCTGAGAGGAGGTTTTTCAAGAAGAGAAACCAAGATATGATGACAATCTTGTTTGCGAAGACTCCTCGGTAACTTCCAAATCATCCAACTCATATGAGGAAGAGAAAGCTTAGAGGTGGAGATACTTCGGAGGAGGCTAACCCATAATTAGTTGTTGGACCTCGTTCAACATACTTTTCAACATTATGCTTAGAGGATGTAATGCGGATCCATCCTTTTAAACAAATGGAGGATTGTGGGATGATGGAGTCTGACTCTTATATTTTGGAATTTGGCATTCTAAAGGAGTATATGGAACCCCATCGGTCAATGGACAAGAAACTCAACTTCCAATGTACAAGGAATGGTCTATTGATGTGCTCACTTTTTCCCAAAAACAAATTTGAAAAGTTGATATCAAATTGGGCAAAAGGTTCAAGTTTTCCAAATAGAGAGATCAAAACTTGCTTGCCATATCCTCGCCTCTTCCAAGCCTTATCTTGGAAGATCTGAATTTTTTGTCTCTTTGTCATTCATTGGATTTTGAATGAAAGTTGGGATGAAAACTCTGCTCTTCTAAGTTGAGACACAAAAGAAGAGGCGGAGGTGGAGGCGTCGCGCCCCGACATTAAACGAAGAGCATGATGTGAGGCAACCTATCATGCCATGAAAAGTGGCAAGTATCATTTTTATTCATGAATGATAGAATAGAATTAATCTTTATTTTTTTTTCATGCATAACCCATGATATGTTAGTGCTAAAGAAAATTTTGATTGAATTTGAAAGAGAAAAGTGTGAAATTGGCAATTTAAACTAAACAAAAGTGCAGAAAACCCGATTGTTTGGTCTCAGTTACTGCAACCACAGTCTGTTCCACCACGATCGTGGAGGCTGCGTGACCGTAATCACAGAACTAGGACCGCAATTGCGGTTAATTCAGTTTAAAAAACCATCCGACTGCTCATTCCCCCCACACTCCTTTAATTTCTCTTAAAAATTCTCTCCAATTTGTGGCAATACATAGCATATTCAAGAATCAACTCACCCTCTTACGTTAATGGATCTAGTAAGTTATCTTAACTCCCTCGATTTGGATATGATTATATGATAAGAACTTAAAATATAGAAAAAGGTCTAAAATAGTGTTTTCATTGCTAACTACATGCTTAGTTGTAATTAATGTTGTGATTAGCTATTGTAGTTGGTGTACACACTATTAGGAAGTATTGAGTACCCAAATTTACGCTTTAAGTGGTCAAATAAATTGTGTGTACCCTGTGTTTGATAGAATGCCCCAAAGAGTCCAATCCTAATTCTTTCAAGTTTAAGGGTTGTAATCGCACATTATAGGCTTTAGTACATTGTTTATAATGCTATCATGCCTAGTTGAAATTAGGGATTAGGGGTTAAAATTGCATTTCGAAGTAATATGCAGAGACTGTCAACTCAGTCTCAGGTTCCACGATTGCGGACCTGATGACTACGGTCGCGGTCAATGTTCCACGATTGCTATATCTGAGGGCAGTTTTTAGCAGACTTCAAAACTTCTACACATCCTTCACTGGCCCCAAAACATTCACAACACTACCACATGAGCTAACCTGTTTAATTTAGCATATTTTTAGTATGATACTACTAACATTGGCCTAAGTTGCATTTTCTATAGGTTCTCAGCCTAAAAAATAGGAGATTTTATAATACTCGATTTATGGCCACACAATGCCAACACACCTACTACAGTGATTATTACAGGACTAAGTTACTCCTTGAATCATGTATTAACTTACACAAGGTAGAGGAGAAGCTCCCAAAATTCCATGCAAGACTCACTGTGACTCGGTGGATGTGATTTCCCCGGAACCCTGCTATGCTAATGAGCAGTGGGTGCATGAGTTCTACACAAATGTCAGCATAGTTTCTCTCACAAACCCAGTGATGATAATTTGGGTCAAGTAGGTAAACTTCTGAGCGTAGCAGGTTAATATAGTGTATGGGCTTCTAGATGATGTCATGTGGTAGTTACAGGCAAGAGCATATAAGCCAGGGACCTGGATGGCCAATATTTTATGTCCTGAAATAGCAGTTCCTTGGTCTTTCACCAAGAGAGATATTTTGATGAAGGACTTCACGACCAAAGCCATGCCATGGTTGAACATCATATGCAATCGAGTATCACCATACACCTATATGACCATTGTCACGAATTTAAGAGATCGAATGGTGTCTTGCATCCTATTTGGTATCCTGCTCAATATGGGTGAGAGCATTTTTTGTAGAGAGGAGTTATTTCTAGGATCATGGAGGTATGCACCTTTTTCTCGCTTCCCTTATCACTGAGCATTACAAGAGGGCAGAAGTGTATGAGTATACTGCAGATACTTGGGTGTGCCCAGGATCCTTTATCTGTCCACACAAGTTCATAGGAGAGAGTGCCCCAGGTTAGAGTAAAAAGAGGAAAGTGGAAAAAGGTAAATCAGTCTAAGAGGGAGCAGATTCTTGTAGACCTTCGTCAGCCAACCCCCTTGATGATATCTCAAGTTAAATGAGGGAGTTTAGGGAGCTAGTGTCCAGATTTCCTCAGTGACCAGGAGATCCATGCACCACTCATTGCTCATATATAACTCGATCAAATTATGACATATATCATAAGGAGAAAAAAAACTAGGGAGCTACTATTGCCAACTTAGAGAGAACCTACTCAGCCTTGGCGGGATCATACAGGGACCTCAAAGAGTTACATGAGAAGATGTTTTTAAAAATAATTAAATTAAGACAAGATAAATAGTAATATAATAGAATTAGTTAATGAAAAAATTTAAAATGGTTGTTGTTGATAATGATGCAGCCGGAAAAGACAAAATTTCTAATTAGACTAAGATTAGATGTGGAAGTCATAGTAAGGTTGCGCATTGAAGAAGAAAACAAATCCATAGAAAGGAGGTCAAAAGGAAGTTCTGCAATGAGTGGAGCAAACATTGCAGAAGACAACCATAAAAACTAAAAAACTGAAAGAAAGCTAGATAAGAAAATAGTCAACCTAAGAAGAAATTTAAGGGGAAATGCTTTAATTATGGAAATATTGGCCATAATTCAACAGATTGTCGTGCCCCAAAGAAAGGCAAAAAGAAGTATCAAGATAATATGGAAGAATCCAAGAACAAAATGGATGATCTATGTTCCATGCTGTCTGAATGTAACTTGGTGGAAAATCCTCGAGAATGGTGGATGGATTATAGTGCCACCCACCATGTTTGTGCAAATAAAGATTTGTTTGTTGTATTTTCTCCAACTCAAGGAGAAGAGATGATCTATATGGAAAACTCCGCAACTGCAAAAGTTGAAGGAACAGGAGAAGCCTTCCTGAAAATGACTTCAGCCAAAGTGTTGACTCTTAACAATGTCCTGTATGTACCAGAGTTATGGAAGAACTTTATTTCTATATCACTTCTTGATAAAAAATATTAAAAAGTGTATTTGTTTTTAGAAAAATTGTACTTAGTAAAGGAGAAGTGTACGTAGGAAAAGGCTATCGCACTGAGGATCTATTTACGATGAATGTAAAGAATGTTGAAATCAATAAATATTATGTTTCTTCTTAATTACTTGAGTCTAATGATTTGTGGCATGAACGATTAGGGCATATCAATTACAAAACATTGCAAAAACTGATTAACTTAGAAGTTTTGTGAAACTTAGAGTGCAATAAATCAAACTATCAAATGTGTGCGAAGTTAAAGTATGCTAAGCATCCATAAAAGTCCGTTGAAAGGAATTTTAATCCCTTAGACTTAATTCACACTGAAATTTATTATATGAAGTCAATACCATCTCGTGGTGGGAAAAAGTATTTTATAACTTTTATTGACGATTACACTAGGTACTGTTATATCTATTTGCTAAACAGTAAGGATGAAGCAATAGATGTGTTTAGACAATATAAAATAGAAGTTGAAAATCAGTTAGAGAAAAAGATCAAAATAATAAAAAGTGATAGGGGTGGAGAATATGAATCTCCCTTTGCAAAAATATGTGTTGAGAATGGAATTTTCCATCAAACTACGGCCCTGTATTCACCTCAATCTAATGGAATTACGGAAAGGAAAAACCAAACCTTAAGGGAAATAATGAAAGACTTACTAATAAGTTCTGGTTTACCACAAAACTTATAGAGAGAAGCTATCCTTACAGTTAACAAAATACTCAATAGAGTGCCCCATAGTAAGACACAATCAATTCCATATGAAAAAGGGAAGGAAAGCAAACCCAACTTGAAATATTTTAAAGTATGGGGGGTGTCTAGCAAAATTCCAAGTTTCTATGCCTAAAAGGGTGAAAATAGGACCTAAAACTGTGGACCGAGTGTACGTAGGGTGAAAATATGCTAATAGTAGTAAAGCATGTCGAATTTTGGTTCATAAAATTGAACATCTAAATATCACTAAAAATACGGTAATTAAATTAGATAATGTTGAGTTCATTGAACACATTTAACCGTATAAAACTAGACATGAATAGTCTAGTGGAGGATCTAAATAACCTCAAGATAAACCAAGTAGGGATGTACATAATGATGATAATCCAAGATGCAGTACACATCAAAGAACGTTAACGTCATTTGGATCAGATTTTGTAACATTTCTCTTAGAAAATGAGCCTTAAATATTTAAAGAAGTAATAGCATCTTCAAACTCATCCTTTTGGAAAGAGGTTGTCAATAGTGAGATTGATTCAGTCTTAAGAAACCATATGTGGGATTTGGTAGATCTTCCTCCAAGAAATAAACCTTTAGGCTCTAAATGGATCTTAAAAAGAAAAATGAAAGTTGATGGTACTATTGACAAATACAAGGCAAGACTTGTAGTAAAAGGATTTAAACAGAAGAAAGGCCTTGATTACTTTGATACATACTTACCTGTAATGAGGATAATATCAATTCAGATGTTAATTGTGTTGGTGGCGGTATATGGTCTTGAAATCCATCAAATGAATGTGAAAACAGCATTGCTAAATGGAGAATTGCAGAAAGAAATTTACATGGAATAGCCTGATGGTTTTTTTATTCTAGGTGAAGAAAAGAAGGTTTGTAAACTTGGTAAGTCACTTTATAGACTAAAACAAGAACCTAAACAGTGGCATGCAAAGTTTGACCAAACTATGTTGGCAAATGGGTTTAAGATAAATGAATGTGATAAATGTGTTTACATTAAAGACACTCCAAATCACAAGGTCAATGTTTGTTTGTATGTGGATAAGATGTTGATCATTAGTAGAGACATTTATGACATAAATGCTATGAAATGAATACTTGAGAGAAAGTTTGATATGAAAAGCCCAGGAGTTGTGATGTGATCTTAGGAATAGGAATCCATTGAACACAAGGATTGACATTATCACAGACTCATTACTAGAAAAGGTACTTGAGAAGTTCAAATATTTAGAATTTCGTATTGCCAAGACTCCATTAGACGTGAGCTTTGCACTTCAAAAAAATAAAGGTGAAAGTGACTCATAGTTGGACTACACTAGAGTGTTGGGATGTTTGATGTATATCTTGAATTGTACATGACCAGACATAATATGTGCTATTAGTAAGTTAAGTCGGTACACGAATAATCCCAATAAAACTCATTAGATGGAAATAAAAAGGGTATTGGGTATCTTAAATACACTCAAGACAATACTTTGCATTATAATAAACATCCCATGGTAATTGAAGGATATAGTGATACAAATTGAATCACTAGATCAAATAAAGTAAAATCCATGAGTGGATATGTATTTACCATAAGTGGAGGAGCAGTGTCTGGAAATCATTCAAACAAATATGTATTGCTCGCTCCAAAATGGAATTGGAGTTTATCGCATTAGATAAAGCCAATAAAGAAGCATAATGGCTCCAGAATTTCTTGAAAGATATTCCTTATTAGCCAAAACCAGTGGCACCAGTATGTATACACTGTGATATCAATGCGGCGATAGGTAGGGTAGGGAGAATAATGTATAACATTAAATCTCATCATATAAGACGAAGACATAATACCATTAGAGAGCTTCTCTCTAATTGAATTAACATTGTTGAATATATGAAGTCAAAGTATAATTTGTCAGATCAACTTACAAAAGCCCTATCTAGAGAGAGAGTTAAGAGAACATCCAAGGGAATGGGTTTACGGCCTAGGACAAGTCAGCATGATAGTAACTCTACCTAGTAGAATGGAGATCTCAAGAGCTAGGTTCAAGGAGATCAAACAAAGTTTTGTATTATAGGTTCAACATTGTCAATATACCCAACCCATTCTTATGATGTATACAATATTTAGTAAACAAGGATAAGGCTTGTGGTGTGAAACCTTTTAATGATTATCTAAATATGGTAGATTTGACCAAATATTTAAACTATAGGATTGAAAATTTAGAAATCACCTATGTGAGGGTGAAGTGGAAGCTGATTTAAGGAGAATGTTAGTAAAGCCTATTCTCTAAGCTCTCATGAAATAGGGATGTGTTCATGGCTGAAACGATAGAACTGTGAGAACCATAAATGGCCAAAGGATAGTAATGTGACATGTGTTGTCTAGGTGTACATTAAAGCTCGACGGTTCAAAGATACCAAATCTACCAATAGACCGAGTGTATTCGATGCATGTTCACTACGAAAAGTTCAAAAGGAAACCTACTTATCCAGATACAATTATTCTTTTCTTGATGATCACATACTTTTCCATAAATTCTTCATAAGATAGACATTCTTCATTCATGTGGTGAATTTTTGGGTTCAATTTGAATATGTGAATGATAAATGGAGGGAATTCGTGGAGGAAAAAATAAAATCACACTTAAAAAGGAAAGTGTACTAAAAAATAAGAAAAGTGTACTAATTCTCCCACATTGGTTGGAGAAATCAACTTCCATGTGTTATTACCAAGAAACACATCTCCGCATAGATAGTGAGGAAAAAACAAAGAGGTGCCTCGCACCATCGTCATTGTCGCTCGCTCGGCTCGACTTTGGATTTGGACTTGTCAAATGATCGACCGATGAGATTAATTATTTAGACAATTTTATTTGAAACTTGTAAAATAAGTGAAGTTTTAATTCAAAAATCCTATGGAATAATTTTGTCCATATACTTGCGCATTTCAGATGCTATGCAAAGGCATGCGTAACATATCTCAAAAGGAACAATAATTTAGAGAAAAAAGAGACACTATTTTGAAAAAAGAGCGACCTGTGGACGCAGGTCAAGCACAGACCTAGTGCAGGCTAGCTCTGCCTAGCACAGTTCAGGCACAGATGCCACTGGAATGGGCAAAACGTCACCTATGACTGCAGGTCAAGTGCAACTCCAGCACAGATTGGGCGCAGGTGACGTGACTGTTCAGTAATAATGCAATTTTTCAAAACCAATGCTTTCTTTTGAAGGGACACCTAATGGCTATAAATACTTGACTTATTCCTCAAGTAGAGAGATAATTTTAAGAGTTGAAACTGGGGTTTTATATGAGACCAAAACTGGGGTTTTAAAATTCAAATTTGGAATTTCCGCTTCATGGTCAACTGGTCGAGCGACGGTTCATCAAAGGGTCGATGGTCCGTTGCCTAAACCATCGCTGGACCTCCAGTACTTCTATTTTCTATTCTTGATCGATGGATAGGGCGATGGTTCATCGAGGGGCCAATGGTCCGTCACCTGGAACGTCGCTTGACTTCCAGTGTTTCCTAATTCTGTTTATTGGTGATGGTTAAGGCCGAAGGTTCATCGCAGAGTCGATGGTTCATCGCTTGGATTATTGCAGGATATCCAGAGTCACTGTTGTCACACCCCTTTTTTTCACTCCCCAAAAGAATTCATTTTAAGTTTGAAAGGGTTTTTATTATCAAAGTGACAAAAAGATGAAAATTTATTTCAAAAAGGACTATTTACATTTTTTATTTAGAGTCGCCACTTGACATAATCCGGTGTGCCAAGTCACCTTTGAAAGATCCTTTTCAAAATGATTTGACTCTTTAAAACTGGTTTACGAACAGAGATTCCAGCTAAGGAATTTTTTTGATCGAGAAGAAGGTGTTAGGCACCCCTCAGTCCCGTGGTTTGACCACAGTCGCTTGGTTAAGCGTATCGGCTTATTTAACACTACGAGTGTATAAACCACACAAAAAAAACATAAACAAACATCAAACAACAATCCAAAACCAAAATAATAATGTTCAGTCCAATTATACAGTCAAAAATAGAGAAATGCGAGAAAAGAAATCCTATTCTATCCTACGCTAGCCTAGCTAAGCTCCCGTGCTTTACCCGTTTCCTCGGGCCTTCATCACAAACGTCTTCCGCCAACATAAATGTCGGGGCATTCCCAAGATAAAATAATACAAGTACTTCGGGGCATTCCCCATCCAAATTATACAAGTGACCCAAAAATGATAAAACAAAACCATTCAACACGCATTTCAAACATCCAACAATCCGCAATTCCCAGGCTTTGCCTACCCAAACCTAAACAGTGGTACTATTGATTCTACAAGCATGGAATTATTCCAAATTAAATAGTACAAACAACAAACCAATATTAATCTAAATCATTCTTTTTATCAAATTCTCAATTCCGTCCCAAACCTTATCTTTCCAGCCAATGGTAAACAAATTCTTTAATTCAAATTTATTCTCAGCGTCCAAAACCCACATCAAAACTTCCGCCCAAGCACATGAATAATTCATACTCACAAAAACAGTTAATACGACTGAAATATCCGAACCCAAATAGCAAAATCATAACAAAACCACATTCAAAATAATGAAGAGATAGAGTTAAGAAATAGACCTTCAAAATTCGACTTTGTTGATAATAAAGTTTAAGAAACCCAAATCTGAGAACTCGAATAGAAAAATTTCAACAACGAAAAAATCCAAAATCAGCATAGAGAAACAAACGCAAATCGATTTGAGCATCAACAAAAATCTCCCAAATAAATGACTTGAGCCCGGTCTCGAAAGCCCCCAAAAACAAGATATCGGAGAACAAATATTAAAGAAACAAAACCCTAAAATTTCTGGAATCTCACCGAGACCTAACAATCAGTCCAAACACGAGCTCCGACGAGCTGTGAAGAGAAAAACTAATGACAAAAAGAGTTGGATTCCGGCGACACAGTCATCGGAACAGTAAATGAAAAATTCAAACTTCGTCGCCCCTTTTGATTCTTATGCCATTTTCGGTCTTCTTATTTCTATTTATTTTTTTTCTCAGTTCTTTCTGTGTGCATTCCCGTGTCTGTGTTGCGAGGAATCAAAGAGAAATTGAAGAGAATGGAGTCTATGGATCTATCATGTGTGTGTTTGGCGATGGAACTAAAAGAAAACAAAAATGGCATCTCGAGATTATTTTTTTTATGAAGATGATAATGGATGAAGATAACAATGGATGAAGCTGATCAGAAAATCCTCCTCACTGGAAAATGGAGTGTTGTATATATTTTTGGTCCAGAAGAAGAAAAGAAAATATCAATGTGTGGGTCCTCTTTGTTATAGTATGTGCCTATCGTGTCCTCCTCCCTTTTCTGTTAATGAATTGGAAAAATCCAAAGGAATATTCCAAGTGGGCCCCCCTATTTTTGTCTTTTTGTCAATATGTTAACAAAATGGAATAAAATATGAGGGGCAGGGGCGTTGAGGTAGGGTAGTAAGGTAGGTGAGGTGAGGGCGGGGTACGTGGTAAGACGAGAGTAAAAATTGGATAAAATTGGACTTGAGAGGGACAAAATTAGGTGTTTACAGCATGCCCCCTTTGAATGTAAACATGAAGTGTTTTCAAACAAAGAAGTAGACAACGAGACATAATGTTATCCCGACCATTATTCAAAAAGAATAAAACAGAAGGAAGGAGGGAAACCAAGTCTTGACTTTGGACATCATACTCATCCCTAATTATGAGGGAATCAAGTCACAGGTATCCTCAAGGACTGAAAAAAGAGGGACTATACTGAGCTGGAGAGTCAAGCGAGGTTGTGTCGAGGTTCCAGTTTGCGGCTCTGTCATTACATCAAAATGAAAATTAAAAGTTAAAACATAAATGAAATTACAAAATCCTATCTATGCATCCTTTTTTGTACTCTTGGCTTGAGTTTCATAACCCTATTCTTCAGGCGGGCTCTTGACTTACAATTTCTTCAACTTGTTTCTTGACTTTCAATTTCCTCATCCTGTTCTTCAGGTGGGTTCCTGACTTGCTATTTTTCAATTTGTTGACTTTTAATTTCATCACCTTGTTGATTGACTTTTAAATTCTTCACCTTGTTGCTTGGATTCCAACTTCCTTACCCTGTTCTTTAGGAGGGCTCTGACTTTCAATATTCATCACCATGTCCTTCAAGCGGGCTCCTGACTACAATTTCATAAAATTTTGATTTCTTCACGTTGCTGCTTGGCTTTCAACTTCCCCACACTGTTCTTCAGGAGGGCTCCTGACTTTCAATATTCATCACCCTATTCTTCAGGCAGGCTCCTGAACCTAAAATTAAAACTAGAACAAAAATTATCCCGAACAAAGATTATGATAAAGAAGGATTCATGTTTTAAAAGTATTGTCCCATTTTTTTGAAGGGTCCTGAATATAAAGTAAAATCCTATTTTTCAGGAGGGTTCTGAACAGAAAGTAAAGCCTCATTTTTTAGGAGGGTCCTGAAAAGAAAGTAAAGTCCCATTTTTCAGGAGGGTCCTGAACAAAAAGTAAAGTTCTATTTTTTAGGAGGGTCCTGGACAGAAAGTAAAGTCCCTTTTTTTAGGAGGATCCTGAACAGGAAATAAAATCCTATTTTCTAAGAGGGCCTTGAACAGAAACTAAAATCCCATTTTCCAGGAGGGTCCTGAACAGAAAGTAAAATCCCATTTTCCAGGAGCGTCCTGAACAGAAAGTAAAGTCCCATTTTCCAGGAGGGTCCTGAACAAATGTAAAGTCCTATTTTCCAGGAGGGTCCTAAACAAAAAGTAAAGTCCCATTTCCAGGAGGGTCCTGAATAGAAAGTAAAGTCTCATTTTCCTTGAGGGTCCTGAACAGAAAGTAAAGTCCCATTTTTTAGGAGGGTCCTGAACAGAAAGTAAAGTACCATTTTATAGGAGGGTCCTGACCAGAAAGTAAAGTCCCATTTTCTAGGAGGTTCCTGAACAGAAAGTAAAGTCCCATTTTCCAGTAGGGTGCTGAACAGAAAGTAAAATCCCATTTTCTAGGAGGGTCCTGAACAGAAAGTAAATTCCCATAGATGTGATTTTCCAATGGTCTTTGAATTAAGTGAAGTGAATTTTCCCTTATTTCAATAAAGAAAATTCATCATTTAAAAATTAGTGGTGGCTTGTAGCACTTGGCTATCCCGACACTTGCTCCCGTGTTCATTCACTTCATTTTATTTCAGATTGCTAGCACTTGCCCCTGCTTTGTCATGTCATTGACTCAAACTCAGATTATTAAGAGTAGCTCTGAAAGAAATACAACATCTCTACTTTGCCATGCTTCATGAATAAACCCTTTAAACCTTGGTATTTTCATGAGTTCCTAGACTTGTCTGTTGATAAAACTTTCCGCATGCCCTATTTTTCGGCTCAAAATCATGTCTCTTTCATGTGCTAGCTTTTGTCTTGCTTTGTGCAAATAAAGAAGCTGGTAGCCAGTTTTGAAATCTTTTCTCACTTATTTTGACACGGACTTGACTCAAAGACAAGAGAAGAATGACAATAATTTTTGTTTTATTTGGATAACTGACTCAAGAAAAATAAAAATATAACTATAGAGAAGAAAGAAAAAACAGTGAATGTCCTCATTAAAAAAGATGAAATAAAAGCTTATCTGAAAATGATAGTCAACTCTAATGATTATGACATCCATATCGAATTAAACTGCCTGATCTTTCCATCCAAAACTTTCTTCCAATTGTTATTGAGTTAATGGCCTCGAAAATGGCCTCAAAACTGAGTTGCTTCCTTAGGTCAATCGCATTTAAGACCTCATTCAGCTAGTGGCGGTTGGAATGGATTTTGCCAACAAGCCTCTCTCATTTTCCTTTTCTTAGCTCACCATTGCCTTATGGTGTCCGTGAGGGTTTTTCAATAATGAGACTCTCTTATTTTCATTTGTCTCAACTCACCGTTGCCTTACAGTGTCCGTGAGGATTTTCATCGATAAGACTCTCATTTTTATTTCTCTTAACTTATCATTTATCTCATGGTGCCCGTGAGGGTTTTTATAGATAAGACTTTCTTATTTTTACTTCTCTCCTAACTCCTTATGCCGAGGAAGACCAGTAGTTCCCAAAATACGTCATCACATCCATTGTATGCTTAGCCTTATGATTCTCAAAGATTGATCTGAAGGTCTTTCTTTGGTTGTAACTTGGCTTTTGGATAGGGTTAGAAAGAAAGGATGGCATGGGGCCCAAACGACACTTGAAATGGGATGGAACTTACAACTTTTGGAATCGACTCAAACAATGAGGATTAACTCATTCCACAGTTTCTTTTGACTAGGCAATTTTAAATTGTTTATTTGGTTAGACCGATCCCTGAGTAGGGCATCCTACGTATCTCACCCTCCAGAGAGGAGAATCAGGTCATGCATAGTTCTGGCAGCTTGTTCTTTTACTTGATTCTGATTTCCTTTTCTTTTCTTTTACTGACTCTCTTCTTTTTGAATTTTTTTACTCTATTTTTCTTGACACTTTTTTTTTCTTCCTTTTTGACACATTTTCTCTTTTTTTTGAAACTTTTCTGACTCTATTCTATTACTCGATACTTTTCTTTTGAGTTTTGTTGACTCTATCTTGATTCCAAAAGAGGTGTATGAAAGAAAATAAAACTAAGGCTCAAATGGGGTAAATGAAGGATAACAAAATGTTTGGATAGATGAATAAAATGTCTTCATCATATCAATCCTTGAAACTGCAAGTACATATCATGCAATGTGAAAGTGAGAGATGAAGATCATTTGTGAAATCTTTTTAAGCACTAACTTTGATTGAGTTTGTCCATCACTACTTCTTCTGCAAACTCTACCTTTATTGTACATTACTCATATTGAATGACTCATGCTTTCATGAAGCTGATTTTCTTTCTATTCATGCAGCCACTATTTGACCTAATTGAGCCATATCTTTCAATTGATGACCAAGTTATTGTTGTGATTCTCAAAATGATTGCCTTAGTTTTCAAAGAAGGCTTCAACTTGTCACCAAATGTCTCAAAACTCTACCCATTTTCTTAGGTACTCTTTTTTCCTAACTCTAACTCTCTAATTCAATGTTTCATGAATAAGTTGGATTTCAAGATCTGGCTAAAAATTCCGCAGGGATGTCATAACATTAGAATCAACATAAAATGCATTGTGTAAAGCAAACAAACAAACAACTTAAAATAAGACAAAACAAACAAGGGACACCACATTTCATTGAAAGGAAAAATAGAAGGGTTTAAACAAAGACGGCAGAGAAACAAAACAAGATAGATCCCGAACTACAACCTTGAAATAATTTGGAAAATATAAAAGAAAACAAAACAAACTACCAGACCTCTTCCTAGTAGGGAGAGGGGTGACTTCTCAATTGCTTTGCCTGGCAACTTAGCCACTGGTTTGCATAGCACCATGACTAGAACTTCCATCATGATCATACACATTCCTTTCAATAAATAAGTTTTGGGTCCTCATGTTTAACTCATTGCTTCCTACTAATTATGCAGTACCATGTACTGGCAAAGAATTCTGTGGGACGGTTAAGGTGCTAATGTTTTGCACCACAATTAATTTTTCTTGAATCATCCTTTTAATTTCTATTTTCAAAGCATGACAATCCTCAATACTGTGACCCTGAACATTAGAATGATATGCACATCATACATTAGGATCAAAACTTCTTGAATATAGGTCAGCAGTATACCTAAGGAGAGGAGTGATCATGCCCTACTGTACCAATCTCTGGAATAAAATGGGATACAACTCTCCAATTGGTGTGAAGCTATCCCTTGATTTTTGCCTCATTTCATTGTTTGGCTTAGATCGAACCTCGGGCCTAGAAGGGCTTTGATATGTTTGTAAAGTTGAAGGATGACTGTGAGGAGGTTGCGCGCACCATTGTGAGTAGGAAGGGAGTTGAACATATGGTTGTGCGTAATATACTAGATATGGAGGTGGGGAAATAAAGTACAAAGGATTTTGGGAGGGATTATATAGAGCTTGAGTATGAACTTGGGCTTGAGATTGACGGTAATGACGATGTTGTCTTCTTGGATGTGCCCGTTCTTTAACTACAATAGCAACTATATCTTTCTCATTCTTCTTCCCTCTAATTTCATTTAATTGTTTGCAATATTGCCCCAAATGTTTCACATATTCCTCTTGTCCATCTCGCTCCTCAAATTTCGATATCTCAAGGCTTGGAGAAGGGTTAACACTTGAAGACATGCCCCGGTCTTTGTATGAAACATCTTCTTTACCCGCAAGTCCTATAGTACTTTCTGCACTCTTCATTTTTCTAACCATTTTCTTTGATTCTTCTGGCACACTGGACTTCTTGTTAAGAAATTTTGGCGGTCCAGTTAACATAAAAGTAGGATCAAAATTATAACAATGATCACCAATAGTATCAAGCATGGGTCCACTAACAGCATGGGGAAGCATAAATGTTGGGCGACTAGCCAATATGGAAGTTTCAAGAGAGGATTGAGAAACAAAATCATAGACGACATGTGGTGTTGTGAATGTAGTTGGCTTATGCTGAGGTGCTAGAGAAATAGTGGCAGACGTATTGAGATTCTTTTGGCTTAGAAGGAACTCTGAGGGATGTTATGGTGCATCAGCAACATTAGGACATGGAGCATGCAATTGTGATGGAAAACTCAGGGTATTTATGAGGTCAACAGTATTGAATAGAGGAGGAGGCAATCCACTGGCCCTAGATCGATGCATTTCTCTCATTTGTTGTCTTAGTCTCAAAATTTCTTACTTTAAACTCTCATTTTCTAGACTCTTTGTTTGATCCATGAGGTCACTCTTTATATCCTAGTTGGACACAGCTAACTCTTCTTTGAATTTGGTGTGATATGGAGGACCAACCAGAATGCCACAAACCAACCACCTTAAACTAACTGAACAAGAGATAACAAAGACATTAGAATGAAACACTCTTTCAAAAACTTTTTTTTTCTTTTGAAAAGATCACCGAATCCGAAAAGGGTGCCTATGAATCTCACTCTCTCGAGAGGAGAATCAGGTGTGCGTAGTTCGTGAAGTCTTCCCAAAATGGCCAATTAAACTCTATTTTTCTTTCTTTTTTTTCTTCGAACTTTAAGAAGAAAAGAAAAATACAAATTGTCAAAAGAATTGACGAAAATCTTTTTGAATTTTTCAGCTTTAATAACCTATAAAAAATGAAACCTATGATTACCAAAGAAACTCTTTTTGGTTTTCAATTTTGCACTTCATACGAAAATGAAACTTGAACCTATTATAGGAAAATCTTTTGTAGTTTTCTTTTATTGATGCATAGGCACCTACTCTAAATGAAGAGTGAAGAAAAATATTTTTGAATTTTTGAAATAAGATCCCCGAACCAACAATAGGCTACCTACGTATCTCACTCCCGAGAGAGGAGAATCAGGGGTGTATAGTTCATCCAGATGGGACAATTAATGATTAATTGACAGACTGATCCTAACTTAAGAGACACAACCAAAGACAGACGAATAAAATCTCTTTGGATTTTTAATTAGACACTTCAAATAAAACTAACACCAACAATTATGAAGGAAAAATCTTTTTGGCATTTTCGATATATGAAATGTACAAAACTTCTACCTTTTTTTTTTTTTACATTTTCTTTCATAAAAACTCCTAAAAATCTTTTTTTTTTTAAAAAAAATTTGAATTATGAATGTTTGCTAAAGAAACAAAGAAAAATCTTGTTGATGTTTTTGTTTTTGGACAAATGAGTGCGAAAGATAAAGATAAAAAAAATCATTTTGAATTTTGAAAAACAAAGGCCATAAAGAACTCTAAAACTATGAAACTCTCTTTTTTGACTTATTTTTCTTTTTTCTGTTTTTTTCTTCAACACTTAATATTCTACACACTTTACTTCTATAACATGTTTTCCCAAAATCAGTCCGTCAAATAACCACGTTACCCTCAGAGATGCAACATTTAGCACATAGAGATGCCTTAGAGGTGAGTCTCCTACAAGGGCCATGTGGGTCCCTCTAGGTCTTAATATGATGCAAATAAGTATGTCCTAAAGGCTGACCTATGTTAGGGTTCACTAACAAGGCTGTACGGGGGTGCGTATGGTCGATAGTAGCTGCGAGAACTTTCCACCCACTATATAATACCGACGACTCCCCCTCCTAAGATAAGGGTGACTCAACTAAAGGTTGTGTACAACATATGTACTACAGACTTGTTGCAGAAAGAATGACTTGGATTATTCAAATGATGCCAGATATAAAGTAGTAACACATAAGGTAAAAACTATAAACAAAGAGTATGTAGGCACTCAACAATGATAAAACAATAACACAAAACAACACAAACAATGTCTATACACCCATAATGCCAGACAAAGCTGATACAACTTCAAAAATAAGCTCTAATTTTGAATTCTCATCCCCAGCAGAGTTGCCAGAGCTGTCACACCCCTTTTCTACCTCCCAAAAATAATTCATTTTAAGTTTGAAAGGATTTTTATTATCAAAGTGACAAAAGATGAAAATTTGTTTCAAAAAGGACTATTAATATTTTTTATTCAGAGTCGCCACATGACATAATCCGGTGTGCCAAGTCACTTTTGAAAGATCCTTTTCAAAATGATTCAACTCTTTAAAAATGGTTTACGAACAGAGATTCTGGCTAAGGAATTTTGTTGACCGAGGGGAAAGTGTTAGGTACCCCTCGGTCTCGTGGTTTGACCATGGTCGCTTGGTTAAGTGTATCGGCTTATTTAATACTATGAATGTATAAACCACACAAAACACATAAACAAACATCAAACAACAATCCAAAACCGAAATAATAATGTTCAGTCCAATTATACAGTCAAAAATAGAGAAATATGAGAGAAGAAATCCTACTCTAACCTAGCTATGCTCCTATGCTTTACCTGATGCCTCAGGCCTTCATCACGAACGTCTTACGCCAACAAATAAGTCGGGGCATTCCCCGGATATAATAATACAAGTACTTCGGGGCATTCCTCGGCCAAATGATACAAGTGACCCAAAATGATAAAATAAAACCATTCAGCACGCATTTCAAACATCCAACAATCCGCAATTCCTAGGCTTTGCCTACCCGAACCTAAACAACGGTACTATCAAGTCTATCAACATGGAATTATTCTGAATTAAACAGAACAAACAACAAACCAATATTAATCTAAATCATTCTTTTTATCAAATTCTCAATTCTGTCCCAAACCTTATCTTTCCAGCCAATGGTTAACAATTTCTTTAATTCAAATTTATTCTCAACGTCCAAAACCCACATCAAAACATCCGCCCAACAAAGATTCAAGCATATTATGCACATGAGTAATTCATACTCGCAACAACAATTAATATGACTAAAATATCCGAATCCAAATCGTAAAATAACAACAAAACCACATTCGAAATAATGAAAAGATAGAGTTAAGGAATGGACCTTCAAAAGTTGACTTTGTTGATAATAACGTTTAAGAAACCCGAATCCAAGAACCCGAATAGAAAAATTTCAACAACGATGAAATCTAAACTCGGTATAGAGAAACAAATGCAAACCAATTTGAGCATCAACAGAAATCTCCCAAATATATGACTTGAGCCAGGTCTCGAAAGCCCCCAAAAACACGATATCGGAGAACAAATATTAAAGAAACAAAACCCCAAAATTTTTGGATTCTCATCGAGACCTAACAATCAGTCCAAACACGAGCTCCGATGAGCTGTGAAGAGCAAAACTAACGACAAAGAGAGTCAGATTCCGACGACACAGTCGGGGAACAGTAACCCAAAAAATTCAAACTTCGTCACCCCTTTTGATTCTTACACCATTTTCGCTCTTCTTCTTGCTATTTTTTTCTCAGTTCTTTCTGTGTGCATTCCCGTGTCTGTGTTGCGAGGAATCAAAGAGGAAGAGAAGAGAATAGAGTTTATGGATCTATCGTGTGTGTGTTTGGAGATGGAGCTAAAAGAAAACAAAAATGGCATCTTGAGATTTTTTTTATGAAGATGATAATGAATGAAGATGAAAATGGATGAAGATGATAAAAAAATCCTCCTCACTGGAAAATGGAGTGTTGTATATATTTCTGGGTCTAGAAGAAGAAAATAAAATATCAATATGTGGGTTCTCTTTGTTATGGTGTGTGCCTATCGTGTCCCCCTCCCTTTTCTTGTTAATGAATTGGAAAAATCCAAAGGAATATTCCAAGTGGGCCCCCTAATTTTGTCCTTTTATCAATTTGTTAACAAAATGGAATAAAATGTGAGGGGTAGGGGCGTTGAGGTATGGTAGTGAAGTGGGTGAGGTGAGGGTGGGGTACATGGTAAGGCGAGAGTAAAGAATGGATAAAACTGGACTTGAGAGGGACAAAATTAGGTGTCTACAACTGTCTTTTATTTTTGGGTAATAATTCAAGCCAATAGTTCGTCGCAAGGTCGATGGTCCTTCGACTGAACCGTCGATGATCATTTTTCCTTTGCTTTGCCCATTTTAATCCAAATCTTCCTTCACACTATTTTTATCCCGAAATCACTAAAGTATACTATTAAATACAATAGTAGTTACTTGAAAACACACAATTATACTAAGAGAAAGGCCTAAAATGTTCCATCAAATGCCGGAACATCAACACCCTCAACTTAAGGAAATTGCTTGTCCTCAAGCAACTCAATACCAAGATACATATATGAAAAATATCTTGATGGGCATTTCACAGTAAAATCAACACGATCATACAATCATTCCACTACCAATTTGGTTATGCTATCTCAACACACATGGATCTATTACTGACATTAACTACTAATCAGCATATTCACACCTACAGATACAACACCCTACAAAAATAAGTAAGACAGATATAACTTAATATGCCCTCATAGTAAAAGAAGTCCAACTCACATTACACAGTTAAATCATGGAAAAAACTAAGCTTCTCACTCTCAGAAAAAAAGTTACAAAACATAGTGTACACCTATAAGCTTGACCTTATTATCTAATGTTCTCTCATGATTGACTCGCCAAGATCAAGTAGGGCTTGCTAAGGGTTGTAATGAGGTTTTAGGCTTGGTGAGGGTTATTCATTTGGATAAGTGACTTAAAGTACCAAACTTCACTCTCCTTACCCATTTTGGTAGCTACTCACCAGAATTAAAGGTCCTTTCCTTCATTCGCAGTCAATATTATCCATTCGCGCCTTTGTCGCAACCCTGATATTTTTTAAGACAACATTAGCCACCCTTAACTTATGCTGATGCAGAGAGTTGAGGTACCCAATATCTATTTAGAAATCTAACAAGACCAGGGTCAGATGCTACCTCTTAAATAAATTTTAACTCAACCTTCTAGGATGCTAACAATCCAACAGTAGCTTACCTAGGTTAAAGTTCACAATGTCCACAATTTTACCAGGGCCAAAGCTAAGTGCTAACACCTTCTAGAGATTGAATCAAACTCATTTGGATAGAAAAAAATACTAACAAAGCTCAATAGGGTTGACAAAGAAACCACAATTGTTTTGGTGGGTCATTCATTTGGCTAAGTGGACTAAAAAAAAGGAGGCCTACTATCCTTTCTTATTAGGTCAAAACACACGACAACATCTAATGAATCGGGCAAGTTCTAGGTGTAACACTTATGCCAGAATTACACGAATACTCTCCCACATAGGCACTAAGTTAATTTCTACCTTACTAATTCTTGGGGTCCAGATCACATAGCTATGCTTTGCTTCACTACTAACTTCATGCCAGTATAAGAATCACACATGGTTACACAACACTTTACTACTTGGTAAGAGGAAATAATTATGCAAAAATTGAAAAACAAAACTTTGCCACGATCACTTGTCATTCATATATATAACAAGGTGCTAATGAAAAGTGCATTTTTATATCGTAAAATAATATTAATAACTGAACAGAACTTAAGAAAGGAAATATTGTAATACCCTGCACTTCTACCTAGCTTAAAATCGTCCCAAAAATGTTAAAGACTTGCTTTAAAATATGAATCCACTTTATATAAATATGGAATTTTTGTTGTATGGAAAATTGTATAAGCTTTCCATCGATACCAAATTCGCCCAAATCCAACACTCGGGTGAAGAGTTAGAGCCATTTTAGTAAGATAATGTGCCACTTGAGCCATCAATGCATCACGAAGCAAGCCAAAATGGCAATCGTCAAAATCCAGTGAGCCTCCGTGATTATGGTGCATCGCGCCAAGGCTCAAATTCAGAATTGTCCCTTTCTAGTGTTTCAGCGCGATACCACCGCGTTGAGGTAAGATTCCAGGTCCCATCCAGTATTGCAACGCGATTTCACCGCATCGGCCGTCAGCCCAGTTCCCAGTTGACAATTTTTAGTGGCACGATATGATAGAGCCGCATTACGCCAGGTGCCCAAATTGGGTTTTAAGTTACTAAAAATAAAAACTTTCTGAGGGAAATTGGGTCTTTTTCCATGACCCAAATCAACCTTTAACCACGAAATTATGCCCTAAAAACCCTATTATATCACTTTTCCTCACTTTCTCTCAAGAACAAAATCATTCTCCCTCAAGAGGAAAAACCCTAGCTTAATAAATCATGGCCAATTCCAGGAATTTTTCTAAGATCTTCAATAATTTAGATTTCCAGGTATGTCAAGTGTTGATTCATGGGTCCCTTTTACCTATTAAGCTCAAGGATCCTTTTTCAATTCAAAGATTGTATATTTAAGATTATTCATGATTTATTTGAATTGGAATTCATGTTCATGTTGTTGTTGGGTTTTTATCCATGTTATAGACTATTAATTTCAAGAATTGATCTTAGTGTGTGATGATTTATGTGGTATTCTTGATAAACCCTTCAAATTGCAAGTTGAATTATGTAGCCATGATAATTTGATTTATTGATTATTGTATAACCAAATCATGCTCCCCATATGTTTGATAAAATGCCTATGTGAAGAAAATAGTGCCTTCATAGCATGTTATTATGAAATCCCCATTCACGTACAAGTTAGTGCATGTAAAGTGTTTGATGAAATGTCTTAGTCAATGAATTATGGATATATATAGCCATTGTTGTGCTTTCAAGCTTGTGCCATGATTTACTTTTATGCTATCGAGTCCTGGGGCTATTAAATACCCAATAATTTAGCTGTGTCCCTAGAGCCAGTGTCATGTTTTCACGATACTCTCAGTCAAGCCATAATTAGTAGAATTCAGTCAGTCATGTGACTCAAGAAAACTCAGTAAACTCGGTATCAGTCTAGTCCCATTCATTAATCTCAGGAATCTCAATGATCTCAGTTAGTCATCATGTCTTAGTAGTATTCAGTTCAGACCTTATTAAACTCAGTTATCTAGCAGAATAATAATGCTCAACTTACACATCAATTTAGTGCAAGGTGGTCTTCGTCAATATATTTACCAACTTTGGAGTCGAGGTCAAATCCACAGGAGACAATATAAGTGGCGATTAAACTCGTTTGAAACTAAAGCTACAAGTTAAATTCAAATAACTGGCACGAAAAGACAAAATGAAGGTTTTGGAGATGAGCAAATAATTGTTGGTCACTTTAGTTTTAGTGAGTGTAATCAAGAGTTTATGGAAAACCAGAATTATGTTCACTATGGGTTTTAGTACTTGACAGATGCTAATAGTGATTCAAGATTCTCACGATAGGTAGGAACAACGGATTGTCTTTATTGAAGTTATGCCTAAATGTCTCTCGACCTACTTAAGCATTTAACTACCTAATCCTCTTAGACTTAGGGAATTTATATTCACTGACCAGACTTCACCTTAGGTTAATTAACCTTGTTACATCGTCAATTATTAAATGAAAGGTTGGTAGTTTCCAAGTCCTTGTCAATAATTCACTTCCTACTATAGTTGATTTCTTATCTAAAGCAAATCAAAGCAGGTGCTATCTATCATTTGAAACCAATAGACAATAATTAAAACATCAAAATTATCAAGGAGTCCTATTACCTTTAGAATCTTGAACTCTTAGCAACTTACGAAGACCTAACCCACAGATCCCATAATTTGGGCTAAAGGGATTTAGCCACTCATAATGTAATAATTGATAGAACAAGTTGAATTCATAATTTGAAAGATGAAATTACAGTAAGATGAATAGCAGCGATTGTTTCTCAGATTGGATCAAAGTAGAAATCCCAAAATATTGATGATAATCTCTTCAAAGTTAATTGTTTTGTTCAAGCCAAGAAACTAGAGTAAAAATAACAAAATACGTGCATTCTAAAAAAGGTTTAGAATCCTTATTAGAAAACCCTAAACTATGCTTTAAATACTTTAGCCTAATTATGGAAACAAAATCACAGAGTTCAGTGTTCTTCTCAGATTAGGTTACGACATGCGTGACGCCTTATCAGGAGGCTGACGACTTATCACGGATGTCATCAGCTCCTCTTCAATTTTGACAATTTCTTCTTAAGATTGATGGTGAATCCTGATGGCTTATCAAAAGTATGATGACATATCAGATAATGTTGTCACTTCTCCACCTCAGCTCCCATGTTCTGTCTAAGGCTGACGGCGACTCTGACGGCTTATGACTAGGCTGACGGCTTATCACCTGTTGTCGTCACTTCTTCCAACTGAATCTCATTCTCTATTTAAGGCTGACGATAAAGCTGGTAACCTATCAAAGTGATGACGACTTATCAGGAATGTCGTCAGCCATACTTCTCTTCACCTTCTCCAAGGTCAATCAATTTACAATCAATTGTGTATGTTATTGAAGAGCAACAACGTGACACACAGAAATCAAGATATGGCATCAAATCAGCAACAACGACCATGCATGTATCAAGCTTACACTATCCAAATAAGTTAGCAACTAGCAACATAACCAGTGTGACCTCACTACAAAAAAGTCCCACTTTACTTATATCAGAAATTACATATGTAACCATGGGGACAATCACCAGACACTCACTCTCAGAATGAAGTTCCAATCAATGTATGCCGAATACCATAGCTTGCCCTTATTTTCATTACCAAGATTCTCAGACAGGTCAGCTAGGATCACTATAGGTCTTCTCTTTGGCTTGTAATGTAGGCTAGTGGTTGGTATGATACTCGATGATATTTAAAGTGACTAAGCCTCCTTGACACTACACTAGTTTTTGGGGTTTCACTCATTCTCCTTTTTCTATTCTTCTCTTTTCTTGATCACACTTATTCAGGATGGGTGCGGTTCTTTTCTACAATTACTTTTTTTTTTCACAACTTTTCTTTTCTTGCTCTTTTCCACCGTACCAAGCTTTTTATTCTTTTCTTTTACCCTACCTTTCTTCTTACTCATTTTACATCACGCACCCCTGTGATAGCCACCCTCAACTTAGGGCATTTATCGAAGTCAAGGTACACAGTGTCCAAGGAGGACCAGGGCCAAAATAGGTTGATTATGATATAAATCGGTCAATGATAGGTATCATAAAAAAAATAGGATATTTAGGCTTAAAATAGGGATCAAGGGATATAATGCATATAGGGAAGGTCATTTAGGCTAAAGTGGGCTAATATCAAAATGGTCTATGATCCTTTCCTAATCCCTATCCTTCAACCTAGGTTAGACTAACTGGGAAAGTTCTCAATCCAACATACAAAGGGAACTAAGTAATATCTCATACGCACATGGCACACAAGTATATCACAAGTTACTACTTATCCGATACATGCAATTGTTTAGCAATGGTTATCAAGTTACTAGAACTAATACTATACAAATATGAATAGTTGTCTCAATTAGATGCACATCACACAGTTACAAAGTAGACAATTGGAGAGGTATTTATCATTCCCCAAAAAACAACAACAACAAAAATATGTCAACTATCGTAGATACTTATTTTTCTCCTAGTTAACCACAACACATCACAAAATAAAACACAATATGCCTAAACATTCGGGCTTTACTAGGAACAAGACTCCGGGGAAAAGAGGCACGACAACAAAAACCCCAAGAGGACATCAACACCACAAGTAGCCCCACCCTCAACTTAAAATCATGCAATGTCCCCAATGCGTCAAACCAAAACAAGAGAGTTAAAACATACCTGTGGCACAATGGGTGCAAAGATCTAATGTCAATCATATAATACAAATACAGACAACAAAATACCTTGGGTTGCCTCCCAAGCACCGCCTGATTTAATGTCGCGGTACGACTAGGTTATCTTGACTACTAAGAATACATCAAGATACCTTGAAAGTTCTTCATCCTTTATCTCTCCACCTTGAGAATATGAATTTCACCCCCAACTTAGAGTCCGTCTTCTTTTCTCGATCATTCAGGGTGGTACAAAAATTAAGAAGTCAAGTAATGGATTGAGCATGGTAAACCACTCGACCTTAAATTGAGGTGAGTTTTTAAGTTGCTCATCTAATGTAAAATCAAGAATATTGTATTCTTGTTCCTCATATTCACACTCTTCCACTATTTTATATGATTCCACAGACAAGATATCATCTAAGCATAATGTGCAAAAATACTTCAAGTGAGGCTCAACTAATTCTACTTCAAAATTTACACTATCTACTACACACTCACTTTAATTCACCTTCTCAATGTCAGTCTCAAGATCAAGATGACAATCGAGTGGTTACGATTCTTGAGTTTTCTCCTCAAATTGGCTAATGTCCTCCTCATATTCTTCTTTGTTTAGTCACTATAAACATGGTGAGAGTGGTAACTCTTTTAGCTCTACCCAAAGTTGTTCTTGATTCTCTAAAATTTGTTTCATCAATTTGTTCACTCGAATCGTGACAACACACATATATTTAGTATGATCACTTTGACCACAAGCCAAATACCAAGTTACAGTAAGTAGGAAAGTATCCGCATCATATTGTAAAGGTCCAGTCCATGCACTTCCAGGTAAATTTGGACAGCAAGACTCAAAAGTTGGTCCCCCACAATAATAACAAGAATCGTCATAATAATCGTCATTACTCAAAAACCCATCTATCCAGGCTGAGATCTCAAGAAAGGTGTGATAAAAATAAAAATAAAAATAAAAGAAAATAAAAAATAAACTAAATAAATATTTACAAGTTTGAATTTAATCAAGTAAGCTAAAATTCCAAACCAACTCAATACGCCAAATTGTTCCCCGACAACGGAGCCATTTTTGATAACGCTCAACTTACATGTCAATTTAGTGCAAGGCGATCATCGTCAATATATTTACCCAGCTTTGGAGTCGAGGTCGAATCCACAGGGAACAATATGAGTGGCGATTAAACTCGTTTGAAACTAAAGCTACAAGTTAAATTCAAACAACTGGCACAAAAAGACAAAATGAGGGTTTTGGAGATTAGTAATAATTGTTGGTCACTTTAGTTTCAGTGTTTGTAATCAAGATATTATGGAAAACCAGAATTATGTTCATTATGGGTTTTGGTACTTGACAGATACTAATAGTGATTCAAGATTCTCATGATAGGTAGGAACAACAGATTGTCTTTATCGAAGTTATGCCTAAATGTCTCTCGACCTACTTAAGCATTTAATTACCTAATCCTCTCGGACTTAGAGAATTTATATTCACTAACCATACTTCACCTCAGGTTAATTAACCTTGTTACAGCGTCAATTATTAAACGGAAGGTTAGTAACTTCCAAGTCCCTGTCAATAATTCACTTCCTACTATAGTTGATTTCTTATCCTAAGCAAATCAAAGCAGGTGCTATCTATTGTTTGAAACCAATAGACAATAATTAAAACATCAAAATTATCAAAGAGTCCTATTACCTTTAGAATCTTGAACTCTTAGCAACTTACGAAGACCTAACCCACAGATCCCATAATTTGGGCTAAAGGGATTTAGCCACTCATAATGTAATAATTGATAGAACAAGTTGAATTCATAATTTGAAAGATGAAATTACAGTAAGATGAATAGCAGCGATTGTTTCTCAGATTAGATCAAAGTAGCAATCCCAAAATATTGATGATAATCTCTTCAAAGTTAATTGTTTTGTTCAAGCCAAGAAACTAGAGAGAAAATAACAAAATATGTGCATCCCAAAATAGGTTCAGAATCCTTCTTAGAAAACCCTAAACTATGATTTAAATACTTCAACCTAATTATGGAAACAAAATCACAGAGTTCAGTATTCTTCTCCGATTAAGTGACGACACGTGTGATGCCTTATCAGGAGGCTGACGACTTATCATGGATATCATCAGCTACTCTTCAATTTTGATAATTTCTGCTTAAGGATGATGGTGAATCTTAATGGCTTATCAAAACTGTGATGACATATCAGACAATGTCGTCACTTCTCCACCTTAGCTCCCATGTTTTGTCTAAGGCTGACGGTAACTCTAACGGCTTATCACAAGGCTGACAGTTTATCACATGTCGTCGTCACTTCTTCCAACTAAATCTCATTCTCTATTTAAGGCTAACAATGAAGTTGATAACCTATTAGAGTGCTGATGACTTATCAAAAATGTCGTCAGCCACACTTCTCTTGTATTTACTTCAGATTTTAACTCTTTTACTTCCATCATTTTTTGTTCTCTTGCCTCTTGACTTCCACTGCAAAATCAAAGATAAAACAATTAAAAACGATAAAGGTTTCTTAAGACTTTGCAATTATTCTCAGTTAAAAGCCTCAAATGTGTTAGCATATGCTCCACATCACATAACTCAGTAGCATTCTGTCAGTTAATTGAATTCAGTAGTATTCCGTCAATTAACAAAAATCTAGTGAACTCAGTTCAATCTAGTTTATCAGTAAAAATTAGTAACAAATCAGTCCAACCTAGTATGAACTACAAAATCAGTTCTGTGTTTATTCAATTGGGAGTAGGATTCAGCACCGAGTAAACTCAGGGATGAGGACACACACTGTTAGCCAATAGAGGGTATGATCCTTAGTAGTAATCCCTACATTCCAGAACTGTATAGCCAGCATAGGTTGAGATTTACCCCTACAAGTCTAGGGACTATACATCTTCTTTGAGTTTTCCTTACAAGAAGGGTTGATAGAAGAGCTCCCTGTCAGAGAGGGTTTACTCATAACTTGTATTTACCAGTAGTATGGTACTGACACCCTTCTAGCTAGGGTTATAGGTTGGACCACACCAGTTCATATTCGGGGCATGTCAATTAGATGATTACCTCCCACAGTCTCAGTTTTAGATTTAGTCTCAGTAATAGAACTTAGTTCAATTATACAGATATTAGGACTGTCAGATACAATCACTCAGCTCAGTACAAAACTCAGTTGGTTCCATCAGAATTAACACTATCAGATATAGTCATCCAGCTTAATCTAGAACTCAGATAGCCCTTTAGATTCAGGACTGTCAGATATAATCACCCAGTCCAATAAATAGCTAAAATAGTATTTCAGTATCAGTATACTCAATTATTAGTTATTAGTAATATAGTACCAGTAACCTTAGATATTGGTTACTTGTAAACTCCGTAATTCATATCATCAACAGACTCGATTATTCTGTATCCTAGTATTAGTAAACTCAGATGTTAGTACATCAGTATTTAGTATTATCACAACCCTAGTCCCACTTTATCTAATCATGCATAAATTTCTCACGTATTCATGTTTATTTCATCAGTCAGTTATTATTGTTCATGCATATGAACCCTTGAATTTAGCCTACCTCACTTTCATACCAGTACATTCAATCGTACTAATGCATTTGTGCTATGATGTTTTATACCATAGATTTAGAAGCACGAGCTCCCAAACATCCTTAGTAGATCAGACGTTCAGCAGCCAGATTAGTAGTGAGTCCTCATCATTCGAGGATAGTATGATTATTTTATTACTTTATTATTTTTATAGTTCGGATTTAGTTAAGGACATGTCCCATCAACTCCATAGATTTCAGATAGTTTAGAGGCTTTCAGACTACAACATGTTTCAAACAGTTTATTTCAGTTTTTGGTATTTTTATACCCATTACAGACATTATTTTATATTCAGTATTAGTTTAATTTTGAACCTTATGAACTTACAGCTTATATTCTATATATTTATAGTATATTATTCAGTGCTCAATTACAAATATTAGTCATGTGCTAGCTTGTGGTCCTTCGGGGTCATGAACACCGTGTAATATTTGGGTACCAGATTCGGGGCGTTACAAATATGCAAACGTACAATTAATGAACATGCACACAATAACATTAATAACTGAACAGAACTTAAGAAAATAAATATGCAAACCTACAATTAAAGAACATGCAAATAACTCATGGTACAAGTATGCCACCCCTCATAAATACAAATATATATTATCCTCAAAGCATCAAATAAAAGTACAAAGAAGTGTGGTATACTTTTATTGCCTCTCATTCATCTGAGGCATTGATGAAGTATGGCAAGGCTCCAGCGTCCTCACCGGGTTCAATGTTGACCCCCATGGTGGTGGAAATACTCACAATCTCTCCTTTCGGAATCGGAGGTACCACATCTCTTGCCAGATCTACAGGTTGCCCCCTAGCTGGGGCAGAACTAGTAAACACTCTAGTTGCTTCATCCTGAAGCTTCTTCTGCCTCTTCTCTTCTTCCTTCTTCAACTTCTTAGCTGCTCTCTTTGAATCATAGTCAAATATTTGCTCAGGTAACATAGATGAAATCCTTTTCCTTTTAGCAACTTCCTTACGGCTTTTTCATCTTTATCATCTGTCTTTGCCACCTTTTTACCCTTATCTTTGATTGATTGCCCCATTAAATCAAAAAGACCTTCATCTTCATTACTTGTAATTTGAACAGAATCAAATGTGGTCTGTTGTGGCTACTGAATTATCTTATCCACATCATCCTAGAGTTTTGCAAAATCTGAAATGGATAGGGTATCTAGCTTCTTATTAATACACTTCGCCTTGTTATCCATCGTAGATGGATGTTCCTGAAAGGCCGGTTTGCTTGCTCCATAATTCTCTCAATAAAGGATTTGAAATCTGCCCCCCATATAGCTAATTTCTTTTTAATTCTTTTCTGTGCTCATACATACTTTGCAAAAATTTCCTAGATCAGCCTGTATTCTGAGTATTGGGGCAGAACTGATGCAGAATCTGCAATTCCATCCATGGGCATCAAAGCTAAATCTGATGCAGTAGTAGAAGGCACGTACGTAGCAAGTGACAATGGCATACCTGAAGGACTCTCTGATGACTCTAGAATTGGTGCCGACTGAGTTTGCTGAGCTGGAGGACTGTTGATTTGCATATCAAACTTTGACTCATCGTTTTTCTTATTAATATCTTGCTTGTGTATTGACGGGATCTCATTATCAACTCTGCTGATCAAAGGAACCTTCGCTTGCTTACATAATTCTGTGATAAGGCATAGGAATGGCATCACAGTCTAAGTCTTGTGAGCACGGAAGAAAATTCATCAAAAATAATGTGGCCAAAATCCACTGTCAGTGCCTCAATCAAAGCATCAACAATCACAGCACTAGTGAGTTCTATACAGTCATCACCACCTATTGGCATCAACCTCAGCCTCATAATTTCCCACCAGAACTTGGCCTTACAACTTAGGGACGACTTGGATATCTTTTCTTGGGGGTTGTATAGCCATGCAGGCTCTTCTCTCTCTATCAGTATCCTGGCTAACCACAACCTTTGTTGGGTCCATACAAACTATCGATGCTCTATGTCCGGTATTGCATGGGGTATCTGATATTCATCTCCAATTAAGAATCTATTAAACGTGCGCTCTAAAATATCTATATCAACTCCATGAATACAAACGGTGTCTAGCTTATTCATGTCATCCGCTGATGCACTTCGAGGATATTCTTTTTCAAGCAACGCCACGTAATTGGCCAAAAATTCACAGACCAGATTTTTTTGATAGGTCCCAAACGACCTTCTTATCTATTCCAGTTCATACTCATAATCGACGCTCAAGCTCTGGGTATTCGTGCAAGGTCGTGGTCACAATTTGATACTCTTCAAAACATATCCCTATTTATGGCTACCTTGTTTGTTGATGCCATCCCGTTGTAAAAATGCTCTTGAGCACCCTCAATCTGCCACCGTATAGTTTCCTGTACTTGCGAATCCTTGCGCCGAACCAAATTCGAATCCTCTTGTTCAGGATTCTCCTCTTGGATGGGGTTAGGTACTTCAACCCCTTTCTCCACCAGAATTGAACTTGAGTTGTTGTTGCTACTACTTTCACCCTCCTCTTCAGGCAGGGAGGATGAAGAAATGACCTGCTGATTTCGCTGAGTATTGCTTGCCGGTACGTCCACCCCCTATTATCTGGCCCCTTGGCATCTACCTCTACCTCTGGTGGTTGGTAATTTTTTTGCTATGATACCTACAATCAATAGGTTATCAGTTCACAAACTCAAATAAGAAAACAGGAAAAATTATTGGCCAGCGACTGCTAGGGCGATGGTCCATCGGTCCTGCGATAGTCTGTCGACCCAAACCATCGGGGTCATTCCAGTAACATTGAATCTAAGAAAGTGGAGACGGTTTCAGGAGACGGTTTGTTGGGTATTCAACAGTCCGTCTCTCTGACCGTCGCCTATCATTTTCACTTTTAGCCTTCGTTTTAGCATTTCATCAAACACTTTGCACACTTTCATTTCAAGCATGATTATTCATGGATTTTTCACCAATAATACACTACTCATTTTGCTTTTTCTTGATCCATGGGCTACTCAGACTTCACCCAGGATAAAGTTTCTCATATTTTCTCTCAGTTCAGACCCACATAAATGAACTCAAGATCAGAGAGAAATATTTTAATATTGCAAACTTCACATGCTCTATTTATTCTTGGTGTTGAATAACATAGAAAGTAATGGTGAGAACATACCTTAGTGTTGCAGTACTTGCTTATTCTCCTAACTTATACTCTAAACGCTGGACACAATATGACACCTGACTTTTATGAAGAACTCTTTGCTGCTTATGATTGAAAGAACAAAGAGAATACAGACTTTAAATAGATAGGGAAGAGGGAAGTGGAAAGTCTTCAGAGAGAATGAAAGGGTTCAGGTGCATTGAATAGTTTGGGAGTTACTCAACTGCTTTAAATTATCTATATTTAAAACCATTTTGGTTGGATAAGAATGAAAAATTTGGCTATTTAAATCAATCCGACCTGACCCACTGAAATAGGGTTATGTGCGACGGTTAGTGTGGCGGTGCATCGCATAAGCGATGATCCATCGGGAGACCTATTAGTCTATTCCAGAGAACTTACCTTGGTGCACATTGGCGATAGTTGAGTCGATGGTCCATCAAGTATGTGACGGTCCATCGGTCAACCCATCATGATTCTTCCAGTAACCTGGTTTCTAGACTTTGCTTCGATGGCTACCACGACGGTCCGCGGAGTCACCGACAATCCATCGAATAACCCGTCGGTCAGCCCCAAACTTTTTTAGCTTTTGTACTGTCTGACCTGCACACCTACACAAACCCTTTAGCTTGTACAAAACAACAAAACAAACACCCAAATAACTCAAACTAGTGCTTTACAACAACACACAGTGGGTTGCCTCCCACTAGCGCCTGATTTATTATCGCGACACGACTTAGTTATCTCAATTACTCAGACTTCATCAAGATAAATAGTACCAATACTCTTTATCGAGTCCTTTGGACTGATATATAGTTTCACAAGTTGCCCATTTACCTTGAAGACACTTTCGTCTTCATTTTCAAGTACCACTAGTCCAAATGAGTAGACTTGACTTACTTTAAATGGACCAAACCATTTGGATTTGAGCTTACTTGGAAATAATTTGAGTCTAGAGTTGAATAGAAGCACCAAGTTACCTTTCTGGAAATCCCGCTTTTTGATCCTGCTGTTGTGGTACTTCTTTATTCTTTCCTTGTATAGGTCGCCCGATCATAATCTCCAAGACAGAACTCATCCATCTTATTTAGCTGCCCCAGTCACATATTCGCTGCCTCATTCCAATTTAAATTAAGCTGCTTCATTGCCTACAACACTTTATGCTCTAGCTTAATCGGCAAATGGCACGCCTTGCCATAAACCAATTGGTATGGCGAAATGCCAATGGGTGTCTTGAAAACCATTCGATATGACCATAAGGCATCGTCCAGCTTCCTAGACCAATCCTTCCGGCTAGCATTTACAGTCTTGGCCAAGATAGCTTTGATTTCCCAATTAGAGATCTCCATCTGCCCACTAGTCTGTGAGTTATATGGAGTAGCCACCTTATGCTATTTTACTCCATATTTTGCCAAGGCGGCTCTAAATATCTTATTGCAAAAGTGCAATCCTCCATCGCTTATAATGGTACGTGGTACCCCAAAGCGAGAGAAGATATTTCTCTTTAAAAATGCAATAACCCCTTTTCCCTGATTATTCGCCAGAGCCACAGCTTTGACCCATTTTGACATGTAATCAACAACAACTAGTATGTACTTCATCCCAAATGAGCTTACAAAAGGTCACATGAAATCAATGCCCTACACATCAAATTATTCTACCTCCAGCATTTTAGACATTGATATCTCATGGTACGTTGAGATGGACCCTTGCCTTTGACATTGGTCACATCTCTTCACAAACTCATAAGGATCCTTGAAAAAAGAGGCCAATAGTAGCCACTATGAAGCACTTTCCTTGCAGTCTGATCACCTGCATGGTGACCTCCAACTGGGGAAGCATGACTTGCTTCTAGTATACTCCACATATCTACTTCTGGGATGCACGCCTAATAATACCATCCGCACATCGCCGAAAAAAATACGGCTCATCCCATAAGTAATCGTTCACATTATGGAGAAACTTTTTCCTTTAATGAAAGGAAATATTCTATGGGATCACCTCGCTCACCACATAATTTGTAAAATCAGAATACCAAGGTATTTTCTCTATAACAACAACCAAGATTTCCTCATCAGGAAATGCATCATTGATCTCTAATTCATCTCTGGCTTCTTGCCCCCCTTCAAGCCTAGACAGGTGGTCCGCAACTTGATTTTTGTAACCCTTCCGATCTTTGACTTCAAAGTCAAACTCTTAAAGCAGCAACTCTCATCTAATCAACCTTGTCTTAGCATCTTATTTCTCCATCAAATATCTTAAGGCTGCGTGGTCAGTATGGACCACCACCTTGGTTCCTAGCAAATACGCCCGAAACTTTTCAAAGGCATAAATAATTGCAAGGAGTTCCTATTCTGTGATGGTGTTGTTCTTTTGAGCTCCATTCAGCGTTTTTCTAGCATAATAAATTGGATGAAATAATTTGTCTTTCTTTTGTCCTAGCACAGCTCCAAGGGCAATACCGCTTGCATCACACATGATCTCAGACGGTTTTGACCAATCTGGTGCAACAATAATAGGAGAATCAACCTACTACTCTTTAAGGCATTCAAATTCCTTCAAGCAATCATCATCAAAGGAGAATTTGACTTCCTTCTCAAAAATTTTGCATAAGGGATTTGCAATCTTTGAGAAGTCCTTTATGAACCTCCTATAGAAGCCAGCATGACCAAGGAAACTTCGCACCCCCTTCATTCAAATAGGAGGTGGAAGCTTCTCTATAATATCAATTTTTTTTTGATCAACTTCAATTACCTTTGCTGAAATTTTGTGACCGAGAACAATGCCCTCCTTCACCATGAAGTGGCATTTTTTCCAACAAAGCACAAGATTGTACTCCTCACACTGTTGCAAGGCCCTTCTCAGATTCAGTTAGCAGAGCTCAAAAGAATCACCAATAACTGAGAAATCATCCATAAACACCTCTAAGGTGTTTTCAACCATATCAGAGAATATCAACATTATGCACCGCTGAAAAGTAGTAGGTGCATTACACAACCCGAAAGACATCCTCTTGAAAGAAAATGTTCTATATGGGCATGTGAATGTCATATTCTCCTGATCTTTAGGGGCAATACAGATCTGGTTATAGACATAATAGCCATCTAAAAAACAATACCACCCCCTTCCCACCAATCGATCAATCATTAAATCCATAAAGGGCATAAGGAAGTAGTCTTTCAAAGTCCATGAGTTTAGTTTGCGATAGTTCATGCAAACTCTCCACCCAGTCATAGGTCTGAGAGGAATTAACTTATTCTTTTCATTTTTAACAACATTCATGCCCCCTTTCTTGGGCATACATTGAACTGGGCTTACCCATTTACTGTTAGAAATAGGATAAACCACTCCTGCGTCCAGCCACTTAATAATTTCCTTCTTAACCGCCTCTTGCATTGGTGGGTTAAGATGGAATTAATGCTCAATGGTTGCAGTACAATCTTTCTTAAGTTATATCTTATGAGTGTAGATGCTAGGGGGAATGCCAATAATATCTGTAATATTCAAGCCAATTGCTCTTTTGTACCTCTGAAGCACCAAAATAAGTGCTTTCACCTGCTGCTCACCCAAATTAGCTGTAATAGTAATGGGTAACATGTTTCCATTTCCCAGAAATATGTATCTTAAATGCCCTGGTAGCTCTTTTAATTCCGACACTGGTGGCTCTTTAATGGATGGCTTAGCCGGTGGTGTTGGTCGATTCATAAGATCAAGATCTAGCTTCTTAGGAGCATAAAAATATGATCCCATTCTTGTCAAAGCATAAATAGTCTCTTCATACTCCTCAGTGCCTTCACAATCAAAATTCATCAGCACCGTAGCTAGAGGCTCAATGAAAAATTTCTCCTCTATCAACACCTCATGTTCATATTTGTAATATACATCAATAAATAAGAACACACTCATTTCTTTATGCTGCTACATCGATTGGAACACATCAAATTGCACCCCTTCATCATTTAGCCTAAATAAGAGCTCATTAGCTCACAAATCAATCAGCATACTTCCGATTACGATGAAAGGTCGACCCAAGATTATGGGCACCTCGAAGTCTACCTCACAATCCAGAATAATGAAATCTGCAGGAAATATGAAGCTAGCGACCTTCACCAGTACATCATAAAAATACCAACAGGTTGTTTTACCGACCTATCCACCATCATAAGTTACATGTTGGTGGGTGTGGTGTAACTCTCCAAATCTGGTACCCGAAATACTACATGGTGCTCATGACCACGAAGGACCACAAGCTAACCCATGACTGATATATGTACCTGTACACTAAATAATATACTGTATAAATACAGAAATAAAGGCTGAAAAGCCATAAGGTTCAAAACTGTAACATAACTGATAAAACATAACATCTGGAGGGGGCATGAAATACCCAAAACAACTAAAATAACTATCTACACATGCTAGTTCAAAAGCCTTTAAACTGTCTGAATAAGGAGTGTATGGGACATGTCCCCAACCAACTCCAATGACTAAAATAAATTAATTAATGAGATAATAAAGTAATGGTCATGTCCTCGAAGGATGAGGACTCACTGCTAACTCTGACTGCTGAAACTGGAATGCTATTAATGCTCTGGAGCTCATGCTTCTAAACCTATAGTATAAAACACCATAGCACAAATGCGTCAGTAGGTTTGAATGTACTGGTATACATGTAAGGTAGGCTGAATGTAAAGGGTTTACATACTGAACTACACTAACTGACTGCATAACATGAACGTTAGAATACATGTATGACTACATAATAACTATAACTGAGTTTGTGATAACAAGATTACTGAGTCTGAGTATTGATAACATGAGATACTGATATCTGTATAACTGAAATAACTGATACTGAGTGACTGTATTTAATAGTCTAGGTTCTGATGAAACTAGCTGAGTTCTGTACTGTTCTGAGTTGACTATATCTGACAGTCCTGAATCCTATAGAACTATCTGAGTTCTATTACTGAGATTGAATAACTATATCTAATAGTCCTGATTTGTACTAAAATTGTGGGAAGCATTCATCTAACCTACATGCCTCAAATAATCTATTATAGATCTGTATCCCTAATTGGAAGGGTGTCAATATCGCGCCACTAGTAAGGAGAATCTGTGAGTGACCCTCATATAATAGGTAACTCTAGTGAGAACGGTGGGAACCCTCATATAACAGGTTAAGATACCTCATCTACCCTCATATAAAAGGCTACGATGTCTCAACCTATGTTGGCTACGTAGTTCTGAAAGACAAGGATTTCTTCTAAGAATCACACCCTCATATAATAGGTGGGTTCCCATCCTTGGATTCACTCGGTGCTAATTTCTAATCCCATCTAAATAGACACTGAACATGATTAACTAAATTAACTAGACTGAGTTAACTAAATTTCTGTAGACTGACGGAATGTTATTAAGATTACTAAATTTCTAAGATTTCTGAGATTAATGAGTTTACTGAGTTTTCCTGAGTCACATGATTGATTGATTTTTCTATGAACATGGCTTGACTGAGAGTATCTTGAAAACATGCCACTGGCTCTAGGTACACTACTAATTGTCGGGTACAAGTACCCCCAAGACTCGATAGCATAAAACTGAAAAAGCATGACTTTCTTGAATACATGATCAACATCGACAATCCATTATATAATAAAGATGGGGATTTCATGAAGTACAAGTGCTAAAGCACCACAATGGCTACACATATATCCATAATTCATTGACAAAGACATTTTATCAAACACTTATTGGGATTTCATATTATCATACTAGAATGGTAATTTTCCTTCACATAGGCATTAATCAAACACATGGAAACCATGTTTTGGTTATACAATCATCAACACATCTAATAATCATGGATACATCGATCAACGTGTAAATTTAAGGGTTTATCATGATTATTATGCCAATATCACATCCTAGGGTCAATCATTGGAATATGTAATTTCAAACATGAATCAAAACCCCACAATATCATGAACATGAATTTCAATTCAATTTAAATCATGAACATTCATAAATACACAAATCTTTGATTTTGAAAAGAGATTCTTCAGCTCCATGGGTGAAAGGGACCCATGAATCAACACATGACATACCTGGTTTATGATTTTCTTTAAGCTCCTAGACTTGAAGAACTTGGCATCTCTTAGCTTCCTAAAGAATGATTTGGATCTTGTTCTTGGGGATTATCTATGAGAGAAAACCCTAATTTGATGTTGTCGATAGATAATGAACTTATGAGCCATGGTCTGATATAATTAGGGGTTAGAATGGGTTGAAAAAAATCTAAATACCCTTTACAAAATGACTTTAAAATAACTGAACAAACTATGCGATAATGGGTGTGATGATTTGTCGTTGGGTTGATGATCCATTTTGACGGTCTATTGGTCTTGACCATCGCACCAGGGAAGAATAGGGGTTCATTGTCTATGTTGTGATGGCTTAGACGATGGTCCATTGCTAGCTCGACATTCCGTTAGGCTGAGTTATCTCCCTTAGGCAGAAGGTGGTCTCACTGTCTCTGCTATAATGGTTTGGGTGACGGTCCATCGGCCCTTATCGTCACACCTCGGTAGTTTTGACTGCTTTCTGTAAAATGACCATAACTTTCTACCCCAATACCAAATTTGGATGAAATTGGTATCGTTGGAAATCTAATTCAATTTCCCACATAAAAAAATTAAAAATTTTAAAAATTCCACGTATATAAAAGTGGATTCATCTTTCAAAGTAAGTTTCTAACATACTTGCGATGATTTCAAGCAAGGTAGAAGTATGGGTTATTACAATATCTCCCTTTTGAGAACATTCATCCTCGAATGAGACTGAGTGAGAGGGCAGAAGATAAATTAAAGTACATACTGAACATGACTAACTATAACATGATCTCATGAATGACATGACTGATAACTGAATATATATCACACTAAACATGCATATCTGGTGCAGGAGTAACTGATTTTTTATTGCATGACTTAATTACTAATAAGATGAGTTTCTCATCAAACTGAACATGCATATCTTATGCATGAATACATAACTGAACTGATACATGAATGCATGACTGACTATGCAATGGTAATTAATACCAAGTTTATAATGGAATTCTGAACATAAATTATATACCAAGCTTGACACTGAAATCTGAACATGTAACTAAAAAGTTTAAGGAGAATTGTTACCATGAGCTAGATCTGAGTTGGCGGAGAAGAGGTAAGGATACTTGGTATGCATGTTTGCTTCTGCTTTCCACGTATCTCCCTTGATGGATTGATTTTGCCAAAGAATTTTGACTCGAGGGACTTCTTTATTCCTCAGCCTACGAGTTTTATAGTCAAGAATTTCAACTGAAATCTCTTCATAAGAGAGGTTGTTCTGAACATTTATGCTCTGAATAGGGACTACAATTGCTAGGTCACCTATAAACTTTTTGAGCAAAGAGACATGGAAGACCGAATGAACTAAGGCTAGATCTGAAGGTAATTCGAGCTTATAAGCTATCTTGCCAAAGTGACTGAGAATTTTGAAGGGACTGACATATCGGGGGCTAAGCTTTTCCTTCTTGCAAATCTCTTCACTCCCTTTATGGGAGATATCTTTAGATAGACATAATCACCAATCTCAAACTTGAGATCCTTTCTGTGTACATTTGCATACGAATTTTATCGGCTCTGAGCAGCATGGAGTCTTTCTCTGATCAACTAGAATTTCTCTAAAGTGTTGAATACTAAGTTAGGCCCTATAATTAAGGCCTCACTAACTTCAAACCAACCGATTGGAGATCTTTATCTCCTACCATAGAGAGCTTTAAAGGGAGCCATCCAAATACTGGAATGATAGTTGTTGTTGTATGCAAACTCAACCAAAGGCAAGTGGTCATCCTAGCTACCCTTGAAATCAATTGAATATGCCCTTAGCATATCTTCTAAAGTATGAATGGTCCTTTCTGCTTGACCATCTGTCTGAAGATAAAAGGTTGTACTGAGATAAACTTGGGTACCAAGACCTTTTTGGAATGCTTTCCAGAAATAAGAGGTGAACTGGGTACCTCTGTTTGAAATAGTAGATAATAAAACACCGTGCAATCTGATCAACTCTCTGATGTAGAGTTTGGCGTAATCCTTGGCTGAACAAGAGGTATGGAATGGAAGAAAATGAGCTGATTTGGTCATCCTATCTACAATGACCCAAACTAAATCATGTTGGCGATGAATACGAGGCAAACCCGTCATGAAGTCCATGTTCACTTATTACCACTTCTAAGTATGAATACTAAACTCCTACATGGACCCACTAGGCTTCTGATGCTCTATCTTAACCTACTGACGTATAAATCACTTATCCACAAACTCTGCAATATCTCCCTTCATCCCACTCCACCAATAGTTTTCCTGCAAGTCATGGTACATCTTTGTGGCCCCTGGTTGAATAGAGTAGCACGTACCCTGTGCTTTTGCAAGAATTCACTGCCTTAATTCGTCTACACCTAGAACACACAAACGACCTTGACAACACAAAATACCATATCCCCCTTGGGAGAAAACCTCTATTTTCTGATCCTTGACTGACTCTTTCAACTTGACAAGACTGGTATCTCTATCTTGGTTTTCTTTTACCTCAGAAACCAGAGATGATTCTGAACTACTCTAAACCTATATATCACTCTCTTTTGTATCGACTAAGCTAATACCTAGTCTGGTAAGCTGATGGATTTCTTGAGCTAACTTCTTCTTACTATCCTTAACATGAGAAAAACTACCCATAGATGTCTACTGAGAGTGTCGGCCGCTACATTGGCCTTGACCGAATGATAAAGGAAACTCATGTAGTAATCTTTCAAGAGCTCTAACCACCTTCTCTTAAGAAGATTGAGATTTTTCTAAAGAAAGACATACTGAAGGCTCTTATTATTTGTGAACACATCCATATGAACTTCGTATAGATAATGCCTCCAAATCTTCAACGCAAATACTATGGCTGCTAACTCAAGATCGTGAGTAGGATAATTCTTCTCATAAAGTTTAAGCTGTGTAGATGCGTAGGCTATGACCTTACCATATTACATGAGGACACAAACCAAACCTACTCTGGATGTATCAAAATACACTACAAACCCATTTGAACCATCCGAAAGAGTTAAGACTGAAGTTGAGGTGAGTCGAGTCTTCAACTCCTAAAAACTCTTCTCGTAAAGATCTAACCACTGAAACTTAAATTTCTTTGGAGTCAATCTAGATATAGGGGATGCAATAGAAGGAGACCCCTCAACAAATTATCTGTAATAGCTAGCCAAACCTAAGAAACTCCTGATATCTAATGGAGAGATAGGTCTGGGCCAATTTCTTACTGCTTCGGCATTTTGAGGATCAACCCTAATATTATCACTGAAAATGATAGGATCAAGAAATGCTACTGACCTTAGCTAAAATTCATACTTACTAAATTTGGTAAACAACTGATGATCTTAGAGGGTCTGAAGTACGAGTCTGATAGGGTCTGCATGATCACGCTCACTGTAAAAATAGACCAGAATATCATCTATAAAGACTATAATGAACATGTCTAAGTACTGCTTGAACACATGGTTCATCAAGTCCGTGAAAGTTGTTGGGGCATTGGTAAGACCCAAGGATATAACTAAGAATTCTATGTGACCATACCGAGTACAAAAGGTTGTTTTTGGAATGTCACATACTCTGACTTTGAGCTAATGATAGCCTGATCTGAGGTCTATCTTAGAGAAATAGCTGGCACCCTAAAGTTGGTCAAACACATCATTAATTCTGGGAAGTCGATACTTGTTCTTGACCATGACTTTATTGAGCTGATGCTAAGCAATGCATATTTTAAGAGAATCGTCTTTCTTGCACACGAATAAGACCGGTGTACCCCACGGGAACACACTGGTCTGATGAATCCCTTATCTAGGAGATCTTTCAACTTCTCTTTCAATTCTTTGAGTTCTTCTGGTGCCATTCTGTATGGTAAAATAGATATAGGCTGAGTACCTAGAAGAAGATCAATGCAGAAGTTTATTTCCCTTTTGGGAGGAATTCCTGGAAGATCTTTGGGAAAGACATCTAAATATTCATTTATGACTGGGACTGATTCAAGACTGGGAGTTTTATAAATAGTGTCCTTAAATCGAACAAGATGATAGACATATCCTTTAGATATCATTTTCCTTGCCCAAAGGTAGGAAATAAGCCGACCTCTGAAAGCCAAAGTGCTACCCCTCCACTTTAAGATAAGTTCATTCAAAAACTGAAACTGGACTATTTTATTTCTATAGTCGACTTTGGCATAGCAGGAATAAATCCAATCCATTCTGACAATGACATCAAAATCAGTTATCTCTAATTCGATTAAGTCTACTAAAGTGACTTTCTGAAATATCATAACTGGGCAGTTCCTGTATACCCGCGGGGCTATGATAGTTTTACCCACTAGGGTAGAGATTGAAAGGGATCTTCTAGAATTTTGGGACTAATTTTGAAATCGCCTGCTATATAGGGAGTAACAAAAGACAAAGAAGCTCCTGGATCTAGCAAAGCATAAACATGCACATGAAAGATCTGTAACATACCAGTAACCATATCAGGAGAATTTTCCTGATCTTGTCGGGACTGAAGATCAAAGAGTCTGTTTGGGCGTTGCCCACTAGTAGTGCTGGAGGTGGCACCCTGCTAGTTTAGGTGACCGAACTAAGCTGGGGACTGGTTCTGCTGACACTAAGGACCTGGCTGAGGATAGTGTTTGACTCTGTGGCCTGGCTTGCTACATCCAAAATAAATACCACTACCAGCTCTGCAAATACCCTCATGGTGCTTGCCATAAGTCTGGCAAAGAGGATAGGTACTGGTACTACTAACACTACCCTGAGACTTAGAGCTTAGCGCTCTATCTCTATTACCATCCCTAAACTTAGGAGCTGGAGCACTAGCTGAAGAAGGAGATGGAACTGCTGACTTAGGATGAAACTTAGAATGATTTCCTCCTTCTAATTTGGCTTAGAAAAGTTGAAAATACCTATCATTGCTCTCTTATTCTACTTCTCCCTCATCTTAATATTTTGCTCTTTTATTTGCTGAGCATGGGTCATAAGCCTGGCTATGTTTATATCACTATTCATCTTCACGGACCTTCACTCATTGACTACATTATCATTCACCCCAGAACAAACTTACTTTTCTTAGCCCTGCTATCTGCAACCACATAAGGAGCATATCTAGCTAATTGAGTAAACTTAAGAGAATACTCTTTCACTGTTATGTTGCCCTGCCTGAGATAGATAAATTCTAATACTTTAGCTTTTATTAGCTCTAGGGGAAATAATCTATCTAAACATGCAGTAGAAAACTCCACCCACTCAATAGGCCCTGTATCTACAGCCCTCTCTAACTTTCACTATTTGTACCAACTTTGAGCAATATCCTGCAACTGATTTGCAACTAGCTCTGCACTCTTACTAGAAGTAACCCCCATGATATCCGTACCCTTCTAAACTTGATCAAGATATTCATGAGGGTCCTCATCTAACTTAGACCTGAAAAAAGATGGAGAATTTATTTGGGTGAAGTCCTGAATCTTGGCTGCAGCTGAATTGGCCACTGGGTTTGCCGAAACGATAGCTGGTCATTCATTCTGAGCAGCAACTGACTGAGCAAGAGTAGTGAATACAACTCTAAACTCTACATAAGAGACATATTTGCCTAAAGGATCTTTGAGCTGAGGGGCTGGTTGATTCCCGTTTCTTCTTTTAGAAGGCATGTTCTATAGAAAACAAAGAAGAAATGGATTAAACTGAGAGATTGACTTGAGATTATGCTTACTAGTACGACATGAATACTGAAAGAAGGAAAACTGCTCCTAAAACATCCTATAGCCTCCTGCACATAAATGTGGCGTGCAACACACCCATGTACAAGACTACTATATGCAGCTTTAAGACTTCCTAGGACTCTATTGAACCTTAGGAACTAATACCAAGTTTGTAACACCCTAAATTTGGTACTCGGAATGCTACACGGTGCTCATGACCCTGAAAGACCATAATCTAACCCATGACTAATATCTGTACATGTACACTACATAATATACTATATAAATGCAAAAATAAAGGCTGAAAGGAAATAAGGTTCAAAACTATAACATAACTGATAAAACACAATATCTAGAAGGGGTATGAAATACCCAAAACAACTAAAATAACATATTTAATCTGAAAGACACTAAACTATCTGAATAAGGAGTGTATGGGACTTGTCCCCAACTAACTCCAACTACTAAAATAAATTAATTAATAAGATAATAAATTAATGGTCATGTCCTTGAAGGATGAGGACTCACTGCTAACTCTAACTACTAAAACTAGAATGTTACTAATGCATCAGTATATTTGAATATACCGGTATACATGTAAGGTAGGCTGAATGCAAAGGGTTCATATGCATGAAGTACACTAACTGACTGCATAACATAAATGTGAGAATACATGCATGACTACATAATAATTATAACTGAGTTTGTGATAACATGATTACTGAGACTGAGTGCTGATAACATGAGATACTAATATCTATATAACTAAAATAAATGATACTGAGTGACTGTATCTGACATTCTATGTTCTGATGGAACTAGCTGAGTTCCGTACTGTTCTGAGTTGACTGCATCTAATAGTCCTAAATCCTATAGAATTATCTAAGTTCTATTACTGAGACTAAATGACTGTATCTGATATTTTTAATTTTGTACTAAAACTGTGGGAAGTATTCATCTAACCGACATGCCCCAAATAATGCATTATAGCTGAGTTGGGGTCTAATCTGTTACCCCAATTAGAAAGTTGACAATACCGCACCACTGGTAAGGAAAATCTATGAGTAACCCTTATATAATAGGTAACTCTAGTGAGAAGGGGTGGGAACCCTTATATAATAGGTTAAACTACCTCATCTACCCTCATATAGCAGGCTATGATGTCTCAACATACGCTGGCTACATAGTTTTGGAACGCAAGGATTTTTTTCTAAGAATCACACCCTCATACAACAGGTGGGTTCCCATCCTTGGGTTCGCTCGGTGCTAATTTCTACTCCCATTTGAATAAACATTGAACATGATTAATTGAACTGACTGGACTGAGTTAATTGAATTTCTGTGGACTGACGGAATGCTACTAAGATTACTAAATTTCTGAGATTTCTAAGATTACTGAGTTTACTGAGTCACATGCCTGACTGAATTTCTATGAACATAGCTCAACTGAGAGTATCTTGAAAACATGACACTGGCTCTAGGCACACAGCTAATTGTCGTGTACAAGTACCCCCAGGACTCGATAGCATGAAACTGACAAAGCATGACTTTCTTGAATACATGCCCAACATCGATAATCCATAATATAATAAAGATGGGGATTTCATGAATTACAAGTGCTAAAGCACAACAATGGCTACACTTATATCCATAATTCATTGACAAAGACATTTTATCAAACACTTAACATGCATGAACTCGTACATAAATGGGGATTTTATATTATCATACTAGAATGGCACTTTGTCTTCACATAGGCATTTAATCAAACACATGGGAAGCATGCTTTGGTTATACAATCATCAACACATCTAATAATCATGGATACATCCATCAACGTGTAAATTTAAGGGTTTATCATGATTATTATGCAAATCATCACATCTAGGGTCAATCATTGGAATATGTAATTTGAAACATGAATCAAAACCCCACAACATCATGAACATGAATTTTAATTTAATTTAAATTATTGAACATTCATAAATATACAAATCTTGGATTTTGAAAAGAGATTCTTGAGATTCATGGGTGAAAGGGACCCATGAATCAATACATGACATACCTGGGTTGTGAGTTTCTTGAAGTTCCTGGACTTGAAGAACTTGAAATCTCTTAATTTCTTGAAGAATGATTTGGATATTGTTCTTGGGGATTATCTTTGAGTGAAAACCCTAATTTGATATTATAGATGGATAATGAACTTATATCCCTTGGTCTGATATAATTAGGGGTTAGAATGGGTAAAAAAAGACCCAAATACCCTTTTAAAAATGACTATAAATAATTGAATGAACTATACTACAGTGGGTGCGATGGTCCATCGCTGGATCGATGGTTCGTTGGTCCTGACCGTCGCACCTGGGAAGAATAGAGTTCACTGTCTCTTCTATGATGGCTTGGGTGACGGTTTGTCGCTAGCTCGATATTCTGTTGGCCTGAACCATCTCCCTTAGGCAGAAGGTGGTCTCACTACCTCCTATGCGATGGTTTGGGCGACGGTCCATTGCTAGCTCGAAGGTCCATCAGCCCTCATCGTCACACCTGGGCAGTTTTGACTGTTTTCTGTAAAACGACCTTAACTTTCTTCCTTTATACTGGATTTGGACAAAATTGGTATCATTGGAAAGCTAATTCAATTTTTCATATGAAAAAAAGGTGAAAATATTAAAAATTCTACATATATAAAAGTGGATTCATCTTTCAAAGTAAGTTTCTAACATACTTGGGATGATTTCAAGCTAGGTAGAATTATGAGGTATTACATGTAGGGTCTCCTAAACCCAAATTATTATAAACAGCTAATGGCATCATTGATACTCACTCCTAGATCACATAAGGCCTTAGTAAATTCCAGCGACCCAATCGTACAAGGAATATTGAATTCTCCTAGGTCTACCTTCTTCTGCACCAAGGACCTTGTAGAAATAAAATACAATGATGGAGATTATCCACTGGTTCATAGCTTACCGCTCTTTTATTCGTTTCAAGATCCTTCATAAATTTAGCATATCCTGGTATTTGGTCAAGTGCCTCTACCAAAGGCACATTCACTGTCAGCTGCTTCAACATTGCCATGAATTTACTAAATTTTGTGTCATCGGCCTTATTCTTCAATCTCTGAGGAAAATAAGGTGGTGGTTTTGGGAGAGTATTCACCACTACTTTACTCTCCTTTCCCTTACTTTTCTCCAATTCATCAATCTGCTGATGATTGGATGGTGTCTTAGCAATAACTTCATCCAATTTTTCAAACTCTGTTAAGTTTCTTTATGTTAAGTTTCTTTATGCTCAATATCTTCTGCAATCACATCTTTGCCCATAGATGGGCTTGTTACTAACTTACTATTCTATGTGGTAATTTTCATACAGGAGCCATCATTTTGAGGATTCTGAACTGTATTACTTGGCAAAGTTCTGCTCTTTCTCTAATTCAATGTTTCTGAGAGTTAGCTCATTTATTGCTCTAACTTCTTGATAGAAGTAGAGTGTGAGTTTACCAATTGACTCATGGAAGACAAGTCACTCATCATAGTGGTCACCCCAGAGTTGGTAGTATCAACTTCCTTCAATAATTTCTCCATCATTTCCTCCATGGACATATTTCCAGAGCTAGTTGCAGCATTATCTCTGCTTCCAGGAGGTACATATGGTCCACTCCTATTATTTTTTCTCTTCCAGTTCCCTTGATCTCTATCTATATAACTAGCTTTATCATAATAGTTCTGACTTTGATTTCCTTGGTTACTGCCTCGGAAACCCCCCTAATTATTTAGATAGTTTGCCTCTTATTTCGAATCAAAATCAGTTCTTCCCTGGGATGCAATAGCTTTCACCTTCTCTGTTTTTCCAGATAATAGATGCTTAGTTAACAAATCCATTTTTGTCTTTAAATGTTCCATATCTTGGTCACGTTCTTCCTCCTTCTTGCATTGCTCTACATTCATATTACCAGACACAGTAGGGCTTGCTACCACAGAATCCCTGTTATGCTAAGCTCTACTTTGTTTGGTTATTCGATCAAGCCTTTCCGAGGCCTCTTGAAAAGTGAGATCCATAAATGATCGCCCTGCAGCATCATCAACAGCTGGCTTCGTGATAGATTTCAAAGCCCGATAAAGAGTTTCCATAAGATGAATATCTGTCGTATTATGGTTCAGACACTATGTTAGCTTCTTTTTAAACCTCTCTCATTTCTCGTGAAGAGGTTCAGTTAGGAGCTACCTAAATTTATTAATCTCATCCCTCAATTGTACCTTTCTAGAAGACGGAAAGAACCTTTCTAGGAAAGCCTCTTTCAACTGCCTCCAGTTGGTTATAGAATCAGGCGTCTGCTCATTAAGCCATAATATTGCCTCCCCAGATAGAGACAGCAGGATAGACGCAGGCATATGGCATTCCGTCCCAATCCCAGTTTATCAAAGGACTTATAAATAGTGACAAAGTTCACTAAATGCATATTGGGATCATCTCTTGGGATTCCACCGAACAACCCTTTCAGATGAAGGAGTTGAATCATTGTACTGGTAATATTGAACTTTCCTCCTAGCGCTAGAGGTGGAGGAATAATAGCTCCAGTAGAACCAGCTCCGTCCATTCCTTCCTCATCATCATTAAAATCAAATTTCACAGCTTGGCGATCAGGTCTGGCCCTGAAAGGACATTTTTTGTTTACATTTATGTTCACTGGTGCATCTACATTCTCTGCACGCCTTTGATTAATAGGATCTAAAAAGTCATCATCCATGAAATATTTATCATTAGGATTAGGATGACGTGCCTACTGACCATCATTCTGCTGATTTAGTTGAGCTCTAGCCAAAGTGGCTAGTCTCTCAGCATCTTAAGGATCTACCTTTCTGCCAATTAGTTGCGGTTTTGGATATATTGGTAATAATGGTGCACAATAACTCCCCTACACAGAACAAAAACAACAAACAAAAGTAAAATTCAGGAAACTTGACCAAAGGTCAATTAACAAGCACAAACTTAATTAACAACTATATTCCCCAGCAACGGTGCCAAAATTTGATACGCCCAAATTACACCTCTCTTACGAGAGAGTAAGCGGTCGCTGTCAAATATAGAACCCAACTGGGTTGGGTATTGAATCCCACATGGATTACCGTTTTCACTAAGTATTGTGACTGTTGTTAGACTGTTGATCTAAGGTTCTTAAGTAGAAGGGAGTTTCAATCTGTTAACAAAATTCTTTCGTATTTATATCACACAAGGTCCAGCTACTGAGAGTTAATGTATATGTAATTTAAATGAGAATGGATTAACTAGAGTTATACTCACCAAGATGTTCAAACAGTTAGAGTTGTGAGTTTGTGCTCGAATTCTAATTCAATCAGTTAGGTTTGTGAGTTTGTGCTCGAATTCTAATTCAATCATTTAGGGTTGTGAGTTTGTGCTTGAATTCTAACTTATGTGTTCAATTGCAAGAATTATTGAATTCTAAGAATTACTCATGTGTTTCTCAATCTAATGAGTGTTTCACCCTTTACTTCTATCGAACTTAAAAGATTCATGCATTATTCAATAACACTCTCATGAGGGTTGATCCTGTTAAGGCATCAACCTGTTAACCCAAAGGGTAAACCTATGGAGTTTATGTGAATCACTTATTTTCCTAATATCCACTTTCTTGTCAGATAAGTGGTGTTCATGGGATCACTTCTCAAGTTTTCAACCAAGAGATGTCATTATAATGAAGAAAGATTCATGCAATTTTGATAGATGTTAGAAATCAAACTAATTCACAACCCCAAAATAGTTCTCTATATCAAGGCTCCCATAACCCTAGTTATGGGAGTTTAGCTACTCATCTCTATGTAAGAAATCAAAGATATATTAATGTTCATAAATGGCTTCAAGAGAGTACTTATAAAAGTCACAATATTGTTCTTCTTAATCTTTAATGGAAAATATAAAAACTAATAATCAGATCTCAATCTCTAGATTCAAATATAAATGAAAAGTGTTACACAACTCTCAATGGAGGAGACAGTATGAAACTAATGACCACAAAATAAAATCTGAAATTACCCTAATACTTGGTATTTTATGAGACCACAGCTGGGGTTTTAAAAGTCAAATTTGGAATTTCTGCTTCATGGTAGACGAGTCAAGCAATGGTTCATCGAAGGATCGATGGTCCATCGCCTAGACCATCGTTGGACCTACAGTGCTTCATTTTCTGTTCCTGATCAATGAGTAGGGTGACGATTCGTTGAGGGGCCGGTGATCCATCACTTAGATCGTTGCCTGGCTTCCAGTTTTCCTAATTGTGTTTCTTGGCATTGGTTATGGCCGATGGTTAATCGCAGAGTTAACGGTTCATTGCTTGGACCATCACAGGATCCAGAGTCACTGTCTTTTATTTTTGGGCGATGGTTCAAGCCGATGGTTAATCACAAGGTCATCGGTCCATCGACTAAACCGTCAATGATCATTTTTCCTTTGCTTTGCCCAGTTTAATCCAAATCATCCTGCACACAATTTTTATCCTGAAATCACTGAAGTATATTGTTAAATACAACAGTAGTTATTTGAAAACACACAATTATCCTAACAAAAAGGCATAAAATGTTCCGTCAAAAGCCAAAACATCAGTGTCTCGAAAAAGTCCAAGTTTCTATACCTAAAAGGGTAATAATAGGACCTAAAATAGTGGACTGCATGAAAATAGGATATGCTAAAAGTAGTAAAGCATATCGATTTTTGATTCGTAAATCTGAACATCCAAATATCACTGAAAATACGGCTATTGAATCAGATAATATTGAGTTCATTAAACACATTTAACCGTATAAAACTAGACATGAATAGTCTAGTGGAGGATCTAAATGACCTCGAGATGAGCCAAGTTTAGCATCTATTTGGTAATTCATGTTTATGGATTCTATCATTTCTATGCTAATTTGGTTGGGATTTGATGGGTTAAATCCCCAAATTCCACATGATTTTGATGAGTGAAAGGTCCAAGTTCTAGAAAGCTCAAGGTCATCTTCGAAAGAAGGGTTTTGGGTGAAGTGTAGGAATACATATCATCCTTGAAAAAGGGATGTGGAAACATAAGTAATGATTGACAATTATGTATGTAGTTTGCTAAATTTTCACTATCTTAGACATAAGGGTGAATGTGAGGTTGACTATACCATAGGTATCATCCTAGAAATAAGGCTGCCTAGACTGAGGTTGTGGTTACAACTTTTTTAACACACCTATTAGATATTCAAAAGTATCAATGGGTGAAAGTTTGGTGTTTTGTTAAAAGACTAGCATCAAAATCCATAACCAAACCTACCCATATTTGTCTTACTAAATTGATGCTGATTGCTAACACCCACATATCACTCCCTTAGTAATGCACAATCCCAAGATCTGTGCATAATGGTTAAAATTTAATTATTCGTAGCCCCGAATTTATACTAGAAAACCCTAAAAAAGAAACATTAGTATAGGTATCTATGTCCCCCATTTTATCTTTTTGTACCATTTGTTTGAATTTAACTTGTAGCTATTATTTTGAATTAATTTGATCGTCACTCACATTATTCCTAATGGATTCAACCCCGACTCTAAAGTTGGATAAATATATTGATAATGATCGCCTTGCACTTAATTTGACGTGTAAGTTGAGCATTATCAAAAATGGCATTGTTGTCGGGGAACAATTTGGCATATTAAGTTAGTTTGAAATTTTAGTTTACTTGCTTGAATTAAAGCTTGTATATATGAGTTTGTGATTTTCTTTATAGGTAGATTTTATTTTATTTTTACTTTTCCCTATGGCATCTTGCACCAAGTATGAGTTTTATAGTTGGAAGTCCTATCTTGACAACCTATGTTCATATTGTGATGGACCACACTTCAGGAGAGATTGTAACTATGCTTTTTGGAGAGAGACGGAATCTCCATCTCAATCCTATAGGCAGTATGGTTGTCCTTTATGTGGTATTCAAAATGGACATTGGGGTATTTGTCTAAATGCCCCTCCCCAAATTGCTAGTTTTTCTTATGAGATTAATAGGTCTTTTGATGAGAAGAAGGAAGAGCAACATATCGAGTCCAATAGTCATGACCCAAGGTTATTATCTATTTTGGATTCGGTAGATACAATGGGGGAGAATATAGAATACATCATAAAGAATGGACAAGTGTCAAGAAAGAGATAATGGGTAAAGAAGAAAAGCTTGAAATAATCCCTAAAATGCCCACCTCCCGAGAGAAGGTTTGTCAAGAAGAGAAACCAAGCTATGATGACAATCTTGGTTGCGAAGACTCCTCGGTGACTTCCCAATCATCTAACTCATATTAAGAAGAAGAAGCCATAATAAAATAAATGATACTAGAGTCAAGAGAAGAATCAAAGCTAATCTCTTATAATGACTAGTTCATTTCGAGGTGGAGATTCTTTGGAGGAGGCTAACCCAAAATTAGGTGTTGGACCTCGTTCAACCCACTTTTAAACATTATTCTTAGAGGATATAATGTGGATCCATCCTTTTGAACAAATGAAGGATTGTAGGATGACGGAGTCCAACTCTTATATTTTGGAATTTTACATTCTAAAGGAGCATATGGAACCCCATCGATCAATGGCCAAGAAACTCAACTTCCATTGTATAAGGAATGGTCTATTGATGTGCTCACTTTTTCCTAAAGAACAAATTTGAAAAGTTGATATCAAATTGGGCAAAAGGTTCAAGTCTTCCAAATGGAGAGATTGAAACTTGCTTGACATATCGTTGCATCTTCCAAGCCTCATCTTTGAAGATCTAAATTTTTTATCCCTATGTTGCTCATTTCATTTTGAACAAAAGTTGGGACGGAAATTCAACTCTTCTAAGTGGAGACACAAAAGAAGAGGTGGAGGCAGAGGTGTCGTGCCCCAACATTAAATGAAAAGCATGATGTGAGGCAACCCATCATGCCACGAAAAGTGTCAAGTATCATTTTTATTCATGAATGATAGAATAGAATTAATCTTTATTTTTGTGCATGCATAACCCATGAGATATTAGTACTAAAGAAATTTTGATTGAATTTGAAAGAGAAACGTGTGAAATAGGCAATTTGAACTAAACAAAAGTGCAGAAAACTAGGTTGTTTGGTCTCAGTTACCGCAACCACAGTCTGTTCCACCATGATCGCAGAGTCCACGTGACTGCGATCACAGAACTAGGACCATGATCGCGGTTAATTCAGTTTAAAAAACCATTTGGCTGCCCATTTCCCCCACACTCCTTAAATTTCTCTCAAAAATTCTCTCTAATTTGTGGAAATACATAGCATATTCAAGAATCAACTCACCCTCTTGTGTCATCGGATCTAGTAAGTTGTCTTAACTCCCTCGATTTGGATACGATTATCTGCTAAGAACTTAAAATATAGAAAAAGGTCTAAAATAGTGTTTTCGTTGCTAACTACATACTTAGTTGTAATAATTGTTGTGATACGCTATTGTAGTTGGTGTACACGCTATTAGGAAGTCTTTAGTACCCAAATTTACGCTTTAAGCGGTCAAAGAAATTATGTGCACCCTGTGTTTTATCGAATGCCCCAAAGAGTCCAATTATAATTCTTTAAAGTTTAGGGGTTGTAATCGCATATTCTAGGCTTTAATACATTGTTTATAATGTTGTCATACCTAGTTGAAATTAGGGATTAAGGGTTAAAATTACATTTCTAAGTAATGTGTAGAAACTGTCAACTCAGTCTAAGGTACCACGATTGCGGACCCAATTACCGCGATCGCGGTCAATATTCCACGATTGCCATACCTGAGGGCAGTTTTTAGCAGACTTCAAAACATCTGCACATCCCTCACTGGCCCTAAAACGTTCATAACACTACCACATGAGATAACCTGTTTAATTTAGCATATTTTCGGTATGATAATAATAATGTTGGCCTAAGTTGCATTGTCTACAGGTTCACAGCCTCAAAAATGGGAGATTTTATAATACTAGATTCATGGCCACACAATGCCAACACACCTACTATGATGATTATCACAAGACTAAGTTACTCCTTGAATCATGTATTAACTTAGACAAGTTAGAGGAGAAGATCCCAAAATTCCATGCAAGACTCACTGTGACTCGGTGGATGTGATTTCCCCCGAAACCCAGCTATGCTAATGAGTACTAGGTGCGTGAGTTCTACACAAACCTCAGTGTAGTTTCTCTCACAAACCCAATGATGATAATTTGGGTCAAACAAATGAACTTCAAAGCAGATCAAGTTAATATAGTGTATGGGCTCCCAGATGATGTCGTGTGTCAGTTATAGGCAAGATCATGTGAGTCGGGGACCTAGATAGCCAATATTTTATGTCCTGAAAAAGTAGTTCCCTGGTCCATCACCAAGAAAGATATTCTAATGAAGGACTTTACAGTAGAATCCAGGCCATGTTTGAACATCATATGCAGCCGAGTATCTCCATGAACCTATATAACCATTGTCATGAATTTGAGAGATTGGATGGTGGTTTGCATCCTATTTGGCATCCTGCTCAATATGGGCAAGATTTTTTTTTCAGAGTGGAGGTATTTCTAAACTCATGGAGGTATGCACCTTTTTCTTGCTTCTTTTATCATTGAGCTTTGCAAAAGGGTAGGAGTAGAAGAGTATGCTGTAGATGCTTGGATGTGCTCAGGATCATTTATCTGTCCACTTAAGTTCAGAGGCGAGAGTGCCCCAGGTTAGAGTAAGAAGAGGAAAGTGGACACAGGTAAATCAATCTAAGAGGGAAAAGATTCTTATAGACCTTCGCCAGCCAACCCCCATGATGACATCTCAAGTCAAATGATAGAGGTTAGGGAGCTAGTGTCCTAATTTCCTCAGGGACTAGGAGAGCTATCCACCACTCGTCACTCATATGTAACTTGATCAAATTATGACATATATCGTGAGGAGCAAAAAAACCAGCGAGTAACTATTGCCAGCTTAGAGAGAGCCTGCTTAGCCTTGGCGGGATCACACCGGGACCTTAAGGAGTTACATGAGAAGATGTTTTTAAAAATAATTAAATTATGACTATAAATAATAATATAATATAATTAGTTAATGAAAAATTTTAACATGGTTGTTGTTAATAATGATTTAGCTAAAAAGAAGAAATTTCTAACTAGACTAAGATTGGATGTGGAAGTCATAGTAAGGTCGCACATTAAAGAATATAACAAATCTGCAGAAAGTAGGTTGAAAGGAAGTTCTAAAATGAGTGGATCAAACATTGTAGAAGACGACCACAAAAACTAAAAAAATGGAAGAAAGCTAGACAAGAAAGCACTCAACCTAAGAAGAAATTTAAGGGGAAATGCTTTAATTATGGCAAGATTGGCCATAAGTCAACAGATTGTCATGCCCCAAAGAAAGGCAAAAAGAAGGACCAAGATAATATGGCAGAATCCAAGAACAAAATGGATGATCTATGTGCCATGCTGTAAATTCTCGAGAATGGTGGATGGATTCTAGTGTCACCCACCACGTTTGTGCAAATAAAGATTCGTTTGTTGTATTTGCTCCAGATAAAGGCAAAGAGAAGATTTATATGGCAAACTCCACAACTGTAAAAGTTGAAGGAACAGGAAAAGTCTTCCTAAAAATGATTTCAAGCAAAGTGTTGACTCTTAACAATGTTCTGTATGTACCGGAGTTATGGAAGAACTTGATTTCTAAATTGTACTTAGTAAAGGAGAAGTGTACATAGGAAAAGGATACCGCACTAAGGATCTATTTAAGACGAATGTAAAGAATGTTGAAATCAATAAATGTTATGTTTCTTCTTACTTGCTTGAGTCTAATGATTTGTGGCATCAACAATTAGGGCATGTAAATTACAAAACATTTCAAAAACTGATTAACTTATAAGTTTTCCAAAACTTTGAGTGCAATAAATCAAAATGTCAAATGTGTATGATATCAAAGTATGCTAAGCATTCGTAGAAGTTCGTTGAAAGGAATTTCAATCCCTTAGACTTAATCCACACTGACATTTGTGATATGAAGTCAATACCATCTCGTGGTGGGAAAAATATTTTATAAATTTTATTGATAATTACACTAGGTACTATTATATCTATTTTCTAAATAGTAAGGATGAAGCAATAGATGCGTTTAAACAATATAAAACAAAAGTTGAAAATCAGTTAGAAAAAAAGATCAAAATGATAAAAAGTGATAGGGGTGGAGAATATGAATCTCCCTTTGCAAAAATATGTGTAGAAAATGGAATTTTCCATCAAACTATGGCCCCTTATTCACCTCAATCTAATAGAATTGCGGAAGAAAAAAAATAAACCTTTAAGGAAATGATGAAAGACTTACTAATAAGTTTAGGTTTATCGTAAAACTTATGGAGGGAAGCTATCCTTACAGCTAACCAAATACTCAATAGAGTGCCCTATAGTAAGACACAATCCATTCCATATGAAAAGGGGAAAGAAAGGAAACTCAACTTGACATATTTCAAAGTGTAGGGGTGTCTAGCGGAAGTCCAAGTTCATAGGATATGCTTAAAGTAGTAAAGCATGTAAGTTTTTAGTTCATAAATCTGAACATCTGTATATCACTAAAAATACGATAAATGAATCAAATAATGCAGAGTTCATTGAACATATTTATCTATATAAAACTAGACATGAATAGTCCAGTGGAGGGTCTAAACGACCTCGAGATGAACAAAGTGAGGATGTACATAATGATGAGAATCCAAGACATAGTACACGTCAAAGAACGTCACTTTGTTCAAATCAAATTTTGTAACATTTCTCTTAGAAAATGAGCCTCAAACATTTAAAAAGTAATGGCATCTTCAGACTCATCCTTTTGGACAGAGACGGTCAATAGTCATATTGATTCAATCTTAAGTAACCATACATGGTATTTAGTAGATCTTCCTCCAGAAAATAAACCTTTAGGTTCTAAATGGATTTTCTAAAGAAAAATGAAAGTGGATGGTACTATTGACAAATAAAAGGCAAGACTTGTAGTAAAAGGCTTTAAATAGAAGAAAGGCCTTGATTACTTTGATACATACTCGCCAGTAATGAGTTAAACGTCAATTAGGATGTCAAACGTCAATTGAAATCCATCAAATAAATGCGAAAATAGCATTCTTAAATAGAGAATTAGAGGAAGTAATTTGCATGGAACAGCCTAAGGGTTATGTGGTTGGAGGTAAAGAAAAGTATGTGTGTAAACTTGTTAAGTCACTTTATGGACAAAAACAAGCACCTAAACAGTGGCATGCAAAGTTTAACCAAACCATGTTGGCAAATGGGTTTAAGATAAATAAATGTGATAAATGTCTTTAAATTAAAGACACTCTAAATCAAAAGGTCATTGTTTGTTTGTATACGAATGATATGTTGATCATTAGTAGAGACATTTCTGATATTAATTCTACAAAATGAATGCTTGAGAGCAAGTTTGATATGAAAAACCTTGGAGTTGCGGATGTGATCTTAGGAATAAGAATCCACAAAAATCCACAAGGATTGGCATTATCGCGGTCTCATTACATCGAAAAGGTACTTGACAAGTTCAAGTATTGGAATTTGGTATTGCCAAGACTACATTAGAAGTGAGCTTTGCACTTCAAAAGAATGAAGGTGAAAGTGAGTCACAGTTGTACTACTCAAGAGTGTTGGGATGTTTGATGTTATATCATGAACTGTACACGACTAGATATAGCATGTGCTATTAGTAAGTTAAGCCGGTATATGAATAATCCCAATAAAACTTATTGGATGGCAATGAAAAGAGTTTTTGGTATCTTAAATACACTCAAGACTATGCTTTGCATTATAAGAAATATCCCACGGTAATTGAAGGATATAGTAATGCAAATTGGATTACTTGATCAAATAAAGTAAAATCTACAAGTGGATATGTATTGACTATAAGTGGAGGAGTAGTTTCTTGGAAATCATTCAAACAGACATGTATTGCTCTCTTCACAATGGAATCTGAGTTTATCACATTATATAAAGCCGGTGAAAAATCAAAATGGCTTCAAAATTTCTTAGAAGATATTTCTTATTGTCGCAAACCAGTGGCACCAGTATGTATACATTGTGGTAGCCAAGCGGTGATTGGTAGGGTAGGGAGCATGATGTATAACGGTAACTCTCATCATATAATATGAAGACATAATAGCATTAGAGAACTTATCTCTAGAGAAATTATCACTGTTGACTATGTGAAGTCAAAGGATAATGTGTTGGATCCACTTAAAAAAGTCCTATCTAGAGAAAGAGTTGAGAGAACATACAAGTGAATGGGTTTACGGCATAGGACAAGTCAGCATGGCGGTAACTCTGCTTAGTAGACTGGAGATCCCAAGTACTAGGTTCAAGGAGATCAAACAAAGTTGTGTCTTATAGGTTCAATATTGTCAATATACCCAACTCATTCTCATGATGTAGACAAAGTTTAGTATACACGGATAAGGCTTGTAGTTTGAAGCCGTTTAAATATTATCTAAATTTTACAGATTTGACCAAATAGTTTAATCTATAGGATTAAACGTTTAGAAATCACCTATGTGAGGGTGAAGTAGAAGCCTATTCAAGGAGAATGTTAGTAAAGGCCTATTCTCTAAGCTCTTATGAAACCTGGATGTGTTCATTGATGAAACAAATAAAACTGGGAGAACCATAAATGGTAAATAGTCGGTTTTCTGACATGTGTTGTCTAGGTGTATATTAAATCTTGAAGATTTAAAGATATCAAATCTAATGATTAAATGAGTGTATCCAATGCATGTTCACTACAGAAAGCTCTAAGGGAAACCCACTGATCCAGATGCAATCAGTCTTTGCTTGATGATCACATACTTGTCCATAAATTCTTCTTAAGATAGCCATTCCCCATTCATATGGGGTATTATAGGGTTCAAGTTGAATATGTGAATGGTAAATAGAGGGAATTGGTGGAGGAAAAAAATGAGATCACACTTATAAAGGAATGTATACTTAAAAATAAGGAATGTCTACTAATTCTCCCACAATGGAGGGATAAATAAACTTTCATATGTTCTTATTAAGAAACATATCTCCACATTGATAGTGAGGCAAGAACAAAAAGGTTTGTTATGTCGTCATCGTCATCGCTCACTCGGCTCGGCTTCTGCTTCAACTTCGACTTCGGTTTTGGATATGTCAAACAATTGATGAGATTAATTTTTTAGATAACGTGACTTTAAAGAAAGAAGATACACTGCTTTGGAAAAGAGGTGGCCTGCAGACACAAGTCAAGCATAGACCTGGTGCAGGTTGGGAGCAAAAGCCACGGGAATAGGCAAAATATCACCTGTGGTTGTAGGTCAGTGTAGCTCCAGCACAGACTGGATGTAGGCGACGTGATTTTTCAGTAATAATGCAATTTTCCAAAACCAATGTTTCCTTTCCTAAGAGACACCTAATGGCTATAAATACCTAACTTATTCTTCAGGTAGAGAGATAATTTTAAGAGCTTAAAAACGCTTTTTATCTTCTAAAAACTCATTGTGATCATCTCTCATTAACTGAGTTTGATAAATTCGATAGTTTAAGGTACCGCTACTATCGGATTGTGAGCCATTTTATCCTTGGAAGAAAAATTCCACAACCTAGGGTATTTGTGGGGAATTAATTTCTTAGGGAGACTCTATGAATTCGGAGGACTTGGTTCATATTCTGCTTCATAGAATATTGATTAACACACTTCTATTGAAAGGCCATTTTTTATCTTGTGTTGAAGGTGTTAAAACTTCAAGTTGTTCCTGAAAAGTTTGGTCTTGAACTTTGTTGAAGTTTATGAGAAGTTACATATAGATTTTATACTACCCGAAACAATAATCTGAAGGAATTAAATTTTCAGAATCTGTACTATTTGATTTCTAGATATTAAAGTTGTATGCTTTCTACTCTGTTGGGACTTAACAAGTTCTTTGAAGACATAAAAACTTCATCATAAGTTAAATGTCTTTCGATTGATATTGGTAGACATACAAACTTCACCGTTAAACTAGAAATAAGTAGTGTTTAAAGTTGTGACAAACTTATAAATTAGTATTTGGATCTACTAAAGTTGACTGTCTTTTTGTGACAAGAAAAAATGACTAATGATTGTCATGTTAATGATTCTGGGACAAGTGTGGCAGCAACTAATACTGCTACAACTAGTCGTATAAGTGCCTCACAGGAAATGGCACCAATGAAAAAACCCAAAAAATTCATGGGTGTTGATTTAAAAGGTGGAAACAGAAGATGTTCTTCTATCTTACAACCCTGTGGCTTCGAAAATTTATATCTGAAGAAGCTTCAGAATTGCCCAAGGAAATTTCGGACTAGGAGCGATTTGTTTTTATAGAGGCATGGAAACATTCTGATTTTCTATGCAGGAATTACATTCTAAGTGGCCTCCAAGATGACCTATACAACGTGTATAGTGAAATAAATACGTTAAAAGATTTTTGGAGTGTTCTGGAAATAAAATTCAAGACTAAGGATGTTGGAACCAAGAAGCTCTTTGTTGCAAGGTTCCTTGAATATAAAATTATTGATAGCAAGCTTGTTGTATCTCAAGTTCAAGAATTGCAAGTTATCATCCACGATCTCCCTGCAAAAGGTATGAGCTTGGTGAATACCTTATTTGAACATGTTAAAAATGTTCTTAATGTTCACATGAACTTTATTATAGATTTGGTTGTGAACGAGGCATTTTAAGTTGCTGCAATAAGAGAGAAGTTTCCACCTATGTGGAAGGACTTCAAGAGCTACTTGAAACATAAATGAAAGAAGATGACAATGGAAGATCTCATATTAAGGTTGCGTATGGAAGAAGATAACAAAGCCACTGAAAGAAGGCCAAAAGCAAATTTTACAATAAGTGGAGCAAACATTGTAGAAGACGACCATAAAAAACTAAAAAAATGGAAGAAAGACAGACAAGAAATCACTCAAACTAAGTAGAAATTTAAGGGGAAATGTTTTAATTATGGCAATATTGGCCATAAGTCAACAGATTGTTGTGACCCAAAGAAAGGCAAAAAGAAGGACCAAGATAATATGGCTGAATCCAAGAACAAAATATACGATCTATGTGTCATGTTGTCTGAATGTAACTTGGTGGAAAATCCTCAAGAATGGTGGATGGATTTTGGTGCCACCCACCATATTTGTGCAAATAAAGAGTTGTTTACTGTATTTGCTCCAGTTCAAGGTGAAGAGAAGATCTATATGGCAAATTCATAACAACAAAATTTGAAGAAACAGGAAAAGTCTGTCTGAAAATGACATCAAACAAAGTGTTGACTCTTAACAATGTCCAGTATGTACTGGAGTTAAGGAAGAACTTGATTTCTATATCACTTCTTGATAAAAATGGGTTCAAATATGTATTTGTTTTTGAAAAGAAAAAGTGGACTTAGGAAAAAGTTACTTCACTGTGGGCCTATTAAAGATGAATGTAATGAATATTGAAACCAATAAAAGTTTTGTTTCTTCTTACTTACTGAGTCTAATGATTTGTGGCATGAATGATTAGGACATGTCAATTACAAAACATTGTGAAAACTAATTAATGTAAAAAATTTTCCAAACTTTGAGCTTGATAAATCAAAATGTCAAATGTGTGTGGAATCAAAGTATGCTAAGCATCCGTATAAATCTGTTGAAATAAATTCCAAGCCCTTAGACTTAATTCACACTGATATTTGTGATATGAAGTCAACACCATCTCGTGGTGGGAAAAAGTATTTATAACTTTTATTGATGATTGCACTAGGTACTATTATGACTATTTGTTAAACAGTAAGGATAAAGCAATAGATGTGTTTAGGTAATATAAAACAGAAGTTGAAAATCAGTTAGAGAAAAGATCAAAATAATAAGAAGTGATAGGGGTAAGAATATGAATCTTTCTTTGCAGAAATATGTGTAGAGAATAGAATTTTCCATCAAAAAATAGCCCCATATTCACCTCAATTTAATAGAATTGTGGAAAGGAAAGACCAAACCTTAAAGGAAATGGTGAATTCCTTACTAATAAATTCAGGTTTACTACAAAACTTATGGGGGGAAGCTATCCTTACATCTAACCGAATACTTAATAGAGTGACTCATAATAAGACAAAATCAATTTCATACGAAAAATAGAAAGAAAGGAAACTCAACTTGAAATATTTCAGAGTATGGAGGTTTCTAGCGAAAGTCCAAGTTCCTATGCCTAAAAGGGTGAAAATATGACCTGAGACAGTAGACTGTGTGTTCATAGGATATGCTAAAAGTAGTAAAGCATGTCAGTTTTTGGTTCATAAATCCAAAAATCTAGATATCAGTAAAAATATGGCAATTGAATTAGATAATGTTGAGTATTTTTAACATATTTATCCATATAAAACTAGACATGAATAGTCTAGTGGAGAGTCTAAACGGCCTCGAGATGAACCAAGTGAGGATGTACATAATTATAAGAATCCAAGACATAGTACACATCAAAGAACGTCAACTTTATTTAGATCAAATTTTATAATTTTTCTCATAGGAAATTAGCCTCAAACATTTAAAGAAGAGATAACATCTTCAGACTTATCCTTTTGGAAAGAGGTAGTCAATAGTGAGATTGATTCAATCTTAAGCAACCATATGTGGGAGTTGGTTGACATTCTTCTCAGAAATAAACCTTTAGGTTCTAAATAGATCTTAAAAGGGAAAATAAAAGCAGATGGTACTATTGACAAATACAAGGCAAGACTCTTAGTAAAAGTCTTTAAACCGAAGAAAGGCCTTGATTACTTTGATACATACTCGCCTGTAATGAGGCTAATGTCAATTCGGATGTTAATTGGTTGGAGATGGTATATGGTCTTGGAATCCCTCAAATGGATGTAAAAATAGTATTCCTAAATGGAGAATTAGAGGAAGAAATTTACATGGAACAGACTGAGGGTTTTGTAGTTCCAAGTAAAGAAAAACAGTTGTGTAAACTTGTTAAGTCACTCTATGGACTAAAATAAGCACCTAAATAGTGGAATAAGAAGTTTGAACAAACCATGTTTCCAAATAGATTTAAGATAAACGAATGTGATCAATGTGTTTACATTAAAGACACTCCAAATCACAAAGTCATTGTTTGTTTGTATGTGGATGATATATTGATCATTAGTAGAGATATTTTTGACATAAATGCTACAAAATGAATGCTTGAGAGAAAGTTTGATATGAAAGACCTTGGAGTTATGGATGTGATCTTAGGAATAATAATCCATAAGAATTGACATTGTCACAGACTCATTACATCAAAAAGGTACTTGACAAGTTTAAGTATTTAGAAGTTGATATTCCCAAGACTTCATTGGACATGAGCTTTGAACTTCAAAACAATGAAGGTGAAAGTGACCCACTGTTGGACTATGAAAGAGTCTTGGGATATTTGATTTATATCATCAATTGTACACGACCAGACATAGCATGTGCTATTAGTAAGTTAAGTCAGTACACGAATAATCCCAATAAAACTTATTGGAGGAAAATGAAAAGAGTTTTGGGTATCTTAAATATACTCAAGTCTATGCTTTGTATTATAATAAATATCTCATGGTTATTGTAGGATATAGTGATGAAAATTGGTTTACCAGATCAAATAAAGTAAAATCCACAAGTTGATAAGTATTTACTATAGGTAGAGAAGCAGTCTCTTAGAAATCGTCCCAACAGAAATGGATTGCTCGCTTCATAATGAAATCTGAGTTTATCGCATTAGATAAAGCTGGTGAAGAAGCAGAGTAGCTCTAGAATTTCTTAGAAGATATTCCTTATTGGCCCAAACCAGTGGCACCAGTATGTATAACCTGTGATAGCTAAGTGGCGATAGGTAGGGCAGGGAGCCTAATATATAATGGTAAATCTCATCATATAAGATAAAGAATTAATACCATTAGAGAACTTCTCTCTAGTGGAATTATCATTGTTGACTATGTGAAGTCAAAGGATAGTGTGTTGGATCAATTTACAAAAGGCCTATCTAGAGAGGGAGTTGAGAAAACATCCAAAAAAATTGGGTTTACGGCCTAGGACAAGTCAGTATGGTGGTAACTCTGCCTAATAGACTGGAGATCCCAAGAGATAGGTTCTAGGAGATCAAACAAAGTTTGTCTTACAGGTTCAACATTGTCAATATACCCAACCCATTCTAATGATGTAGATAATGTTTAGTAAACAAGGATAAGGCTTGTGGTGTGATGTCTTTTAATGATTATCTAAATATGGCAGATTTGACCAATTAGTTTAATCTATAGGATTGAAAGTTTAGAAATCACCTATGTGATGGTGAAGTGGAAGCTTCTTCAAGGAGAACGTTAGGAAAGGCCTATTCTATAAGCTCTCATGAAACTAGGATGTGTTCGTGGTTGAAACAAACAAAATCATCATAACCATAAATGGTAAAAGGCTGGTTGTGTGATATGTGTTGTCTAGGTGTACATTAAATCTCGACGGTTCAAAGATATCAAATCTACTGATTGACCGAGTGCATCCGATGTATATTCACTACGAAAAGTTTAAATGGAAACCACTTATCCAAATGTAATGTTTTCTTGATGATGACATATTTGTCCATAAATACTTCATAAGATAGTCATTCCTCGTTCATGTGGGAGATTGTTGGGTTCAAGTTGAATGTGTAAATGATAAATGGAGGAAATTGGTGAAGGGAAAAAATTAGATCACACTTAAAAAGGAAAGTGTACTAAAAATAAGGGAAGTCTACTAATTCTGCACATTGGTGGGAGAAAGAAACTATCATATTTTCTTATTAGGAAACACGTCTCCACATGGATAGTGAGCCAAGAACAAAGAGATGTCTCGCACCGTCGTCATCTCTTGATTGACTAGTCTTAGTCTTCGGCTTCAAATTTTTTAAATAATCGATGAGATTAATTTTTTAGATAACGCGACTTTAGAGAAAAAAGACACACTATTTTGGAAAAGAGGCGACCTACGGACGTAGGTCAAGCACAGACCTGGCGCGGGTCAGGCGCAGAAGCGATTGGAATGGACGAAACGTCACCTGCTGCCACAGGTTAGCGCAGTTCCAGCACAGACTAGACACAGATGACGTGACTGTTCAGTAACAATGCAATTTTTCAGAACCATGCTTCCTTTCCAAAGGGATACCTAATGGCTATAAATAATTGACTTATTCCTTAAGTATAGAGATAATTTTAAGAGCTGAAATACACTTATTGTCTTCTAAAAACTCATTGTGATCATCTTTGGTTGAGTAAGTTCGACGTATCCGATAGTTTAAGGTTCAGCTACTGTCTGATTGTGAGCTATTTGATCCTGGGAGGAAAAATTCCGCAACACTGGGTACTTGAGGGGAATTATTCCTTAAGTACACTCCGTGAATTCGGAGGACTTGGCTCAAATTCTGCTTTATTTTTTTCAGAATATTGATTAACACACTTCTATTGAAAGGCCATTTTTTATCTTGCATTGAAGGTGTTGAAAATTCAAGTTATTCTTGACAAGTTTGATATTAAACTTAGTTGACGTTTATGAAAAGTAACGTACAGATTTTATACTAGCCGAAACAACATCTTTTAGGTTTGATTTCTATAGCCCTATGTAATATGAAGCATATGCTCGCTCTCTAAACTCTTCGTTGGTGCCCAAACGACTCCTCTTTCACCAATCGTTGATGCTAACGTTGATGCCTTTCTGGATCACAGTTATTACATACTACTCTTTTGATCCCTATTAAAATTTGTTATAAACGACAACAATGGTAATCCCCCTAATAATTTGTTTCATGAAAGTTCAAACTCTGTCTATGAGACTTTAATGTTTTTGTTTAAAAAATGTTCAATATCTTTTTTTCCTGAATAGGAGGAGAAGATCTTTTGGGGGAAGTCAGAAAAACTACGAACTTGCGGATGCCTTCAACAATGTACAAATTGTTGAATTACTTTGTTTGACTCTTAAATGGACCATGTGATTTCTTATGTACATACATGGTATAAATAGGATAGAAGGAGCATGATGTTTTGATCGATCATGTGACATTAACGTTAAATAATTCAATTTTAAAAATAAAACACATCTAATACAACCCATCTGCCCCTTCACTCTTATGTCAAGAAAATATCTAATCTAAGCAAAGGCCATTTTTTCTATTTGAGAACCCAAATATAATAGCAACATGAATTTAGTTTTAATGTTTTTTACCTTTGAAGAAGAAAAGGATGAGAGGTTCTGAACTTTGGTCCATTGGTGATCCTTAAAGAGGTGTCTGGAAAAGGAATTCAACATATTGGTAAACATGGTTTATCTTTAGTTAATTTTTTAAGGACCGATAATAGTAGTATCTTTCTTTAACATTTTGTACTTTACTATATTGTTGCTTATGATTCTAATATTAATTGATTGGTATTGATCTAAAGGACAATGCATGTGTAAATGCTATTAAATTTAATGGAAGCGACTTAAAAGCATGATTTTTTCTTATTAATATAATTGATATCGATTGGTCATCTTATTAGAGGTACTAATGAATGATTTTTTTCTTGGCTTCTCAAATAGAATTTGAACTAAGAAAGCACTCTTTTTAATCCAATGATAGTAGTAGCAGTCATTTTTTTTTAATTTGCTTGGTTGTTTGGTTTAGTATCATTGAAGAAATAGATGTTGGACCTTTTTCTGAATGATAGAATTAAACATGACCAAGCTAATTGTTATTTCGTCATTAAAAACCATAATTGCTCCTACCACTTATATTGGTGTAATTTTTCTTTTTTTTTTGTACCTCTCATATTGTTGACATGTGGTTTTAACTTTGTTTCCCTATTGCATTTTATCTTCTTTTGTTTTTATAGTTTTTGCCTTTTGTTGTCATAGCTATCATCTACACACGCGGTTCTATAGCATTTCTTAGTTTAAGGTAGTACATTTTTTCTGTATTATCTAACTGTTATATCTAACTTGTATCTGACTAAATTATTCAATAGTTTTCTATTTATCTAAAAAGATATCTTAGTTATGTGAATATTATGTATTGATACAAGGAAAGTAATGGTCTTCTAAACTATAGATTTAAGTAATGTAATGGTCTTCTAAACTATAGATTTAAGTAATGATCTTTTATAAGCAGCTTCCTAGTTGTATGTATTTGAGTTGATTTTGTGCTTGCTTATTTTTATTTGTACCATAAATTTTTTTAGCTTTGATTTTTCTGAAATTTTAATATGCATTATTATTTTATTAAAGAGAAGGCATGTATAAGTTGAGTCACTTTAGTTAATTTAACAGCTCGTATTTTTCTGTTTTAAATTTCAGGGAATCATTGCATGACGTGTAACATAGATGGAGAAACAAACGCAATAGAAATAGAGAATTCGGCTATTTTCATAAGAAATAATCAGAATGGTTGGATCAAGCCCAACAAATTTAAAGAGTAGCTATGTTAAATTACATAGAATTTTCAAATGTTGGGTCCATGCTTTGCACAGACAACATTTATCTAGTACTAACATACATGCTTATATTAATTATATGTCTAGAAAAAAGAAAAAGTGAACCATTAGTGTCATTTTTCTTCTCAAATTGTCATTTTGTAAATTTATAATCATTCAATTTGTATCTTCTACATTATATTGAAAAAAAAAAAATAAGATACTAATAATAAGTCAGAAGACACATCAAAAAAATCGTGTGAAAAAAGTAATAGTAATATGTTGTAAATACTATAATAAAAAAATTAAATAACTTGTTTTGGTAATAAATAGCATTTTATTAATCAAAAAATATTTACAAATAGGCATGAACCACCTTATATTCTACCTATCACTCCATTCTTCATGTTGGATAAAAGTTCAGTTCCTCTATTCTTGCTGCACGCTTCACTTGCATCCTTCCTCTAACAATGGATTACATGATGATAATAGTTGTAAGCACTTGTGGACAGCTTGTGTTACCATGAAATACTTTATTGTGTCTTTCTTTCCATATCATGTATACATAGCTAGCCAGTACAATGAAAAATATTTGAGAGTTGCTAGCTTTACCATTTATATGTTGAATCATTCATTCCACTCCAGCGGACCAATTCATAACTTTTTTGTGGTACCCTTGCCAAGATAGTAGCAGATCCCACACTATGGTTGAATACTGACAGGAGGAAAAAAGGTGCTCAATAGATTCCTCTGTTGAACTACACAGAGGACACATACTATCATCAATCAATTTCCATTTCTTTAATATATCCATAGTGTACATCTTCCCATGTAGAGAAAGGAACAAAATGAAATTCCATCTGACGACTCCATAACTATTGTAGTTGAGTCTCTTCCACATTACCTTGGGATAGACCCCCCTTAGCTGCATATATATATACCTTCTTGATGAAAAATGTATTAATCCTTGTAACAAATGTGTAATTGAGTCCTGCACTTTCTAGTGTCTTTGAGGCTTTAAAAATCTTGCTAAGCATCCTTGAGGATTGGTTTGGACATACTCCCTATGCTGTGGCACTTTTCAAATAGTAGATATGGATCTATCTCACCCATAGTTTATCTTTTTTATTGCATAAATTCAATAGCATCTTGCTAACTACAGCTTTGTTCCATATGGTTAATTGAACAATGTTCAACCCTCCAGCACTTTTAGGTAGGCATAGTTTCTCCCATGCCACTAGTGCCTTCCTAGATGGTTCACTCTGTGTAGTCCACATAAAAGTTCAACCCATAGTATCTATTGCCTTCAAAAATTTTTTAGGTAAAATGAACATCTGAGCCGAGAAAGTTTGGATAGTAAACAACACTGATTTCACCAACTGTAGTTGACCATCACATGATAGTAATTTAGATGTCCAGTGACTAATTCTGCCCACCAATTTATCCAGTAAGGGAACAGATTGCACAGTACTAAGAGGTACTCCCAGTTATCTAAAAAGAACGTTGCCTTGTGAAAACTATAACTTGTCCAGTATAACTTGCTACGTAGTAGTGTCCATGCCACCAAAATAAATAGAACTCTTGCTGGTGTTTGCAACCAGTCCAGAGACTGTTGAGAACTCCTGGAAACAAGCATAGATCCTTTCTATAAAGCCAATGTATCCCCTATAAAATAGGAGGAGATCGTCTGCAAATCCAAGTTATACTATATAAAGCTTCTCACATTTGGGATGGTAGCTGAATTCAGGATCCCTCCTCAAGGACTTGAGCAGCCGATTCAAATATTCTATACAAATCACAAATAGGAAGGGTGAGAGGGGGTTGCTGTCACGACCTAAAAATCCAAGGGTCGTGATTGCACTTGTCGTGGTGAACTTTGACAACTAAGACCATCACACAAACTGATACAAAAGAGAAATTAACATTCAAAATTCAAGGCAAGACTCCTAGAACGAAGTCAAACCATAATCAATATAATGAAAGCAGAAAGAAGCATAAACAATAATGCCATAACTCCCAAAATCTGATGTCATAGTGTAAAAACTACAAATACAATCCAAGAAAATGTAATACATAGGAATAACTCTATCTCTTAATAGCAATAAAAACGTAGTCTAATAAGAAGAGGTAGTAGTAGACTCCGAACACATGTAAAGCTCCAACTATTGCTGGAATCAACCAATGTGGGGCATACCGAAACCAGGATCAACACCAAAAGGGTACGGTAGGAGTGAATACGGTCCACTTGTACTTAGTAGGTATCATAGGCCGACTGAGTAAAGTATATAATAAAGTATACAAAATACACACTAAGCCACGTCACCTGCAATCAGAAATTGTCCCATAATAGTAGCCCACACAGCTTGCACTAATAGTTCTATAATACTCACATATATTGCAACAAACACCAGAAAGGACTATATTATACCACGTAAAAATGGAGCACAGAAGGACAACATATACAAGAACATCAAGTACAAGTATAGGAAGGTATAATAAATGGATAGGTAACAAGTCAATATAGAAAAATAATCACATCACAAGCATAATAAAGTAAATACAATGAAAATGATAATAATAATGATGATGCACGAGGTCGTCGCACAACCTCCAAGGCTATCGCATAGCCTCCATGATAATGATGATGCACGAGGTTGTCGTACAGCCTCCGTATACACCTATGGAGATAAAGCTATAAGATGTTGGATCCATGAGGGGTTCGTCGACCCATCTATAACCAATATCCATAACTAATATCTGGCACATCCCTCAGAGAAGGTCTATAAAATCTGATCAGAGTTTCCAGTATTTTTAATATTTCCAGTGTTTCCAATAATTCCAGTATTTTCAGAGTAACATAACATAAGGCACAAATCAAGTACAACATACAACAACAACAAGTATATAAAGCTTTAAATCCCTAAAATCTCATCCCGAGATGTCACACGGTGCTCAAGGCTACGAGTAGCCCCAAGCTAACCCTTTGAGCCAGCTACTAAATCTGGAGCTTACTCAAGATAAACTGATCAAGCAATAGTACTGTATTATATCAAATCTGAACCAAAATAAAATAAAAACACTGTCTGAATGACAAATACTGAAAGTCTGGAAATCAACTAATAGTTCGGTAAGCCTCTACTACTAAAGAACTAGAGAGCCATTAGCACAGACCCCCTCCCCCCCAACTAAATCAGACTAAATGGTAAATGGTAAATCAATTACTATGAAAGCTAGAAAATCTGAATAAGTAGGCCCTCAAATCATGAGGACTCATCAACTCAGGAAGCGTAGATAGAGATGCTCAAACTACTCACGTTGCTAACGCTGAACACCTGAAACTATATTATAAGACAATGTAGCACATAGACATATATATGGATCAGTACTTTGAAGATGTACTGAGTATATGGGGGTGTAATGCATAAGAAAACATCATCATAATTTATAAAACCATGCATGCTAAATGTAAATGACTCACCTAAGCTGGAATGTCTAAAATACTGAAATCTGAAATCATGCATAGAAAATCAAGCTTTATAAATCTAGTGAGTCATGACATTTAGTTCTAAGGATTGTACTTATACCTTCTCTTTAAGTCATACTGGCTAAGTGTAAAAAGATCTCACGTTTAAATCTAAATCTGAAACTAATACCATTCTGTAAAGTGTAATCTGAGTAAATCTTGTGAGCCTCTACACTTAGTTTTCTAAAATCTTTTCAGTCATTTCCTTTCTTTTGAGACTTAGTGACATAGGAAATCTTGGACTTTGGAACTTAGGGACTTGGGGACTTTGGGCTTAGGAGTTTCTAACCGACATAAACCATGTGAGCTGACATAGAGTCTAACGTCTTTCCCACGTTAGGGGGAGTTGTTCTACCCTTGTCGTCGGAATAGAACCTTAACTTAAGTTATCACTATCTTAGCCACTATGGGAAATCATAAACCTACGGTGGCACGTAGTTCTGGGGCATGAGACCTTGGAATCATACCCAACTTGATGCTAAATAATACTCCCATACTTACGCTAAGAACTTTAGGAAATCCAACTTGAAATAGCATAAGGGTTTATAATGAAAACTAATTATGCTTCTCTTCTTTAAATCTCAAAATATGTGAAAAAATATGGATTCCTTAGCTTAGCTTAGGACCAAAAGATCAATCTTTGCTTTTGAAAGCACTTATTAAATTTGAGATCATAATCTCCTTATAAACTCATCATTTATACTTAGGATCAAAATATAAAGCTTTAATTTATCAAAAAATCATATTTAAACTTCATGCTCAACAATCATCTTAAAAGCTTTCAACAATCTCAATCAAGATAGTGAAATATAACTCATAATATGAATCTTATGAATTCAAACATGGATATTTGTAAAGCTCTTGCAATTGAAGGCTTATATAACATGATAATTTCATAAATGAAAAATTATAACAATTGGGTATCAACCCTAACTTGTAAATCATGTAATCTTTAATAAAATCAAGTTTTGGGGCACAAGGATGAAAGGTTTATCCTTGTTCAAACCCCACATACCTCAATTAATGAACAAGCTTGGTTTGAGATGCTATTTGTGCCTTTGAAGGTTGATTCTTGGAATTCTTAGATTGAAAGTCCTTAATCTAGAAATAATTTGAAGAAAGGGTGGTGAAATCTTGGGATTCTTGGAGATGAAGGTTGAAGATTAGGGTTTTAAATTGAGACATCTTGATGAAAAAGAGGTATAATTTGCTCAATATCATCATAAATCCTCTATTTTTATGATTTGGGGGATTAAGCAAAAGACCGAACTGCCCTTGGAATTTAAAAGTCGTAACTGGAATGTTGTTTAAGGCTTCACCGTGATGTGGTAAGTATGTCATCATGATACCCACCGCAATGCGATGGAATCGTGGTGACTTACTGGACATGGACAATTGTTGTTTTGGGGTTTACCGCGACACGGTGCAATCGTGGTGACCCACTGGAATTTGACAAAAGTTGGTTTGGCCTCCACCGCGATGCGGTGGACTTTCCATTGCTATTCTCACTGCGATGCAGTCCAATCACAGTGAGCTAATAGAATTTGACAATTGTGAAATTATCCTACACCGCAACGTGGTGATAGCCCAATTGACACACTGGTCACTAAAAATGCCCTAACTTCTTCACTGAGTGTCAGAGTTAGGCGAATTGGGTATCGATGGAAAGCTTATTCAATTTTCCACACAATGAAAAGTCAAAATCAAGAAATTCTATATGAATCAAATATTATTCATTTTGAAGGACATCCCTTAACATTCTAGAGACAAAATTAAGCTAGAGAAAGTTTGGGGTATTATAATATCTCCCCCTTAGGAACATTCATCCTCGAATATGGCTAACGAAACTGAGATACTAAAAACTGAGGCTATAACTGATATGTACTACTGAAAGCATAACTAAACTGATTGCAAATGCGTGAACTATCAAATGAATGGCTATATATAGCTAAAACTGGGAATTGAAAAGAAATGATCTGAGGAAGCTTATTACCTTGAAATAAATCTGAATCTGCAACAAAAAGATGAGGGTACTTCATATCTGCTTCTGCTTCCCAAGTAGTGCCCTAAACAGACTGATTTCGCCAAAGAACTTTGACCAAGGGAACTTCTTTGTTCCTTAGTCTATGGATCTGATGATCTAAAATCTCTTCGTACGAAAGGCTTTCCTGAATATCCAAGATTTCTAATGAATTACAACTGTGGAGTCACCGATACACTTCATAAACATAGAGACGTGGAATACAGGATGAACGGCTAACAAGTCTGTGGGCAACTCAATCTCATAATCCACTTTCCCAACATGACTCAGAATTCTATAAGGGCCAACATACCTGGGATTAAGCTTCCCCTTTTTGCCAAATCTCTTTACCCCATTCATGGGTGAAATCTTCAGATATACTAAATCACCAATCTTAAACTCGAGGTCCCTTTTTCCCACGTCTATATATGAATTCTGATGACCCTAGGCTATTTTCAATCTTTCTCTAATCAACTTAACTTTCTCCATAGCTTTAAACACTATATCAGGCCCAAGCAAGGCGTCCTCACCCACCTCAAACCAACCTATGGGTGATATACATCTCCTCCAATAAAGAGCCTCAAAAGGGGCCATCTGAATGCTAGAGTAATAACTGTTATTATATGTGAACTCAATTAATGGAAAATGCTCATCCCAACTACCTTTGAAATCAAGTGCACATGCCCTCAACATATCCTTTAGAGTTTGGATGGTTCTCTCTGCTTGACCATCTGTCTGAGGGTGAAAAGCTGAACTAAGATGGACTTGGGTATCAAGACCCTTTTGAAATGCCTTCCAAAACTGAGAAGTGAACTGAGTACCCCTATCTGAGATAATGGACAAAGGCACTCCATGCAATCTAACTAACTCTTGGATATACAACTTAGCATAATCCTCAGCTGTATAGGACATGTGAACTGGCAATAAATGTACTGACTTAGTCACTCTGTCCATAATAACCCAAATTGAATCACGATGACGATGCGAATGGGGTAAGACAGTCATAAAATCCATATTCACCTCTTCCTACTTCGAAGCTGGGATTCCAAACTCTTGCAACGTACCACCAGGTCTTTGGTGCTCTACCTTAACCTGTTGATAAGTTGCACACTTGGATATGAACTCTGCTATATCACTCTTCATACCACTCCACCAATAGATTTCCCACAAGTTTTGGTACATCTTAGTAGCACCAGGGTGAATGGAGTAACGCACGCCATGCGCTTCAGCCATAATCCTTTGTCTCAACTCATCAACACAAGACACACATAATCTACTTTGGTATCTCAGTACACCATCTCTCCCTTGGGAGATAACCTCTACCTTTTGGTCTCTTATTGACTCCTTTAGTATGACCAAACTACGATCTATATCTTGTTTCTCTTTCACTTCTGAAACTAGGGAAGATTCGGAACTACTCTGAACCCAAATATTCCCTTCAGTTGAATCAATCAACCTAACACCCAATCAAGCCAAACGATAAACTTCCTGATCTAACTTTTTTTTATCATTCTCCACATGAGCAATACTACCCATAGACAACCTACTAAGGGTGTCTTCCACTACATTGGCCTTGCTCGAATGATACAACATACTTAAATCATAATCCTTCGCAACTCTAACCACCTTCTCTGTCGGAGATTTAACTCCCTCTGAGTAAACACATACTGCAAGCTTTTGTTATCCGTGAACACATCAACATACACACCATATAGGTAATGTCTCCAAATTTTCAGAGCAAACACTACAGCAACTAATTCCCGATCATGGGTTAGGTAATTCTTTTCATGAGGCTTCAACTGTCTAGAGGCATAGGTTATGACCTTAATTCTTTGCATCAACACACAAACCAAACCCACTCTGGAGGCATCATAATAAATAACAAAACTATCCATACTATCGGGCAGTGCTAAGACTGGGGCTGAAGTGAGTCGAGTTTTCAACTCCTGAAAACTCTTCTCACAGGAATCTGACCACTGGAACTTAACTTTCTTTTGGATCAATCTAGACATAGAGGATGCAATAGATGAGAAACCTTCAATGAAATAATGGTAATAGCCAGCTAGGCCCAAGAAACTTCTAATGTTTGACGGAGAGATAGGTCTAGGACAATTTCTTATTACTTCTGTCTCTTGGGGATCGACTTTAATACTATAAGCGGAAATAATATGACTAAGAAAGGCTACTGATCTTAGGCAAAATTCACAATTGCTAAATTTGGTGAACAAATGATGATCTCTAAGGGTCTGCAACACCATTCTAAGATGGTCTACATAATCATCCTTACTATGAGAGTACACAAAGATATCATCTATGAATACTATGACAAACAAGTCTAGGTACTATTTGAACACTTGATTAATGCGATCCATCAAAGCTGCTGGAGTATTGGTTAACCCAAAAGACATAACTAGAAACTCAAAATGACCATAACGAGTCCTGAAGGTTATCTTTGGAATATCACATTCCCTTACTTTAAGTTGATGATAGCTGGATCTAATATCTATCTTTGAGAAATAACTTCCACCTTGGAGTTGGTCAAATAAGTCATCAATTCTAGGAAGAGGATATTTGTTTTTACTGTAACTTTATTCAGCTGACTAGTCAATGCACTTACACAAAGAACCATCTTTCTTTCGCATGAATAGGATGGGAGCGCCTTATGAAAAAACACTAGGTCTTATGAAATCTTTATCTAAAAAATCTTTGAGTTGTTCTTTCAACTCCTTAAGCTCTGTGGGAGCCATACGATATGGAGGGATAGAAATAGGCTGAGTATCTGGAAGAAGGTCAATCCCAAATTCTATCTCTCTATTGGGAGGTATCCCTGGAAGATCTTCTGGAAAAACTTCAAGAAACTCATTGACCACTCAGACGGACTGAATTATTGGAGTCTCGGACTTTGTGTCTTTGACCCAAACTAGATGGTAAATGCAACCTTTGGATATGAACTTTCTGGCCTTAAGATAAGATATAAAATGACTCTTAGGAGATACTGAATTACCTGACCACTTAAAGAATGGCTTATCAAGGAACTGAAACTTCACCACACGGGTGTAACATTCTAGGGATGCATAACAGAAATAAAGCCAATCCATACCAAGAATAAGGTCAAAATCAACTATATCCAACTCTATTAAGTCTGCTAACATGACCTTATGAAGAACAGTGATGGGACACTTTTTATAAATCTGTCTAGCAACAACTGACTCAACTACTAGAGTAGAAACCAGGAAAGGTTCGGGAATCTTTTTAGAACTTATGTCAAGATTAACTACAACTAGTGGGGTCATATAAGAGAAAATCGACCTAGGGTCCAACAACACGTAAACATCAAAATGAAAGACACGAAGCATACCAGTAACAACATTTGGGGATATCTTCTGCTCCTAACGGGATGGCAAAGAATAGAACTAATTTTGGCGCTGACCGCCATCGATACTGGATGATGCACCCTAGGGAGGAGCTAGGCGCCCTAAAGGAGCTGGTGCATAAGTAGCCTAAGTATGGGGACAAACATCTCTATTTCCCTATTTAGCATATGAACACTCTCTAATTCTATGACCGAACTTGCTACAACCAAAGCAACCCTTCTGCTCGGCCAAGCACTCACCGGGATGGGTCCTACCATACTTAGCACATAGGGGATAACTAGGCTTATGAATCATGCTATTCTGGGACATGGACATAGAAGACTTACCCCACTACTCCTTTCTACCTTCGAGATTGGGAGCACTAGCCGAAGATGGAGCTGTCATAGATGATCGGTTCTAAAATTATGGGCAATTCCCTCCATGAGATCTAGTCTGACCATACTCAAATTGTCTAGTTCTAGCCTTCTTATTACTTCTATCCTTTCCCTTCAAATTTTTTTCCTCAATCTATTGAGCATACATCATCAATCTAGTGAGGTCCATATCCCCAATAACCATTGTAGTCCTACACTCCTTGACTACCCCCGATACCCCGATAACAAACTTACTCATACTCTATCAGGTGTCAGCTATCAAATCAGGGGCATACTTCGATAACTGGTTGAACTTAAGGCAATACTCATTTACTGTCATAGAGACCTATCTCAGGTTCATAAACTCCTCAACTTTGGCTTTCTATAACTCACACGAAAATAACCTGTCTATAAAAGCATCGTGAAACACCTGCCAACTCATAGAAGTTGCATCCTCACCCCTACCTTTCTTCCATATGATAACCCAATAAATAATAAGAAACATCTTTCAACTGATAAGAGGCCAATTCTATGCTCTCCTCTCCTATAACATGCATAACTTGGGTGATCTTTTTCACCTTATCAAGATACAACTACGGGTCCTCACCTACTTTTGACCCAAAGAATTTGGGCGGATTCATTCTCATAAAGTCACGAAGTTTGGATATAGCAAAATCACCTCCTTGTTGACGCAGAAGTGCAGCCTGATTATTGGCTTGGATGTTAGCGGTCACAGCTTGGGCTAATGCCTGAAAGACAACCCGAAATTTAGCATGAGACACATTCTCATTAGGGGATCAATAGACTGGGGTGGCTGATTATTATTCCTAAGAGCATTAGATCTACGAGGAGGTATATTCTGTCATGAAAGAGCACGAGTTAATAGCAGATAGATACAGTTGTAGGCACGATAAATTATGAAAGAAAGAGATTACATTTCCTAAAATATCTCATAGCCTCTTGCTCATAAATGTGGCGTGCTTAACATCCATGATCAAGACTCTACGTAACACGTCTTGTCTGACTCCCTAAGACTCTTTAAACCTTAGGCTCTAATACCAAGTTTGTAACGCCACGAAATGTCATCCCGAGATATTACACGGTGCTCAAGGCTACGAGTAGCCCCAAGCTAACCCTTTGAGCCTGCTACTAAATTTGGAGCTTACTTCAAGATAAACTGATCAAGAAATAGTACTGTATTATGTCAAATCTAGACTGAAATAAACTGAAAACACTTTCCAAATGACAAATACTGAAAGTATGGAAATCAATTAATAGTCTGGCAAGCCTCTACTACTAAAGAACTAGAGAGCCATTGGGACAAACCTCCTAACTGACTCAGACTAAATAATAAATGGTAAATCAATTACTATAAAAACTGGAAAATCTAAGGAAGTAGGCCCTCAAATCATGAGGACTCACCAACTCTGGAAGTGTAGATAGAGATGCTCGAACTACTCTTGATGTTAATGCTGAGCACCTGAGCCTACATTATAAGACAATGTAGCACATAGACATATATGTGGATCAGTACTTTGAGGATGTACTAAGTATATGGGGGTGTAATGCATAATAAAACATCATGATAATTTATAAAACCATTCATACTAAATGTAAATGACTCACCTAAGCTGGAATGTCTAAAATACTGAAATCTTAAATCATGCATAGCAAATCAAACTTTATAAATCCAGTGATTCATGACATTTAGTTCTAAGGATTGTACTTATACCTTCTCTTTAAGTCATACTGACTAAGTATAGAAAGTGCTCACATTTAAATCTAAAATCTGAAACTAATACCTTTCTGTAAAGCGTAATCTGAGTAAATCTTATGAGCCTCTACACTTAGTTTTCTAAAAGCTTTTAAGTCATTTCCTTTCTTTTGAGACTTAGATACTTTGGAAATCTTGGACTTTGTAACTTCGGGACTTGGGGACTTTTGGCTTCGGAGTTTCTTATAACCGACATAAACCATATGAGTTAACATGGATTCCAACGTCTTGCCCACATTGGGGAGAGTTGTTCTACCCTTGCCATTGGAATAGAACCTTAACTTAAGTGATCACTATCTTAGCCCATTATGGGAAAATCATAAACCTATGATGGCACGTAGTTCTAGGGTATGAGACCTTAGAATCATACCCAACTCAGTGCTAAATACTACTCCCATAATTACGCTCAGAACTGTGGAAAATCCACCTTGAAATAGCATAAGGGTTTAAATTAAAACTGATTATGCTTCTCTTCTTTAAATCTCAAAATATGTGAAAAAATATGGATTCCTTAGCTTGGCTTATGATCAAAAGATCAATCTTTGCTTTTGAAATCACTTATCAAACTTGTCAATAAAACTTGAGATCATAATCTCCTTATAAACTCATCACTTGTACTTAGGACTCAAAATATAAAGCTTTAATGCATCCAAAATTGTATTTAAACTTCATGCTTAACAATCATCTTAAAAGCTTTCAACAATCTTAATCAAGATAGTGGAATATAACTCATAATATGAATCTCATGAATTCAAACATAGATATATGTAAAGCTCTTGCAATTGAAACCTTAAATAACATGATAATTTCATAAATGAAAAATTATAAGAAATGGGTATCAACCCTAACTTGTAAATCATGTAATCTTTAAGAAAAATTAAGTTTTTGGGCACAAGGACGGAAGATTTATCCTTGTTCAAACTCCACATACCTTAATTGATGAACAAGCTTTGTTTGAGATGCTATTTGTGCCTTTGAAGGTTGATTCTTGGAATTATTAGATCGAAAGTCTTGAATCTAGAACTAATTTGGAGAAAGGATGGTGAAATCTTGGGATTCTTAGAGATGAAGGTTGAATATTAGGGTATTAAATTGAGAGAATTTGATGAAAAAAAGGTATCATTTGCTCAATATCATCATAAATCCTCTGTTTTTATGATTTGGGGGATTAAGCAAATGACCAAACTGCCCTTGGAATTTAAAATTCGGAACTAGAGTGTCGTTTAAGGCTTCACCGCGATGCGGTGAGTGTATCATCGTGATACCCACTGTGACACGGTGGAATCGTGGTGACTTACTGGACATGGACAATTATTGTTTTGGGGTTCGCCGAGATGCGGTGCAATTGCGGTGATCCACTGGAATTTGACAAACATTGATTTGGCCTCCAATGCAACACGGTGGCCTTTCCATCGCTATTCTCACCATGACGCAGTCCAATCGCGGTGAGCTACTGGAATTCGACAATTGTGAAATGTCCTTCACCACGATGCGGTGACTGCCCAATTGACACATTGCTCACCAAAAACACCCTAACTTCTTCACCGAGTGTAGGATTTAGGCGAATTGGGTATCGATGGAATGCTTATTCAATTTTCCATATGATGAAAAGTCAAAATCAAGAAAATTCTATATGAATCAAATATTATTCATTTTGGAGGCCATCCCTTAACATTCTAGAGATGAAACTAAGCTAGAGAAAGTTTGGGGTATTACAAAAGCATACAACAAACAATTGAAATAATGTGTGTGATTCAATGAGAATGATGATGAAATGTTCACAACCAACTGACTATGAGAATATCCAATAAACTATCAATATACCAACATGTGAGCCCAGATATTTACTCAATATTTCCAACCAACTATGAAAACCAACATGATTCATATGCCAATAGAGTATGAACATATCACAATACACAATTGGTAACACAATAGGCTTTTCATCAAACAAGATACAATTATTTTCATACATATAGGCTATCAACATCACATAGGGCTCACACGATTACACATGGGACATAATATCCCAAAACTACTAAATACAACACATATAGGTCCTCAAACAGGCACAACACAATAAGATAGCCATTTTCCATGATTAGTTCTCACACCCTTAACATGCTTTTTGTATCAAAATTAACTAGCTAACCTAGTCTGAAAGAAGTTAAGCCATAACCTACTTTTAATGTCGTATACTGGAACAAAAGCCTCCAATCCCAAAGACCCACTCCACATGAACGATCCTGCAATCAACTAAAATATATAAATATAGAATCTATGCATCAAAATAAAGTCAATAACACCTATATTCCCTAGTTTTAAGTCGGGATCAAAACAGACTCCTGAAATAGATTTTCAAAAAAAAGGCAAAATAGCAACTTTATTTTTAAATCATGTTCCCCATATTTTTAGAAGTCTACAGCTGAAAATCCAAGCAAAAATGAGTTAAAAAAGAGGTCCAAATCGAAGAAAAACTATTTTCAAGCTTTATCAGGTAAAAATCCTTGAAATCCATTTAAAAAATCAAGAATCAAAGTTGTTTTGAAGATGAAATTGAGGAAAAAGTGATAACTATAGGATTAGAAACTCACCCAAATGAAAAAGGTTTGAAATCAAGGTTTAAAATTACTAAATTTCATACTTTAATCCAAGTTTAAAATAAGAAATAGATAAACAATTGAAATAGGTGTTATGGATCTTAACCAAGATAGAAGTGGATAAAGTTGATCAAAATCACGAAATCCTAAGATTCAAGTCTCAAAAATGGTGAAAATGGCGAAACAAGGGTATTCATATACCCAAGCATCGCGACTGCAGACTAGGTATTGTGATCACGGTACCTAGATGGCAGGGGTATCGCGATCGCAAAAATGGTGTCATGATTGTGACGCTTGACATGCATGCCCTATCGAGATCACAATTTTAGCTTTGTGATTGTGGGTGCACTAGCTAGGGACTTGGTGCATTCCAAGTCTCCGCGAGCTCCTTGAAATTCATTCAGAATCTCGTGAACGCAAACGAACTATGCTACCCTATCAAATTCAATGCTCTAGACTCAATGGAGATATCATAATTTAAAAAAATATATATTATTTTCACAGAGTTGATCCCTAAAATTCAAAATCATAACTTTCTGAATCGAGGGTCAAAATCAGATTTATAAGCCATAAACCGCACCAACCATGTTACCATCCTAAAATCGATGTTCCAGATCTGCAAGCTCTGTTTACTTTGCTATCCAACACACAAATCAAAATATGTTGATTAAAGTCAACTATAGGGCTCTCTAAGTCATCAAAACTCACAATATCACATAAATCACACCAAAATATATCTAGAACTATGTTAATCATTCTCACACACCAAAAATACTACAACTCAACCATGGGTAGGGGTAAAATGGTCAAATCATACAGAACACATATTTCACATAATTCATCAAAATTTGAGTCGTTACAGTTCCCTTGTCTCAACCCTTTCCTAGATGCAAAGGACTGGGTAAGTTTACTATTCACCATATTAGAATACTGCATAGTTGAGACAAAACGCATAATCCACCTTACAAAGATATCTATGAAATTTAATCCTATCAAAACTTGTTTCAAAAAGGCCCACTCAACTGAGTCATAAGCCTTTTGCATATCAATTTTCAACATACATCTCGGTGAAATTCCCTTTCTCTCATATCCCTTTACCAACTCATGACTAAGGATAATATTATCATTAATAAGCCTACCAAGTACAAAAGTTGTTTGGTTATTCTCCTCCAGTGTAGGCATAATACTTTGTAGTCTACTCGTGACCACCTTAGAGATAATTTTGTAGAGAATAGTGCAGCAAGAGATTGGCCTAAGCCCTTTGATTGTAGTAGGATTTTTTAACCTTTGGGATGTCTGTAACACTAGTACATTTCACATTTTTGTGCAGTTGTAAAGTATTAAAAAATTAATTATTGTAGTAGCGGCATTTATGTTTGTCACTATCCAGGCCTTTTTTAAAAAGCAAGCAATGGATCCATCATTACCTAGAGCCTTCATATCATCAATCCCTTTAATAGTTGTGTACCCCTACTCTGGAGATATTTCTACATAATAGAAGCACTGGTTTCGACTAGGACTAGTGCTTCATTAATTACTATACTACTCCTAATTATTCTGTAATTTACTATATTATTCCTAATTAATTATTATAATTCATTTGTATATTAGAATTAATAATAATTTTTATTATATTATTCCTAATTAATTATTATAAGTCATTTATATATTAGAATTAATAATATTTAATTAAAAATAAATATTTATAACATTTATTTCAGCTGCTTTAACCGATATTTTAATATATTATCTCTAATTAATTATTATAAGCTATTTATTATTAAAAAATTAATAATATTTAATTAAAAATTATATGACATGTCTGCCTATAATACCCCTAATTGCTCTGTGATTTATTATATTATCCCTAATTAATTATTATAAGGCATTTATATATTAAAATTAATTAATTATTATAAGTCATTTATATATTAGAATTAATAATATTTAATTAAAAAAGATATTTATAACATTTGTTTCAGCTGCTTTAATCGTGATTTTACTATATCATCCCTAATTAATTGTTATAAGTCATTTATGTATTAAAAAATTAATAATATTTAATTGGAAAAATAGATGACATGACTACCAGTGCTTCATCAATTACTATACTACCCCTAATTATTCAGCAATTTACTATATTACCCCTAATTAATTATTATAGTTCATTTGTATATTAGAATTAATAATATTTTTTATTATATTACCCATAATTAATTATTATAAGTCATTTATCTATTATAATTAATAATATTTAATTAAAAATAAATATTTATAACATTTGTTTCAGCTGCTTTAACCGTGATTTTACTATATCATCCCTAATTAATTATTATAAGTTATTTATATTTAAAAAATTAATAATATTTAATTAAAAAATAGATGACATGTCTGCCTATAATACCCCTAATAGCTCCATGATTTATTATATTACCCCTAATTAATTATTATATGTCATGCCTATTTTAGAATTAATAATATTTAATTAAAAAAGATATTTATAACGTTTGTTTCAGCTTCTTTAATTGTGATTTTACTATATCATCCATAATTAATTATTATAAGTCATTTATGTATTAAGAAAAATAATAATATTTAATTAAAAATATAGTTGACATGTCTGCCTATATTATCCCTAATTGCTCCGTAATTTATTATATCACCCTTAATTAATTATTATAAGTCATTTATATATTAGAATTAATAATATTTTTTTTAATATATTACCCTAATTAATTATTATAAGTCATTTATATATTAGAATTAATAATATTTAATTAAAATAATAGATATTTATGATGTTTGTTTCAGTTTCTTTAACCATGATTTTACTATATCATTCCTGATTAATTATTATAAGTCATTTATATATTAAAAAATTAATAATATTTAATTAAAAAAATCAGCTGCTTCGTCACTTATTATATTACCCCTAATTGCTCCGTGATTTACTATATTAATCCTAATTAATTATTATAAGTTATTTATATATTAGAATTAATAATAATATTTTATTATATTACTCCTAATTAATTATTAAAAGTCGTTTATATATTAGAATTAATATCATTTAATTAAAAAATAGATATTTATGATATTTGTTTTAGCTGTTTTAACCGTGATTTTACTATATCGTCCATAATTAATTATCATAAATTATTTTTATATTAAAAAATTAATAATATTTAATTAAAAAAATAGATGACATGTCTGTCTATGTTTTCGACCAATGCTTCGTCTATATTACCCCTAATTGCTTCATGATTTACTATATTGCCCCTAATTAATTATTATAAGTTATTTATATATTTGAATTAATAATATTTTTATTATATTACCCCTAATTAATTATTATAGGTCATTTATATATTATAATTAATAATATTTAATTAAAAAAATAGATATTTATGATGTTTGTTTCAACTGCTTTAACCATGATTTTACTTTGTCATCCCTAATTAATTATTATAAGTCATTTATGTATTAAAAAATTAATAATATTTAATTAAAAAAATGGACGACATATCTGCCTATATTACCCCTAATTGCTCTGTGATTTATTATATTATCCTTAATTAATTATTATAAGTTATTTATATATTAGAATTAATAATATTTTTTTACTATATTACCCCTGATTAATTATTATAATTTATTTATATATTAGAAATTAATCATATTTAATTAAAAAATAGATATTTATGACGTCTGTTTCAGCTGCTTTAACTGTAATTTTACTATATCATCCCTAATTAATTATTACAAGTCATTTATGTATTAAAAATTAATAATATTTATTTAAAAAATCAGTTGCTTCGTCATTTACTATATTACCCTAATTGCTCAGTGATTTATTATATTACCCCTAATTAATTATTATAAGTCATTTATATATTAGAACTAATAATATTTTTTATTATATTATCCTTAATTAATTATTATAAGTCATTTACATATTAGAATTAATAATATTTAATTAAAAAATAGAAATTTATGACGTTTGTTTCAGCTGCTTTAACCGTGATTTTACTATATCATCCTTAATTTATTATTATAAGTTATTTATGTATTAAAAAATTAATAATATTTAATTAAAAAAATAGATGACATGTCTGCTTATATTATCCCTAATTGCTCCATGATTTACTATATTATCCTAAATTAATTATTATAAGTCATTTATATTTTAGAATTATTAATTTTCTTACTATATTGCCCCTAATTAATTATTAGAAGTCATTTATATATTAGAATTAATAATATTTAATTAAAAATAGATATTTATGACATTTGTTTCAGCTGCTTTAATCGTGATTTTACTATATCATCCCTAATTAATCATTATAAGTCATTTATGTATCAAAAATTAATAATATTTAATTTAAAAATAGATGACATGTTTGCTGCAGCTGCTTCAACCATAATTTTGCTAAATATCGCTTATAATTAATTATTATGAGTCATCTAAGTGTTAAAAATTTAATCATATTTGAAAAAATAGACATAAAATGATAAATTAACTCTTGATGTATTAAATTAAGTTGAGCTCCTTCAACCGTGATTTTACTGTATCACCCGTAATTAATTATTATAAGTCATTTATGTATTAAAAAATTCATAATATTTAATTTAAACATTGATTTCGATATGGCTGCTTCAAGAGCTACGCCGTGATTTTACTATATCACCCCTAATTAATTATTATAAAGTATTTATGTATTAGAAAATTAATAGTATTTAATTAAAACAAGAAAAATATGCGTTTATGACATGTTTACTGCAGCTGCTTCAACCATAATCATCTTTGAGAAGATGATCCAAGACTTTGTTATTAATTGAAGTATCATTTGTTCTAGTTTTTATATGAAATAATCCTATGAATATTAGTTCTACATCTTTTCTATATTTTGTAACAGGTTTCAATCTTATCATCAAACAATTAAAATAAACTGACTACACGATACATCACACTTTTTTATCATGTAAAAAAAAAACTATCTTATAAAACTTCACTCCTTAGCGAGTACCGTCAAATAGTTATTATTTAAAAAATTATCATTTTAAATCAATGTACATTTATGTTTGTATCTCATCAACATCGAATATTGGTGCTAAAAGATGTCTATAGTGTTGGGTCCGTGCTGACACGGGTCATGCACCTCTAGTAAGTTTTATAAGCACCAGCTGATTTTCCCTAACAAGTATATTTTCTTTTTGTACTCCCTCTGTTTCATAATAAATGAATTATTGGATTTTGACACACAAATTAAGGAAAAAATATTAAAGACATAAATTTAACACAACTTTTCATTTTTACCTCTAAAAAAAAAAAGTTGACCTTGTAATACCTTTTCAAAAGTTAATTGGTTGTCAAATCATAAGGGTAAATTTGAAAAAAAAATTCAATGATACACTTATTTTGAAACACCAATAAATATCCCAACAATTCACTTATTTCGAAACGGAGGCGATAATGTGTTAGGTTGAATGATTGGGAGTGAGGTAGCACAATTACCCAACAACTTCTGATAGAATCTGAGTGCTTCATCCTCAACAACTTGATCAGTGTGTATTTTTGAGCCGTCAGCCATTACTCGACGAGTAATTTTATTTTGAGCCTCTATACTCCTCGTATTTGCAAAGAAATATCTAGTGTTAGTATCACCAAGCTTAAGCCATTGAACTCTTGACTTTTGTTTAGCAATGTTTTCCTGATTCTTTACCCATTTCTCGTGTTATTGTCTAAGTGTCTTTTTCTCACCTGCTAGCTCCATGTGATTATCATCAGTTGTTTGTGTTTGTAGACTAGTTGGTTTCTCCTTGACAATAGTCACTCTGTCTTCTACACTAGAACAATCCTTCTTCCTCAACTACTCCATACATTATTTAACTCTCATTAGCTTCTTCCAAATTATTGCCAGATTCATGCATCTCTCATACCTAGTCCAGTATTCAGCAACTATTTCTTGAAAGTGTTCATGATCTGCCATGTAATTAAAAAATGTAAAAGGTCTGTAGATAGTAATTCATTTTTCAGCAATAACTAATTTCAAAGGAGATTGAGCAGAGAATAAGGGCTCCATAGCATTAACACTTGTACAATTCATATTCAGCATCCATTGAGCATTTACTAGAGATCTATTAATCTTACGAAAAATATGGCCATTATTCTAGATTTACTTCCTTCCAGCTATAGCTAATTCTGATAATCAAGTATTCATTAGAAACTATCGGAAGTCCCTGATTTTCACATCTTGCATATTCGTACCATAAAATCTATCATCCACCTCACTTATGGCATTGAAATCCCCTATTAAGAGCCATGGATCATGTATGCCAGTATCATATTTTTCTAGTTCTGTCCACAATACTATCATATCATTCACAGTATGTAGCCCATAGATAGTTGAGATATAAAACTGAAGCCCTCTAAGAGTCACATACCCATGGATGAACTTCTTTTCAGTGACATCCACTTTATTAGGATCCCAAATTAGCCATATTCTACATTTGCCACTAGTGTTATCCTTAGCTTCCCATCTCCATCTCCTTACTATTTTTGGGGCTAAATTCACAGCCACTCTGTTTAGTAACGGCCATTAGGCCAACATTATTCTCACTAATAAACTTCACCAACTCCTGCTGCTTATATAGCTTATTGAGACCTTGAACATTTTATGTAACAATTATCAATTAGATAAGAGTTGGGTGTATAGTGCCAATATACTATCCTTATTAATGTTGATCCTCTGTGTACTACTAGAAGTGATTGCATCAAGGCTTTGTGACAAAACACTAAAACCATTTGCAATACTTGTGATGCATCTATTCATAACTATACCTCTACCGAGAGATTTAGCCATTTGACACACTTTTGAGTTCAAATTCTCACCTGCTTTGTTTGCCTCTGCAGATATTACTCCATCTCCTTGAGTCCCAGGGTTTGGGATATATTTTTGTTTGTATTTTGGGACCTGGTCATTATATCTTACTTCTGCATTATAACCCCTTCCTTGTGGCTTTGGTGGTTCAATCTATTTGTTGCCCGAAGCATCTTGATTTAACTTTTGTATCTCATTCTATTGCGCCCCATCCTTGTGCCCCACCTCCTTAGCTTTGATTTCTAGCACAAGCATGACCTAGCTCACAGAATATACTGCAATAACTGGGTTTCCAGGCATATTATATAGGTTGTTCAGAATATTTCCCATCTGAATCAAGTACACGAACCATATGAGCGAGTGGTCTAGTAATATCCATTTCCACCAGCACCTTAGCATAGGAGATCCGATCCATTTTCCTAGTATAGTCATCAGCATATAAAGGATTCCGTAGTCCACTAATTAGTTGACTTAATGAGTTCATGGACCAACTATTAAGCAGGGGATTTGAAAATTTTGATCCATAGTGGATTAGACTTCAGTAACTCTTTAGCAAAATTGAAATTGGAGGTCTAATCAGTGCCCAAACTACACCACCAACTGAAGGATAAAGCGATCGTTGTCAAGTAAAGTAACCCAACTAGATTGGGGTCGAACCTACAGGAAAGATGCAGATTTGTATCTCTAGCTTGCTAAACTCAACAGGAAGAGCTGAAAGTAAATGGGGGGTTTGTAGTAACAATCTCAAACAAGTAGAAAATCTTAACTTTGGTTGTAATCAGTCAGAGACGTACACTAGAATTGTGTTCCCTCGACTTCTCAACTCAGTAAGCTTATTGTGTTTTACCTTTAGAGTCTCAGGACGTCCATTACTAACCCTTATCCTAGATCTCAATTAAATATTACCTTTTGAGTCCCAAGTTATTAGATGATGGATAACCGTCCTACATCAATGATACTGATTAGCCTAGATTGATAATTAATCTTCAAATTACTGTTGTAATTGTCATTTCTTAGTCACTGCTCCTCTTGTGGAATAAGCATTAATATTCCAGGCGGGATCTTACTGTTTGCAATTGCTAAAACATCTATTAAATAGAAGATAACACAATACATGCAAGAATACTGGTTTAGAACAACTCAACACTTCCCCTACTTCGTCAATATGTCAGGGTTCCCATAACCCTAGCTAAGGGCATTAGCAACTCATGCTTGTGAAACGATCAACAAAATTCATAATTAAAGACTTTCAATAAATATCACAATAATAATTAAATAAAACCCAAAGTCAACAACAGAACTATCAACTAAAATCAATAACAAAGTAATTCCAAGATCAAAATCCAAATCTTGGAATCAAATATATGTTTTTAAGTGTTAAGAGTGCTCAAAACTAACTACAAAATGCCAAACGGGTATTTATAGGATACAAGGAAACCTCAAAAATCAAAATCCAAACGAAAAAGGAAAATTGAGGTCGATGGCCACTTACTTAGGCCACCTACGGACCGTAGGTAGTCCTTGGTAAGTGTCAGATCTCCTGCACATCTCTTGAAACTCTCTGGACTTTTCCCTCTAGCACTTACTAAGGTTACCTACAGACCATAAGTGCCCTTAGTAAGTGACAAGGTCTTCTTTTTCCTACTTCTGAGCCTCTGGACTTCAAGTTCTAACATCTACTTTGGCCACCTACACCCGATAAGTAACACTTACACCCAAAAATGCCTTCGTAAGTAGCCCAAAACTTTAATTTTCCTCTTTGTCTTTTATTTAGTATCCAAAACCTTATTTCCTTCAAAACATACTCAAAACACATCATATCTCAAAAAAATAATCTAAGAAACTTGCATATTTTCATTGTAGTAAGCATCAAAGGATCTATAAATCCATAATACATCAAGGTCCAAGCCTTGATAATAATTGGTCTATTGTTGAGCATTTGAGGACCCACATACAACACCTCATTACGATCATCCATACTTACAAACTTCACGAAGAAGTAACCTTTATTATGATAATAAATTTTAGGCTTCTTCACTATATTTCACCTGTTTGCAATTGGTTGTACGATGCTAGCAATAGTTAGGCTAGCTCTAATGAGGTATAGAATATAAGTATTCATACATGGCGCACTCACCAAGTGATTTCAACACGATTTTCCTTATTTTGTATTGTTGGAGTAATGAACATAAGCCTCATGCATTGCTCTGCTATGTTATTTTCTTTGAAAAGGGTTGTCCACGCCTCTCCTCTATCTAATTCCTCCGTCTTCAGTACCTTTTCTTCCCCCCCAACCTGGATTTCTCTGATATAAGCTCCAAAATATTTTTCATAACCACCATAGAGACTGGACCCTTATTGAGCCCTAATTCAGTCTTTTTTCTACTAGTGTCACCCAATTATCAGTGTTTTTCCCAATTAATGAAGCTTCTCCTCCATCTCTACCTGACAATGGTAGCCAGTCCTTCTTTTACCCCAGCTAATAGGGAACAAAAGGTTACAGGCACAGAACTATTACTCGTTTTCACCATCAGAGTTGATGGTCCTCTTTCGATTATTGTCATAAATGATCTAGTATTCTTTATCATGTTTTTTTTGCTCTTCTACTCACCATTCCGACAATGACGTACTGGTTAGCAGCACACTTACCCTCCGTTTGGATGATAGTTTCCCAAGGTATGATACAGTATAGTTATTAAGAGAACCATGTTTGCTTTAATTGTTTCTTAAAATGTATGGTATGGAATGGTTTAATTTCACGGTTTGGTAACCATGAAAATCTCCATTTTATATAACCACCAATTTGGTGGTTTTCCATGGATTGTTTATTCATTTTCCAATTATGCGTGTCATGCCCTATTTTTTATCAAGGTTAAACAAAACATGACTCGTGAACTCTAAATGAATTGAAAATTTTTGTACAGAGTCGCCACCTAATTTTTAAGGAAAATAAAGAAACCTTTTTACTCACTAACGCATGTGATTTGTATTTTTTAGTCTGCGAAAATCAATTTAAGATTCTAGGTAAGGGTTCAAATTATTCTGAAGGAAGGGATTAGACACCCTTCAGAATCCACAAATGCGGTACCCGGCTATACTATATTTATCAAAGAGGGAGGAGGTAAAAAAAATTTTAAAGGTAAATAATGTAAAAAGTCTATGTATATCAAGTGTGTAAACAATATCTATTATTATATCTGCACAAAGAATATGTAAAGGTACATGTAAAAAAATATACAAAGTATGTATGCGAAAGAAAGTACTTTGTTACATATGAAAAGAAAAGTATCTTTTATGTTCTACAAAAAGAAAAGTTATTTTGTAAATAATGATATCCACTTAATTGAAATTGCAGAGAGAAAAATAAAGATTTTACTATAGAAGAAAAATTATACAATATTTATGATGTAAATATGTGAATTACTTGATTAGTTTAACTCATTTATGTGAGCGGCCTAAGTTTGCCTAAACAATCGTTAATAAATATGTAAGTAAAAATATCACCGCCCGATGCCCAAAAACGTAAAATTTCACTATACTTGATGTGAACAATTATAAAGAAAAATACAAATATAAAATTCTTCTTTTGAATGCAAGTATTCCCGAGAACCTATACAAACATGTTAGTAACAAAGCAAAATGAATTAAGAGCTATGTGTGTAATATGTATATAAAAAATAGAATTATTTTGTTTAAGCGTGGGCTCGGATTAGATTTTAGATACTCCATGACTACGAAGTTGTTGCTCTATTTATCTGTCATCCTAAATCGCCTTGCCAAGATACGAATCATTAAATTCTTTGTGTTGTTGTGATGTTATAAAGATTTTGTCATCGCCCATTATTTATTTTTTGTTATGTTTGTATATGTAACGTCCATATTTTATTTAGGAATGCCCCAAAAATCGATGGAGAATTTCTTCATTGGCCAAAAATATTTATTTTGACATAAAACAGATAAACCTGAAAAAATAATGTCCGTCTTTTGTAATGGGGTGGCCTCAAAAATCCAATGAAGAGATATTGTTATAGGCCAAGTGTCATGTAATATTTTATTTTTATCATTGTAATACAACACTGAGGACAAAATTAGTCCAAAATTAATTTTAAAACAGCCAATAATGTGATGGTGAGCAAAAAAAATAAGCAAGTAAAATCAGGAAACAGTCCAACAATTGCTCCAAATCTACAAGCAAGGTAGTGGCGACAGACCAAAAAAATAGTCCCAGAAAAAATTAGAGAAAACACACAAAATAAAATGTACATAAACACATATATAGTAACTGTAAAAGCGCAAAGTGGTAGCCGATTTCAATGGAAATCTTATGAAAAATTTATCTCGGCTATATTCATACAAGTAACACAATAACATTAAAAGAATAAAATAAATTAGCAACTTCATTTAAACAAGACAAGTCAATGGTGGTGTTGCTTCAATGGCGTTCACCGGAGAAATACTGAAATATGAGAATGTGGGCTTTTCCAGTGAACAGTGGTGATGTGGTATGTCGAAGTCCGCCGGTGATCAAATCTGTCAAGACAACAACGAGAAAAAATAGTATGGCAGCTGGAAAGGGAGAAAAAGAAGAGGGGAGGCCGTATGATGGCTATCCCATTGCAGGCTCACCCGTTGGTGACCAACTTCAGTGAGGTAGCAAGAAGAAGGGAAAGAGGGCACGTGGCGGTGGTGTACAGGTGGTTGCCGGTGGAGCAGTTTCACCGACGGCAGCGTGTTGTCTGCCTGGTGGATGGAAGCTCATCGGTCATCACCTCCGGCGAGCTACCTGTAAAACGGAAAGGAAGAAGGAGGAGCAGCGGCAGGGGCTTGGTGGGGGTGGCCAAAGCCTGTTCGCCGGAGCTCTAGCAGTGATAACAGTGAAGGGAAAAAAGAGAAGAGAAAGATGATTAGTTTTTTTGTGTGTGTGATCGTGTGTTTTGGGGGTGAAAGTAGGGGTGACTGATTTCGTGGAGTGTATCTTGTGTGTGTGTATTTTTTGAGTGAATTTTGTATTTTTTGTGTGTATTTTTGAGAGAAAATGAATAAAAAGGAATAAATAAAAATATGTGTGCGTTTTAGAAAAATATGAATAGGTATGTTTATTTTAGAGAAAAGAAAATGTAAGAACAATTTGTATGTGGGTACTTGAGAGAAAAGGTGAATAAAAAATTGGGTCTCCACTTTCTTCCCCTCCCTCCCTATTTATAATAAAAATTGGCACCCTTTATTATCCAGAGGATAAAAGGGTGTCCCCACTTTTTCTTAATAGCACACCCTTTGGTCCTTAGGGTATTGACCAAAGGATTTTCATACTTTTGATCAACGGATTAAGTTATTATTCAAAGGGAAATATCATTGAGTTGTCGTTGTCAGATGTAACAAGACATCGTTAGTAGTCGTTGTCGGATGTGATAAGACATTATTATGTGGTCGCTGTCAAATGCGACAAGACATTGAATTATTATATTGTATAAAATTAATTGATCCGACTTATCATTTGCAGACTATAAAAGGTATAAAATGTAGAAATTGATATGTAAAAAAATACAGTAAGAAAATTGAACATGTAATTAACTTGAAAAAATATAATCGATTTGAAATTATTGTAAAAAATATGACGTCATATCGTGAACGTGTGCAAATGATTGTATAATATTAAAAACGAAAATGAATTGATAAAAATTCTAATATAAGGAGAATTATAAATAAATTATGAAAAGTAAAAATATGACAACAAATTTATAAATATCGTAAAGTAAGGATGATTATCAATAATTTATCCATAATTGTAAAAAAGATGTGAGAATTATATTTTGTATCCTTTAACGATCAGAAAGCCCAAAGACGTTAATTTTAAGCATGGAGAGCCAAAATTGGTTGTCAACAATTGCCCTTTTCATTTGAGAACGATGTAGTAGTCTTCAAATGAAAATGTTGACATGTATCCATTTGCTCGACAAAAGATGATTTTTGATAACAATTCGACCGAACTCTAATTTTAGAGTTGCCTACATACCTCGAGTTACATGAGGATCGGATCGGGTGTAGTTCAAAAGAATAGACAGATTGCCTCTTGCCTTATTATTAGGGGCGAGTGATCATGTGGAATGATTACTGAGAGGAGGACTATTTGGGAATAGGAGTACTTACATGTTCCCGATGCTCCTTTTGAAAATTGCCCAGTACCAGGCTGTAAGATGTTGTGGATATAAGACTGTGTACTTGCTGGGGAGAAAGAATAATTATGTGGTTGTGATGACCTAACTCTGTATAGAGTTTCCTACATATCCCGAGTGTTACGAGAATTAGGTCAATGTAGTTCGAGTGAGAAAATAGGAAAATTTTCAAGGTAGTCCTTAAAACTTGGCCAGAGTAAAAAAATGTCTTATTGTTTTGGAATTGTATTTTTTGTTGAAAAGATGCATGATTTCTCCTATTGTTTACGAGGACTTGGGTATGAATGTCGCCTCCAGTTGTCTATGTAGATTGATGTGATGAATGAAAAAAATCTCCGATTATCTATAAAGACTGATATTAATTATGAAAGATGTCTTTGATTGTCTACGAAGACTTGATATAGGACATCTCCAATTGTATATGGAGACTAATGTTGAATGATGATATCGTCGATTGTATTCGAAGACTTGATGACATCTCCAATTATCTATGGGGATGTATGTTGATTGTCATTTCCGATTGTCTACGGAGATTGTGATCAATGTTAAGTTCTTTGATTGTCTACGAAAACTTGATGCATGATGTCTCCAATTGTCTATGGAGATGTATGTTGATTGTCGTCCCCGATTGTCTATAGAGACTGTGATGAAGGATGATGTCTTCTATTGTCTACGAAGACTTGATGCATGACGTCTCCAATTATCTATGGAGACTGATGTTGATTGTCATCTTTGACTATCTATGGAGACTGTGATGAATGATGATGTCTTCAATTATCTATGAAGACTTGATGCATGACGTCTCCAATGGTCTATAGAGACGGATGTTAATTATCGTTCCCGATTGTCTACGAAGAATGTGATTATCAACTTGTGAGGTGATTGAATTCTAATGTCTTCTCGGTTAGTGGAGCCGCTGTAAGGTAGTAACTTTTATTGGCGGGGCTTTTGAAAATATAAAATCTCTCGACCGGCGTAGCAATTGGAAGGCAATACCCTCTGACTGGCGAGGCTATGGAAATGTAAAAGCCCCTCGACTGTTAGGGCCTGAAAGGTAATAGCCTCTCGACTGGCGGGGCTATGAAAATGTAAAAACCTCTCGACTGGCAGAGGTTTGAAAGGTAATAGCCTCTCGACTGACAGGGCTATGAAAATGTAAAAACCTCTCAACTGGAGGGGCTATGGAAATGTAAAAGCCTCTCGACTGGCGAGGCTTGAAAGGTAATAGCCTTTCAACTAGCGGGGCTTTGATAGGTAATAGTCTCTCAACTAGCGGGGCTATGAAAATGTAAAAGCCTCTCGATTGATGGGTCTTTGAAAGGTAATACCCTCTCGACTAACGGGGCTATGGAAATGTAAAAGCCTCTCGAATTGTGAAGTTGGAAAGGTAATAGCTCTTAACTAGCGGGGCTATAAAAATGTAAAAGCCTCTCAACTAGCGGGGCTATGAAAATGTAAAAGCCTCTCTACTAGTAGTGCTTTAGAAGGTAATAGTCTTTCGACTGGTGGGTCTATGAAAATCTAAAAGCCTCTGAGAACACCTGATTGAAAATCAAAATGTCTGTGTTTGAATGCTATAGCTTTGAAAAGAAAGGTCAATTGTTTGTATTTGAAGGTGGGTATTTTGCATGTGAAGTTTAATGCATGTATTTGAAGGCATGTGTTTGAAAGGAAAGGAAATTATTTTTGTATTTTCTTTGTAAAAATGGTGGAAAATGCTGAAAATTGAATTGTATTTTTTTGTAAGGAATGTTAAGAGGTGAAAATGCATAAGTTGGTTTTGTATTTTTACTTTGTAAGAAATATTGAAAGGTGAAAATGCTGAAGATAGTTTTGTATTTTCTTAATAAGAATGCAGAAAATTATTTTGTATTTTCTTTGTAAGAAATGTGGACAGGTGAAAATGCAGAAGATCATTTTGTATTTTCTTTATAAGAAATGTTGAAAGGTGAAAATACAGAAGATTGTTTCTGTATTTTCTTTGTATGAATGTTGAAAGGAGGGAATGCGAAATTTGTTTTGTATTTTATTTGTATGGAATGTTGAAAAGTGATAATGTATAATATTGTTTTGTATTTTTTTTGTAAGAAATGTGAAAAATGTAGAAAATTATTTTGTGTTTTCTTTTTGAGGAATGTAAAAAGGTGAAAATGCAGAAGATTGTTTTATATTTTCTTTGTAAGAAATATTGAAAGGTGAAAATGTAGAAAATTATTTTGTATTATTGGTAAGATGTTTTTTTAGTGTCCCTAAGGTCGCGGGTTCGACCTTTGTTGGCAGCAAAAGATTTTGTAAAGCAATGTCTGCTACTTAGCAGGCATAACTTATGTTTTGCATACATATTATGCTAATTACAGTTGACTTAATTATACAATTAATTATTATTTTTGACCTTTTTTTTAATTTCCTTAGTTGTTAAAAAATAATTTAATCTCTCTCATCCAAATTTAAAAAAAAACTATCGCTATTCTCTCAATTTCCAAATCATGAATTCATTTCTATTTATTGACTTCTGGACTCTAGTTCACTTACCACCCAGAGAGTTCGGAACCTGGATCCACCTCTGGTGATACCGTAGGCTTGGCCTTCATGTAAGTATCCACTAATGTGAGAACACTTAGAGTAGGATCTTGTAGGACTTGTTATTAGCTTGTAATGTAGCCTTAGGGATGGGTAGGATGATATTTGGGATGAAAGTGGCTAATTCCTCGATGAGTGTTGCACCGTATTGTGCTTTTAACATTTGTTACACTTTGACACTCGATCTTCTTTGTTATGCTTCTTTTCCCCTTGTTTTGTATCTGCTTCAACTTCGGTTGAATCTTATGCTGGAGTTTTTCCCCTTGTTTTTGATAAATGTATTTTTTTTATTTTTTTTATTCTCCACGTTTGTGGAGTTTTCTCTCCCTTTTTTTTCATTTTTTTCTGATGATGATTCTCCATCGTTATTGGAGTTATCTCTTCTTCTTTTTATTTTCGAGGGTTTTTTGCTCCTTCTTCTTAGAAGTCGTCTTTTGTTTTTGTTCTTATGGGGCTCTATATCCTTTGTCTTTGTCATCTTTGATCTTGAATCTTCGTCCACAATTTGTATGTATTCAGTGCGCTCAAGGAGGTGAGCCAAAAAAGGGATAATGCATCTAAGCACTCAAAAGGTATAGGCTCAGATGTGGTTAGCCAAAAAATAGGTTTTAGGCTTAAAGGGGGGAATGCTAGGGATTAATGTCATTTAATGGGCTGTGAAAGGCACAGTCGGATCAAAGAAGGCCTATAATCCTTTTCCAAACTATATGTAACTCAGAGTATCACCTCAACAAATATTCAGGCCAAGTTCTAGATCAACAATGTCATGCAAAGAGCTAATCTAAATCTCACCACACAACGCACTTGAAACGATGAGGTTGGATTTGTTCTTGTCTTAGATGTACGCAAGAGAATTTTTTTAAGTGTCACTCAGGTTTGACTAAGAGGTACCAAAAGAATTTATGGTTTATCGTGAAGTCGGTCCTCTCCATCATACCAATTTTTCTTTCTTATGCACACTTCTGACTGTGCTAGTACCAACCAAGTCAAAATTCTAATTTAACTTTTATTTATTTATTTATAAAAAAATGGGACTGAACCCAAATGAGGTTTGCCTACATATCTTGTGACAAAACAAGAATCAGGTCTGCCTAGTTCAGGCATATTTGTAAATGTGCATGTAGTATGTATGAATGTACAAGAGTGGTGGTCATACTTGAAAATGATGTGAATGATGATCAAGAATGAATTTCTTGTAGCATCAAAATTATTTTGATTAGACGATAGAGAAGATGGATGACAAGCATAAGGAGGGTTTTGAAACCACTTCAATATTTCGATAAGATTGGGAAGGTCAGACATTGAAGAAGTTATGATCTTATTTCGCCGCAGTTGGTGGGATTGTTATGAATGAAAGAATATTGAACCCTTGCTTTGAAAGTGGGGATCGATACGCCATAAATGTAATGGTTTACAACGATCGAAAAAGAAGCTAGGTCTTCTCGAACCAAAATTAGGTGAGGATTTAGAGGTAAGCTGACTAGCTGCTAATTTTATTTGAGATTTGAAGTTTCAGGAGTTACTTATTTACGTTCTTTGAAGACTTTTGGAGAGCTTCTTTGAACTATTTTAAAAAATTTCGCTAGTTTAAATATCGGAGGAATATTCTAAAACATGAAGAGACCGAACCTCAATACAGGGCTGCCTACGTATCTTGTTAGGACAAGAATTAGGTCAAAACGTAGTTCAAACTCTTTTTTATGAGTTTGCTTATAGCGTGACCAATTTCTAGAATAAGAATTTTCCTAAATAGTTTTGAGAGTTAGACTGAACAATTGCAAGAAGGCGCACTAACCTAAATGCACTAACTCTGAAACTATGGAATTCAGAGAAGGTTTGGGAGAGTGTAAGACAACCCTCAAGTGAACCACAGTGTGTGAAGTGTACGGCCACAGACTCGATGAAATTGTGACTATTGTTAAATAAAGTAAAAAATAATGTATAGTAATTTTTACAATGTACAAATATATTGTACTAAATAAATAATGAATCAAAGAATTTTTAAACAACAAAACTAATTTGAGCAAATAATGTAAAAAATTTATCAATAAACAGATAAAGGATCAAAAAATTTAGTCGTATGCAAAATGTAAAAATGCCTCCCTCGATTGAAAAATCGAGCCTATCATGGTTAGAACCGGTTGTGCATCCCCAGCAAAGTCGTCATTCTGTCATGCCCTATTTTTTATCAAGGTTAAACAAAATATGACTAATGAACACTACATGAATTGAAAATTTTGGTATGGAGTTGCCACCTAATTTTTAAGGAAAATAAGGAAACCTATTTATTCACTAACGCGTGTGATTTGTGTTTTTCAGTCTGCAAAAATCAATTTAAGATTCTAGGTAAGGGTTCAAATTATTCTGAAAGAAGGGATTAAACACTCTTCAAAATTCACAAATGCGGTACCCAGCTAGACTAAATTTATCAAAGAGGGAGGAGATAAAAAAAATTAAAAGGTAAATAATGTAAAAAGTGTGTGTATATCAAGTGTGTAAACAATATCTATTATTATATCTGCACAAAGAATATGTAAAGGTACATGTAAAAAAATATACAAAATATGTATGAGAAAGAAAATACTTTGTAAAGTATGAAAACAAAAGTATCTTTTATGTTCTATAAAAAGAAAAATTATTTTGCAAATAATAATATCCACTTAATTGAAATTACAGAGAGAAAAATAAAGATTTTACTAGCGAAGAAAAACTATACAATATTTATGATGTAAATATATGAATTAATTGATTAGTTTAACTCGTTTATGTGAGCGGCCTAAGTTTGCCTAAACAATCGTTAATACATATGTAAGTAAAAATATCTCCGCTCGATGCCCAAAAAAGTAAAATCTCACTATACTTGATGTGTACAATTATAAAGAAAAATACAAATATAAAATTCTTCTTTTGAAGGCAAGTATTCCTGAAAATCTTTACAAACATGTTAGTAACAAAGCAAAATAAATTAAGATCAATGTGTGTAATATGTATATAAAAATAGAATTATTTTGTTAAAGCATGGACTCAGATTAGATTTTAGATACGCTATGACTACGAAGTGGTTGCTCGATTTATCGATCATCCTAAATCACCGTGCCAAGATACGAATTGTAAAATTCTTTGTGTTGTCGTGATGTTATAAAGATTTCATCATCGCCCATTATTTACTTTTTGTTATATATTTGTATATGTAACGGGAAGGCCTCGAAAATCGACGGAGAATTTCTTCATCAGCCAAAAATATTTATTTTTATACAAAATAGATAAACTTGAGAAAATAAAGTCCATCTTTTGTAATAGGGTTTTCTCAAAATCCGATGGAGAGATATCGTCATCGGCCAAGTGTCATGTAATATTTTATTCTCATCAGTGTAATACAATACAGAGGAAAAAATCAATCCAAAATTAATTTTAAATCAGTCAATAATGTGATGGTGAGCAACAAAATTAGCAAGTTTAATTAGGAAACAGTCCAACAATTGCTCCAAATCGACAAGCAAGGTAGTGGCGACAGACCAAAAAAAAGTCCCAGGATAAATGCAGTAATGTCATGGTTCTCAAAAATTAGTCCAACAAATTAGAAAAAACACACAAGAACAATAAAATGTACATAAACACATATATAGTATCTGTAAAAGAGCAAAACTAGTAGTCAATTTCAATGGACATCTGCCGGAAAATACATTTCGGA